>NC_051392.1:38009319-38011819 GCF_015228065.2 Penaeus monodon
TATATATATATAAATATACACACACATGCAGATGTATATGTACAGTATATATGTGTATGTATATATGTATGTATATATTATATGTATATGTATAGATGTATATGCATGTATGTATACATACATATATATATATATATATATATATATATATATATATATATATATATATAATAACACACACACACACGTGTGTGTGTGTGTGTTTATATACATATAGATATACACATATATACACTTTTATACATACATATACATTCTCCCAACACTTGATATAGTGAAACAGGATTGGTCAATAAAAGGCCTCTGAAAGTTCGTACCCAACGAAACAATAAATAAACAAAAACCTGTCTCCGAAGTGTGTGCGAAGTAACTTGACCTTGAAAAATTTCGACAGTCAACACCACGAAGATCAAGCAGGGCCCTTCAACAACATGCTAATATATCTAACGCGCTTGTTAAAGAACGTTTTCTTCCTGTATGACTCTGCCTTTCTGTCTGCCGAGATATGAAGATAATATCTGTGTGTTGGCATCCTCTGTCAAGGTGTTTATCTAACGTGGTGCATCGTCATCGCCTTAACAGGGAGTGAAATGGAAAGGGGAAGGGGTTTTAACTTCTGGTATGATATTTGAGGGGTATTTTCTTTTTCCATTATTACGTTGTTGTCTATCTAGGACTTTATTATTTGTGCGAATGGAGGGAGAGAGAAAGAGTGAGTGAGAGAGAGAGAGAGAGAGAGAGAGAGAGAGAGAGAGAGAGAGAGAGAGAGAGAGAGAGAGAGAGAGAGAGAGAGAGAGAGAGAGAGAGACACTGAGAGAAGAAAGAGAGAGAAAAAACAAGAAAGATACAGATACTGAAAACTAAAGACGAGACCAGGCTACATCAGAAAAAAAAAACTAATACAGAAAGACAGGACAGACTACTCGAAACAACTCGCAAACAAAGCGAGGTAAACCATTAGATTATACCTCCGAGGGCCACACATGCATAAAACATATTTCCCAACGAAGAAACAGAGGAATGATTGACGTACAGGTAACGCGTTCCTACACCTGTTCGGACGATCCACTTAAAAATCAGACCCAAGAGCTACAGAGGTTCCACCCATTGTTACCCAGCTTTAGGTTATAGGGGTGATAGGGTCTGGGTTAAGGTAGGGCGAGTTACGATTAGTTAAGTTATGGTTATGATTATAGTTATACAGTTATAGTTATATGGTTATAGTTATATAGTTTAGTTATAGTTATATAGTTTAGTTATAGTTATATAGCTATATTTATACGAGGAGACTTATAGTTATATACTTATAATTATATAGTTATAGTTATGTTGTTATAGCTATATAGTTTAATTATAGTTATGGCCTGGTTAGGTTTGGCTAGATTACATTACGTACATTATTTCATCAGCTTATGGTTATTCTTATAGTTAAGTTAGATTAGTTAAATTAGGATACGTCCAAGTTAGATTAGTTAAATTACGTTAGAGCACGATGGGTTACGTCCTAGCTAGATTAGGAAATGCAGGCTTAGGTTTAGGAATAGCAAGGTTAAGAACAGGAGATCATAAGGACCGGGGAATGTCGAGGTACACGCCCAAGCAACACGACCCTAAATAGGCCTACTTATTTGTCTTTATTTTTTATTTCACCTTTATTTTGTTTGTTTTGTTTTTTTTTTTTTGTTTCGGGGTCACAGTGACAATGAAAAAATCTGACACGAGGCAAAGGATATCATGTTCTTCCTCTCAGTATGTTAAAAAACACGAGGAAATTTCATCTTCTGGTGTCATGCTCTTCCTTTCAGCGTTGTCAAAAAATACGCGAATGATTACTTTTCTGGTGAACAGAATATAATGAGTGTGTATTTGATAATATGTTTATGTATTTTTTTTTCTCTTTTCTGGTTTTATTATTGTTCTTTTACTTCTTCTTAATTGCATTTTTATTCCGCTGAATTTGGAATAGGAACAAAATAGCCATCGTTACTTTGAGGAGAAAAAATGCACTAACAGATATGTTGTATAATACCAAGCTAAACATTTAATCATAAACCTCAAAATGGGATAAAAAGATGAAAAACAAAAAACATGTTAGCATAATTGGAATCCAAACCCCTATATATTAAAACGAAAGCCCAGTACCAGTTTTACAAGTTTCGTGTAGCGACAAAGTTTTATCAAACGCAACAGACTCCATGAATGCATATGAGACATGGCATATTAGCTTCTTATTTATAGTGTCGAAAACGTTATCTTTTTCAGATCAATTAACTTCATTCCTCCGGATTACCTACAACTTGATAACATGCTTTTGTTTTACTCTTGGAATTATGATATTTGATGGAATTTATATCGATACTCACTGTTATTATCACACTTACATTATTCTAATCCTAATAGAAATACACACTTCATTTTTAAATTACTGAATTTGAAAGAAAGCGTTGACTTTTGGAAGATAATTCTCTCACTAACAAACACACACATTCTTCAGAAAAGG
>NC_051392.1:38021819-38024319 GCF_015228065.2 Penaeus monodon
TACTTTTTTTTTTTTTGTTGGTTACGCCTGTTATCATATTCCCTGAGACTGCGGAGTCGATGTCGATTCGTTTCGGTATTAAATATGGAGATAATAGACAACAGATACGAAAAAAAAAATTAACATATAGGCATCATATTTCAAATGTTTTAGGATCCTGTTCTAACTCCTATGATCATCATTTTCATTATTGTTATCATCATCATTATCATTATTATTATCATTATCATATTGTTATTATAATTATAATTTTATCAGTTTTATTACCATAATCATTATTATTGTTATTTTCATTTTTATCTTCAAGGCAAATTCACCGCATTAAAGTAGTTAGACTGAATTTATTCACATTTATTGTCCCCGCAACCATTTGAGGGGGGGGGGGTTAAGAAGGAAAGTAAGAGGAGGAGAGGGAAAAGAAAAAAGAGAAAAGTAGAATGAAGAGGAAATGAGAAAGGGAGCTTAAAGAGAAAAGAAAAAGGAAAATGAGGAAATGGTGAAACTGACGGGACTTAAAGAGTAAAGCGGAATGAATGAGGGGAAAGGGAGAGGAAAGAGGGGATGGGGGAAGGACTGAAAATGATAAAGGAGCGTAGGAAGTGAGGGAGAGGAAGGAGCGAGAGAAGGGAGGTGGGAGGAGGATAGACGCAAGGCTTGAAGTGAGAGGAGATGAGTGAATTTGAGAAAGATCTGGGAGTGAGAGGTGATGATTTAGGGACAAAGTGAAGGGTAGAGGGAGAGAGAAAAAGGAGAGGGAGAGGGAAAGGAGATGGAAGAGGGTGAAAGGGTGAGAGTGGAGGAAGTATTTCTTAATTTTTTTTGTTCTTGGAATTTCAACGGACCTCGCGTGTGATTTATAAGAATCAGATAGAATTCTTAAACAGATTTGGGTAAAAATGAGATTAATAATTTTTTAAAGCATATCGTACACCACAAATGGGGTCTGCGATCTTTTTGGCGAATTTTATTGTTCTAAGATTTTTAAACCCAATGAAAATAATATTGGAAAATAAGAAAACGAATGTTGATCTTACACTTGATCCGGAATGCTACCGTTCGTCAAAAATTTAACTAAACGAAATAATGAAGTACAGGTGTACTGTACTCTCATTGCTGTACAAACAATAGACTATTTCTGTTTTATTTTTGTTTTTATCCTTTCTATACACACCTTTTTATCATTCACAACAAAGTCGTGTAAAAGCAAAACATTATTTTGAAAATAAGAAGCGATGTTTTAGTAAGTCCCTCGGTCGAAAATGTTTACAGTCCGGCGAAAGTCAGAAGCAGAGACTACCGGATTTTGGAGGTTTAAAACCAGAATATATACGGACACATAGGCGTCTGATTTCCACCTTCCCCTATATAAACTTATTATTTTTCTCTCTTTCTCATCCTTTCGTATCTGGTCATCAGCAGAGTCGTGACCCCGCAACAATACGCCATAACAAACCATGAACTTCTTCGACCCGACATGACCTAGGAAATACACTTCTTTCTTTACAATATATATTTTTTAATCTCCTTTTCTTCTTTTCTTCACTCTCTTCGCCCTTTTCCTTTTTTTCATCACCTTTCTTACTTTCCTAGAGTATATTGCTCGCTGTTTTACCACGAGTCCCCATCGCCTCAAGCAGCTAAGATTCGTTTACATATCAATCCTTTCAGAAGACTTGCGGAAGCTTTTCACGTGACCCTCAAATCAAGCTTTTTTGCGTGTGTTGCAATATTAAACTACCTCTAAGCTGAGGGTACATTTGCCTCTCTCACGCAACAACTAGGGAATCTTTTGGGAGGAAGTGAGGGGGGAGGGGGAGGGGGAGGGATGGTGAGGGGTACGAGCTTAAACTCAGTAAAATTGGGGTGAGGGGTTGAGGGGGTACAGACACAATTCAAATATAGTTATTTTGAAATTTCACGGTGTAAAATCCATAAGTAATAAAGGTTTTGAAATATAATAATATCAAGGTTCCTTCAGTGATACGCATTAATTAGGATCCTTTACGAAAGACAAAATATACTGAAAATGCGTATCACTCAAAGACTAAACATAAAAAGACTATATTCATGATTTTGCACGGTCGGGCAGCCAAAGCAGGCGCGGGGTTGACCAACTCGAAAGGGGGCCAAGAACAAACGGCGGGAATTGCGAGAGATTGAGTGAGTGAATGAGTGAGTGAATGAGTGAGTGAGTGAATGAGTGAGTGAATGAGTGAGTGAGTGAGTGAGTGAGTGAGTGAGTATGTGTGTGTGTGTGTGTGTGGTGTGTGTGTGTGTGTGTGTGTGTGTGTGTGTGTGTGTGTGTGTGTGTGTGTGAGAGAGAGAGAGAGAGAGAGAGAGAGAGAGAGAGAGAAGAGAGAGAGAGAGAGAGAGAGAGAGAGAGAGAGAGAGAGAGAGAGAGAGAGAGAGAGAGAGAGAGAGAGAGAGAGAGAGAGAGAGAGAGAGAGAGAGAAGGGAAGGGAGAAAGAGAGAGAAAGAGAAAGAAAAAAAAGAGAGAGAA
>NC_051392.1:38029319-38031819 GCF_015228065.2 Penaeus monodon
CTCTTTCTGTCTCTCTTATCATATTTCTTTCTCTCTCCTCTTCCCCTTCTCTCCTTATTCTCCTTTCCCATTTTCACATTATTCTCAATCATTCTTTTTCTCTCCGTCTCCCTATCTTCGTTCTCATGTCTGTGCGTTATGGGTGTGTTTAAATATATTTCAACCAACTGATCTTCTTCTTCCTCTCTCTGTTTCTCTCCCTCTTCTTTAATTTTATTTTCTCCTCTTTTTTTCTTCTTTCTCTCCCCCCCCCCCCCCCTTTTCCCTCCTTATGACCACACCCAGCACAATGCCCTCGAGGTCGTCACGTGACCTTGCATGACATAGTTTAGGGTTAAAGTTGATTTTTGTTTTCGTCAACTTGACCTTAGACCTTAGAAGAATATCATTGTCATTTTTTTTGTGGGGGGGAGGGGGGAGAGGGTCGACTCCATCTTCACCTTATCATCACTTGGATTCGTCTCATTATCATTTTTATTTACACTTCTTTATTTTTTTCTCTCTCTCTTGTCGTCACCTTAATGTACCTCGTCGTTAACTTCACTTCTCTTCACCTCATTATCGGTTTTACTCACCTCATCATCTTCTCTTTTCTTCAGCTCATTATCATTTTTACTCACATTATCGCTTATATTAATCTCACCATCACTGCTATGCACATTCATCATCACGTCTATAAACGCATCATTTTTATCCACCTCTTTCATCCATTTTATCCACCTCATCCTTTCAATCAGCCTCCTCACCCCTTTTACCCACCTCCTCATCCCTTTTATCCACCCCCTCATTCCTTTTATCCACCTCCTCATCACTTTCACTCGCAGCCCTTCGTCCATTTTCCACTAACAAGTTCATTTCGCATCGGTTCAGTCGCCAAGGTGATGTGGACGCCTCGTTTTCCACGTCCTTGCTGTCCCTTCCTACACTTACTAGGTCGTTGTGTATGTTCTGTGGTCGGGCGATGGAGAGCATGCTTGTCCGGGCCTTTTGGAATGCTGGCAAAAAAGAGAAAGAAAAGAAAAAAGAATGGGAGATGGGGAGAGGGGTGAGGAGACTCGGTTTGGGGTGTGGGGGTATATAGGTACACGCGGGCAGATCATGCGTAGATTAAGGCTTGTAAATTCACATGAGTATATGCAATCAAAATATATAAGTTAAGCATACACGTATGCACAGGTATGTATACGTTCTGTCTCTACCTCTCTGTCTTTGTCTTTTATCTTTGTCTTTATCTTTATCTTTATCTTTATCTTTATCTTTATCTCTCTCTCTCTCTCTCTCTCTCTCTCTCTCTCTCTCTCTCTCTCTCTCTCTCTCTCTCTCACTCTCACTCTCACTCTCCACTCACTCATTCTCTCTCTCTCTCTCTCTCTCTCTCTCTCTCTCTCTCTCTCTCTCTCTCTCTCTCTCTCTCTCTCTCTCTCTCTCTCTCTCTCTCTCAAACACACACACACACGCATACAAACAAAGGGAGATGCATATGAGGCTTTCCCGATCATGTGTTTCGACACAATGCGTATATGATTATGAGGACTGCAATGCTTGGGGCCTCAATTGTTGACTACCAATTTATGTCATGAGGGTTGCAGTGTGTCAAGATGAAATAAAATCTTAATTTCAGTGTAGGGATCTCTTTTTCATCTCTCCAAGGGCTGTGCCGTGATGACGTGCAATTTGGTATCATTTACGGAATCAGATTAATTTGACGAGAAGGCTTTCATTAGGTCTACGTCATCAGTGTACGTCTGAAAGTGTTACGGATGTAGTAGGAAAAAAAATTGACGCTTGGAAGTATTACAAGTGTAGTGAGAAAGGTCTTGAAAAAATGCGACTTATCTCTTACCGAAAGTATTCTGTTCGTTGTTATTTCGACGAGATAAATATCTTTATTTATTACTTGTGAGAGTAAGACCTCTTTGTTAGCGTATGAGCAACGCAATGGCGGTTTTCCAAGTCTATGTGTGCGAGACTGCAACTTTCACTTTCAGTTGTGAGAATACGGTGTTTTTTTTTGTTTTTTTTCTTCCTCTTCTTTTTTTGTCAACACATAATACACCTCGAAAACACATCTTTTTTTTTTTTTAGGTTCGACGCGATGCCTATTAACATCCAGGATTCGTGCGAAACAAAGCGATAAGAAAATTAACCAATTTGTAGGTAAATTACCGCCGAGTGTCCGAGGATGGCCGATCGCAGCGCCATCTCGATTTGGCCGCAGCACTAAACCAGGGTTATGATAGAGCGTTGTTGAGGTCAGGAGAAGAGAAAGGAAGGAAGGTGGGAAAGGGAAGGGGAAATAAGGGAAGGGGAAGGAGGGGAATGGAAGGGGAAGGAGGAGGAGGGAAGAGGAAGGAGGGAGGGGAGGGGAAGGGAAATGGAAGAGGAAGGGGAAGAAACAGATGGAAGGGAGTGGGAATGGAAGAAAAGGAGAGAGATAAGGGGAAGGGAAAGGAGAGGAAGTGAGAAGGGAGGAAGAAGGGAGAAATAAAAGGAAAGAAAG
>NC_051392.1:38044319-38050200 GCF_015228065.2 Penaeus monodon
GGCCGAAGGAGGAAAGGAGAGTGAGAGAAGAGAAGGAGGATGGTGTCGAGAGAGAGAGAGAGTAAAAGAGGTGTAGAGAAGATGAAGAGATGGAATGGAGGAGGAGGTGGGGATAGAGAAGGAATGAGGGCGGAAAATGGATATGCAGAGAGGAAGAGGAGAGAGGTAGGAGAGGAGAGGAGTAAGAAGGATTGTGATAAGAGAGAGCCAAGGAGAAGGAGGATGTAAAGGAAGAGATGTAGAAGGAGGAGAAGAAGAAAGAGGAGAATGAGATGACAGAAGGAGAAAGGAGAACAGAGGAAGAGAAAAAAGTTTCACCAGAGGGCGGAGGGAGGAGATGGAAAGCGTAATAATAATCGAGAGATGGAACAAAAGGGAGACGAAAAGGAATTAAAGAGAAGAAACAGTGGAAAGAGAGACGGGAAAAGTGGAGAAGAGGAATAATTTGATGAAAATACGCCTTTATCATTATATTTTCTGGGAGGGAACGAAGCGGGGAATAGAGAGAAAGAGAGGTAGGGAGGAGAGGAAGAGAAAGAGGAGAAATGGGAAAGGACGATCAGGACGAAGAAACAAGAGAGAAAAAGAAAAAGGAAAACGAAGGAAGCAAGTGAAAGAAAATAAAAAAAATGAAGATAATTTGGTCTGCCTTGAAATCCTGATATTAGTTCTGTGTTTATTCTTATAATTATTTCTGTTGTTGTTATTAGTAATGAAAATAAACATTATAATTATAGTGATATCTATAATATAGATGATAATAATAATGATTATTATAATCATTAATACTATTATTATTATTATCATTACCATTATTATCATAATAATGATTTTTGTCATTATGATTATTATTATTACTATCAGAATAATAATAATTATTATTATTATTATCATTAATATTGTTATTATTTTATTGCTCTATCATTACTATTACTATTATTATATCTGTGATAATAATTATAATAATAATAATAATAATAATAATGATAATAATAATAATGATAATAATAATAATAATAATAATAATAATAATAATAATAATAATAACAATAATAATAATAATAATAATAATAATAATAATAACAATAATAATAATGATTGTTATTATTATCATCATTATTGTTATTATTATTATAAGTGTTGTTGTAGTTGTTGTTATTATTATCATTATTCTTCTTCTTTTAACGGTAGTTTCATGTCTGAGCCGCCGTGGTCACAGCATGATACTTAATTGTAGTTTTCATGTTGTGATGCTCTTGGAGTGAGTACGTGGTAGGGTCCCCAGTTCCTTTCCACGGAGAGTGCCGGTGATACCCTTTTAGGTAATCATTCTCTCCATCTATCCGGGCTCGGGACCAGCACTTTGACTTGGGCTGGCTTGGCCACCCAGTGGCCAGGTAGGCAATCAAGGTGAAGTCCCTTGCCCAAGGGAACAACGCGGCGGTCGGTGACTCGAACCCTCGAACTCAGATTGCCGTCGTGACAGTCTCGAGTCCGACGCTCTAACTATTCGGCCACCGCGGCCTATTATCATTATTATTATCACCATTATTGTTATTATCAACGTTATTATTACCAAATCATTATTATTAGTATCATTATTACTTCTATCACCTGCAACATTATTTTTATTATTATTATTATCATAATGATTGTTATCATCAATTTTATTGTTGTCATTGTGTCATTATTAATATTATTATCATTATTAATCGTTATTATCATCATCATTATTTTATTATTATTATTATTTTTATTATTACTACTACTACTACTACTACTATCATCATCATCATCATCATCATCATCATCATCATCATCATCATCATCATCATCATCATCATCATCATCATCATCATCATCATCATTACTGCAATTGTTGCTGTTGTTGTAAGTGGTATCATTATCATTATTATCATTTCCATTATCATTATTATTATCACTTTTGTTATTGTTGTTGTAATTGATATCATTATTATTACCATCACGATTATTCATTATTGTTTTCACCCTTATTACCATCATCATTGTTATCATCTTCCTCCTCTTCACCATCATTTTTTTTCCGTTCATTTATTTTTTCGGGGAGAAACTCTAGGGGATACGCACGCCTCGTTCCAAATTGCTGCTTCTGCTGGCGGCTCGTAAACAAGAATGAAATGGATTTTGACGTCTAGTTGATTGAAAACTTTGTATTTCTTTTTTATTTTCAATCACAAGTTGGTCTTGATTGCCTTAGATGCATAAACTGATTAGTATGGTATGATGAAAATCTATAAAGAAAATATACATTTCATTTCTTTTCCATCATTTAAAAGAAATGCACATCGTAGCTTATAGTTTCAAAAATATTAGGAGATATCTACAAATATTACACACGACTTAACCGAGACACAAAAAGCCAATAAACACAGACCCGAACACGCCGCGGGTATATTTAATTTCATATTTCATATATACAAAAAAAATTGTGTGTTTTGTGAGCATAGATTTGTATAGAATGCTATTTTTTCCTGTTTTTACTAATTATAAAAAAAAAATATATATATATATACGCGCAACACCATTCGCATATATTTTTATTTTTGCGAGAAAATGTTTCCGCATAAAATTTATACAAACATAAAAAAGATATGATTTAGACATTCGCTAGAATTTTTCACAGTTTTCCAATTACATTATAATTTTCATACTCAAATCCATTTGTTAATTTTTCTTTGTACGAATTGTAAATCATATAAATGAATATATATATATATATATATATATATATATATATATATATATATATATATATATATATATATATATAATTTTTTTTTCATAATTTCTTAAGGAATAGTTTTTTTTCGCTTCGTGAAATCTAATCAAGATAGCACAAAGATAACTTCATATAACTTCTAAAAAGTAACATAACTACATCATTGTTTTTCTGCATTTCTCCTGGTAGCATTAACTAACATAGCGAATTTTCCCATAGCATCCATCATCGTATATGACATTCACCAAATTCTCCCTCTCTCTCTTTTTCTCTCTCTCTGTCTGTCTCTGTCTCTTTCTTTCTCTCTTACTTTCTCTCTCTCTCTCTCTCTCTCTCTCTCTCTCTCTCTCTCTCTTTCTCTCTCTCTCTCTCCTACTTTCCTTTATTTTCGTTTTCCTTTCTTTATTTTCCTTCTCCCTTTCTGTTCTCCTTTTGCTTTTATTCCATTTTTTCTTAATAATCTAATTCTTTCGTTTATTCCCATTTTCTTTCATATTTTTCCTTTATCCCCCCCCCCTTTTTTTTTTTTCCTTTTCCATTTTTTCAAGTTCTTTTCCCTTTTCCCATTTCTATTTTCCTCCGTATTTTTCGTCTCCTTTTACCTCGCTCTCCATTATATATTATCTTTCCCTTTGTCCGTTTTCTTTATTCCCTTGTCCGTTTTATTTTATTTTGTCTAGCTCTTCATTTTCTTTTATTTCCTTTTTTCCCTTTTAATCATCACATTTTCCCTTTTCTCCTCCTTTCATTTCCTTCCCCAATCCTCCGTAAATATATATTCTTTTCTGCCTCCCTCCACGCTTTCTCTCTCTCTCTCTCTCTCTCTTCCGTTCCTCACTAATCCCATCTCCCTTCTCCCCCCCTTCAGGCCTCGAGCGTCGAAGGGCGCTCTGGAGGCAAGGGCATCCTGAGGGTGAGGCTCAACAGCTTCCAGAACCCCCAGGCGAAGGACGTCGAGGGTAACTGCTGCAGGAACTACCGGAGGGGACCCACGTGTCGGGGTTCCTGTAGGACGTTCTTCAGGTAGGTGATGAGGGAGAGGGAAGGGAAGGGGAAGGGGGAGGGAAGGGGAGGGAGAGGGAGAGGAGGGGAGGGGAGGGAGGGAGGGAGGGGAAGGGAAGGGAGGGAGGGAGGGATGGGAGGGGAAGAGAAGAGAAGAGAAGAGAATATATATATATATATATATATATATATATATATATATATATATATATATATATTATATATATATATATATATATATATGTATTATATATTATGTATTATTATATGTATATATACATATATATATAGAGAGAGAGAAAGAGAGAGAGAGAGGGGGGGGGAGGGAGATAGATATACAGACATACCGCCAAACAGACAGACAGACAGACAGACAGACAGACAGACAGACAGACAGACAGACAGACAGACAGACAGACAGACAGACCGACAGTCTAACAAACAGACAGACAGACAGTCAAACAAACAGACAGAGACAGAGAGAAAAATGGCAGCAAAACACAAACAAAAAAATAGACGGAAGAGAGATAAAAACACGAGTTCGTCCATTCGTGGGCCAAAAGGGTGTGACGTGACAGCACACACGTTCCGCCCATCGTCAGGGGTGCGGACGAAGGGGAACCCATCGCGGTGTGACGTGTGTGTGACGTGACGCGTGATGTCGTAATTAGTTACTCCAGGTGTGATGGACACGGAACCGACAAATGAGGAGGGTCTAGAAGCGTGATGTTGTAATCGTATGGTGGCGGAGTACGTGTGTGTGTGTGTGTTTTGAGTACTCGTTCGTGTGTGCTTGCGTTGGTCTGTTTTTGTTGGTTGGCTGTATGTCCGCGTGTGTGGGAGTGACTGTCTTTTTGTGTGCATTTTAGATGTGGAATTATGTGGTCTCTTCGTTATTTTGTTATATTTCAGTACTTCAGTTCAGTCCAACAGTAGTTTTTTTTATGTGTAAACTGTTCGTATTTAGTTAATGTAGAGGCTCATGGAGATATATATAGAATTCCGTTTGTTATTTGGTTATATTTCAGCCTTTCAATTAATTCAACAGTAATTATAAAACTGTATAAACTTTTCGCCCACAGGGTATGCGCGACGCACAGCCCCCGACCCCTGATCCTGCCGGCGACCCCGCAAACCCGTCCAGCCTCCGCCAATGTCTCCTCGACGCCGGCGGAGGAGATGAAGGTCTTCCGCGCCCCCGTCCCGCGTGCCCTCCTGCTGGGGGGACGAAGGCGACGCGGCCAGAGGCGAGCGCGAACCTCGGCCGTGACGGGGCGATCGAGGGGCCGCGTCCCCCACATCCCGTGCACCTTGGGCCTCATCGTCACGGAGGTCATCGCCAACAACTCGCTCGACGCCTCCGAGGAAGGGGCGCTCGATATCACCTTCCCGTTCTCGTCGCCGTGGCCGGTGGGTGGCGCTTCCTTTGGGGGGGGGGGGGGGTATAGGAGGGAGGTAGGGGAGGGGGAAGGGAGGGGGAAGGGAGGGGAGGGGGGAGAGGGAGGGAGGGAGGGAGGGAGGGAGGGAGGGGAGGGAGGGAGGGAGGAGGAGAGAGAGAGAGAGAGAGAGAGAGAGAGAGAGAGAGAGAGAGAGAGAGAGAGAGAGAGAGAAAGGGAGGGGTGGAGAGGGAAGATTTGAGAGGAATAAGGAGAGAAAGAGAGAGAGAAGAGAGAAAGGGAGAGAGAGAATGAGATAGAGAAAGAGAGATAGAATGAGATAGAGAAAGCGAGATAGAATGAGATAGAGAAAGAGAGAGAGAAGAGAGAAATGGAAATAGAGAAAGAGAGAGAAGAGAGAAGAGACGATGAAAGAGCGTTTTTTTCCATGACACTGAGTATTTCTTTCATATTTTTCCGGACACGTTTTTCTTCCTTCTTTTACTTCAGTGAGCGTTTATTTTCGTTTTTCAAAATATTTCATATCCGTTTTTCTTTTTATATATTTTATCCATTCTCTCCCGTTCTTCTTCGTCTGAACATTATTATTATTATTTTATTTTTATGAATCTCCATTTTTTTTCTTGTTGTCACTAATTCGTCCCCTTTTTTTCTGTTTGTATAATTTGCATGTTTTTTCTTGTCTTCGTATAATTTTTTTCATTTGTTTATATTTTCTTTT
>NC_051392.1:38057800-38062800 GCF_015228065.2 Penaeus monodon
GGGGGGAGGAATGTGCTTTCAAGAGGTGAGTGGAATGCCCCGCTCGACGCCTCCTGCCCCCCCCACCCCCCTCCTCCTGAAGCAGGTAAGTTCCCAGGCCGTTAATTAGATTTCGTCTGTGTGTGCTGAAGTTACCTGCCCTACTGCACCTCCCTTGGTTTATTATCATATGACTTTAATCCCTTTTTAAGGTAATCTGGGCGAAGAAAAAATGAAATTGATACTTAAATACATATATGAGATAGGATGAGAGTTTTGTCAGTAAAAATAAACAAACAAACATATATATTAATACGTTATTTTGAAGAGAAGAAAAGTAATCGCCTTTCCTTTTGAAAGGCAAGTGTAAACCCGATACCTTTTCGGAGGCAAACTGATGTATCGAGTGTTTGCTTGAGTCCGTCTTGGCGAAATTAACCGTTAGGTATTAATACTGACCTCGCTCGTCCCTCTCCCTATGCTGGGTTTCATGATGAACATACATGCATGCATACATACATACATACATACATACATACATACATACATACATGCATACAAACAGGCATATGTACATATGTATATGCAGACATACGAACGTATGTACATGCAAACATACGAATGTATGTACATGCATGCGTGCATACAACATACATACATACATACATACATACATACATACATACATACATACATACATACATACATACATACATGCATACATACATACATAATACATTCTTATATACATACATGCATACGTACACAGAATAGAAGAATCGTCTCAGATATTTCCTCTGCTAAAAATCGAGTGACTTTAGTAGCATTGGCAAGACATACAATGTGTGTGTGTGTGTGTGTGTGTGTGTGTGTGTGTGTGTGTGTGTGTGTGTGTGTGTGTGTGTGTGTGTGTGTGTGTGTGTGTGCGTGTGTGCGTGTGTAATGATAATGATAATGATGATTGTGATGATGAAGATAATGATAATGATGATTGTGATGATGAAGATAATAATAATGATAATAATGGTGATAATGAAAATGACAACAACAATAATAATAATCTCCCTCCCATTATTATAATATAAATGATAACATCCAAGCTCATAATAAGAAAGAAAAATAAACACGCGTACTGTGATTATAGCAACAGGATTCGGGGGTTAAGGAAGGTCACGGCGGGAGTCAAGGTCACCAGGTGTTCCCATACAACCTGCCTGACCCAAGGACGCCAGAACTGACCACCAGGACATGGAGGCCGCATAAAACAGCAGGGTTGTAAAATCTATCATTATCGCAAACATTATAGCCTGGTACGTCAGTTTTGCACGCCATTTAGATTTTTTTTTTTACTTTTGTTGTTGTTCCCTGCTTTAGTCCTTCGTTTTTTTTTTTATGGGTAGAGACAAGATTATAAAAAAAAGCAAAACGAAGGACTTGGAGTTGCATTCTTCGAAAAGGTTGAGAGACACACGTCATCACAATCCTCTTATTTATCTTTTATCCTGTTTTTTTTTTCGTCGTCTCCCATCGTCAGTCACATCACGGCGTATAGAGATAAAGTGACGAAATTATAATAACAACATGGAGGTCTTAAAGATGCTCATTATTATCGTCTTTTTTTAAATATCTTTCATCCTGTTCCTTCGTCAATAATATTTCTTTTTTTTGTCTTCCTACTCCTTCTATCGCCACTCCCCCCCCCAGAAAAAAAGAAGAAAGAACATAAAGATAACAATAGCAAGCAAATGCGTAAAGAGATGAATAGATATGATAGAGATAATAATGAAAAAAAAAAAAAACAATGACAAGCAAATACGCAAAGAAATGAATAAATAAGACAGAGATAACAACAACAACAACAGCAACAACAACAATAATAATAATGATAGAGATAAAATACAAGACGCAGGTAGATAAGACATTAATTAATACAAGGGACCAGGAACAATGCCTTCGAAGGGACGCAAACAAGGAACGTTCTCTTAGCGGACAGGCAGCTGCATCATGGGTGTCACGGGCGCGCGAAGAGGAAGTGGTGTTGCGTAGGAGGTCATAAGAGGAAAAGGGAGGTGATGGGAGGTCATAGGAGGAAGGAGGAGGAGATGGGAGGAAAGGGGAGGTGATAGGAGGAAGGGAGATGATGAGGTGGAGGAAGAGGGGGGAGGGGGAAGGGCGATGAGGGAGGTCATAAGGAAAGAGGAGGGATGGAGAAAGAAGGAGGTGATGGAGATAGGAGGAAGGAGGAGGGGATGGAGGAAAAGTGGAGGTATGGGAGGTATAGGGAAGTGAGGAGGGGATGGAAAAGGAAGGAAGAGAGGGATGGGAGGTCATAGAGAAGAGGAGGGGCAGGAAAAGGGAGGAAGGAGGAGGGGATGGGAGGAAAAGGGAGGAAGGAGGAGGTGATAGGAGGAAGGGGATAATAGGAGGAAGAAGGGGGGGGGGGGCTAGGGCGATAGGGGGAGGTGATAAAAAGAGGAAGGCGATAGGAGAAAGAAAAGAGTGATAAAAGGAAGGAGGTGAGAGGAGGAAGGTAAAAGTGGAAAGAATAATGGTTAGGAAAGTGAGAAAAGACATAAAAGGAAGGATACGAAGGAGCCGAGAAGAATAAAAAAAAAAGAGAAAGCAAGAATAACGAATAAACGACATACAAAAAGAGAAACAAAAATAAACAGAATTAGAAGACACTGAAACGCAGGAATATAAAAAAGAAACAGACTTAGAAGAAGAAGAAAAAACAACAACAACACAGAAACGAACAAAACGAAACAAAAAACAAAACAACAAAAACAGGAAAAAAAAAAATGAGAAGAATTAGAAGAAAATACAAAAAATAAAAATAAACAAAGCGAAAAGAAAAGAGAAAAGAAAAGAAAAGAAAAAAAAAACGGGAGATTTTCGCGTCCGTTCGGGATAACAGGCGTCTTTAAGAAAATGATTTTTCTGGCGAGCGTGTAAGTAAATTCTAGAACCCTCGTGGAAGAACGCACACGTGTCGGGTACAGCAGGTCGGTTGAGAAAAGAAAAAAAAGAAAAGAAAAAAAAAGAGCGAAAAGAAAGAGAGAGAGAGAGAAAAAAAAATGGCGAGAGAGAGAGAGAAGAAAAAAAATGGCGAGAGAGAGAGAGAGAAGAAAAAAAAATGGCGGGAACCTGTTATTTATCTCTGAGTTCATGATTTCCCGCGATTGGGTTTGTATGCATTTGGGTTCAAGTTTTAAATCGATGATCGCTTTTATTATGAGGTAGTTGTTATACACGAGCGAGTTATTGACGTGTTGCATGATATTTTTTTCGCCATGACCTTAAGATTTAGTGGTAAGGGGGAAGGGGGGGAGGGGAGGGAGGGACGGGGGGGGAGTGATCAACATTGAGCGAAAATGTAGGCGTTTATTAGGTCTAGAACAAGATGTAACTGGTTCCTGCAGATGCCTCGGATGATTGTTTTAACAGATACGAGAGAGAGAGAGAGAGAGAGAGAGAGAGAGAGAAGAGAGGAGAGAGGAGAAGAGGAGGAGGAGAGAGAGAGAGAGAGAGAGAGAGAGAGAGAGAGAGGACGCGGGTTATAAATTTTTCCCCCGACAGTTTTCCAACAAAACCGAGAACTTCCGTACCTGTGAAAGTATTATCGTTTTGTCACTTTCTTTCTCTTTCTCTCTCTTTCTCTCTCTCTCTCTCTCTCTCTCTCTCTCTCTCTCTCTCTCTCTCTCTCTCTCTCTCTCTCTCTCTCTCTACTCTCATCTATCTTCTCATCTCCTCCTCTCCCTCACTCCCTCTTCCTCCCTCTTCCCTCCTCTCCTCCCTCCTCTCCTCTTCCCTCCTCCTCCCTCCCTCCCCCTCTCTCTCCCCCTCCCCCTCTCTCTCTCCATTTATCCTAATCCTCCCCTTTAACGAATCTATAATCAATAAACTCGAACGATATATAATTATGAAGCACAATCACTGAACGGCGCGACGGAGGCAAAAGCAGGTTATTAGAGATTGAGTTACAGATGATTCTTCAGACTTGTTTTACAGCATTGTCTTGCCTCCCACTGGATTGGTTTTAGGCTCGTTGCCCACGCGGCTTCGAGCGAGTTGGTTCGTGTGCAAAATGGAGGAAAATTAAGCAAGGGAAGCGGGGTGGAAGAGCGGGACGCAAAGAGGAGGAAATGGTGATTGATAATTGGATTTGGCTGTCAAAAGCACACAAACACAGAGACACACACACGCACACACACACGCACGCACGCACGCACGCACGCACACACACACGCACACACGCACGCACCACAGCACGCACGCAAGCACACAACACACCAACACACACAAACACAACAACAACAACGAGAGAACAGAGAAGCAACAGAGAAGCACAAGAAAACACACAGCAGAACACACGAAGACAACAGACGCAAAGAGAAGAGATGAAGGTAAGATGATGAAAATGCAACATACAGAGAGAGAGAGAGAGAGAGAGAGAGAGAGAGAGAGAGAGAGAGAGAGAGAGAGAGAGAGAGAGAGAGAGAGAGAGGAATAGAAAGAAAAATATACCCAAACAAAGGGATAAAAGAAAGGAACAAAACGAGGTTAAACAGAATAGGATTACACAGAACAAGAAAGAAATATAATTAAAGATCTAAATCAAAAAGAAATATAAATAGCTACACGTTAAAGAACAAGGAAATAAACATAAGAGTAAAAAGTAAGTAAAGTAAAGTAAGTAAAGTAAATTAAGTAAGTAAGCAAAGTAAAGTAAGTAAGTAAAGTGAGTAAGTAAGTAAGCAAAGTAAGTAAGTAAGTAAAGTAAAAGTAAGTAAGCAGAAGCACATAATTCCTTTACAAACCGAGGCTTTTACGTTGACGTATATATATCATTAAAAAATAATAATAATAAATAAAATATTTCTCTTAATTACAGATTGAACGAAAGAATTAGGCTTGACGGGTAATTTTTTTTTCATGGCTAATCATCTAAAAACAAAGAATATGAATGAGTGATTTGCATATTTTTTTCCTTGGACATAAATATTGCTGGTCATGTAGAT
>NC_051392.1:38070300-38075300 GCF_015228065.2 Penaeus monodon
TAACGACTGTATAGCAGGAAATCCGCGGCGCGAGGAAAAGGAAATAAGCAATAAATGTTACAAGCAGTGTGGAGGAGAGAGAGAGAGAGAGAGAGAGAGAGAGAGAGAGAGATAGATAGATAGAGAGAGCGAGAGAGAGAGAGAGAGAGAGAGAGAGAGAGAGAGAGAGAGGAGAGAGAGAGAGAGGGAGAGAGAGAGAGAGAGAGAGAGAGAGAGAGAGAGAGAGAGAGAGAGAGAGAGAGAGAGAGAGAGAGAAAGAGAGAGAAGAGAAAGAGAGAGAGAAAGAGAGAGAGAAAGAGAGAGAAAAAGAGAGAGACAGACAGACAGAGAGAAAGAGAGAGACAGAGAAAGAGAAAAAAAAAATAATAAATAAAACCTTGCCTCCCTCTCACTTAATTATGACAAGAGACGATCAAGATTATGAAACAAATCGTCAATTACACATCAATGCAGCGAGGGCAGGCAGCGTTGCCAACGACTCGTGTCCCGGGGCGGTGGGTCGGTGGAGACACGTGATTTCAACGCC
Source organism: Penaeus monodon (assembly GCF_015228065.2). Classification (NCBI taxonomy): domain Eukaryota; kingdom Metazoa; phylum Arthropoda; class Malacostraca; order Decapoda; family Penaeidae; genus Penaeus; species Penaeus monodon. Next base: position 38,070,827 of record NC_051392.1, read on the forward strand.
GCGCAGATAGTAATCTCTCTAAAATTTCGACCCGTCGTTATTGTTCATCGTAATATACTGTTAGTTTATTTTTTAATTTATTTATTTATTTATCTATTTTCAAAGATTGTGATTTCGGCTTCAGAGGCCTTCTTTTTCTTTCGTTTTTTTTTTTTTGTTTGTTGAAATAAAGTGTTAGTATCCGGGTACCGGACTCATTTTTTTAGGGTAAGGGTTTGGTTTGGGGTGTCTTGTCTATCTCGGTGTGTATGATATTTTGTGGGTGTGTATTTAATTATATTATAATTAATATATTTTATAAAAAAGGATAAATATAATATATATATTTGTATGTGAAAAAAAAAAATTATTATATATAGATATATATTAATATAATATATAATATATATATTATAAGTTTTATTTTTAAATGAAAATATTATATATATATAATATTTTATTAAAATTATTTAAACCCCCAGAAATTTTATATACATTATAAATAATTAAATATAAAAATTATATATATATATAATATATATAATATATATAATATAAAAACATTTTATATATATATAATATATATATATATATAATATATATACATATAAATTATATAGGTAATAAAAATATATATATATATATAAAATTAAAAAATATTATAAAATTATATAAAATTATAGAGAGAGGGGGAAAATTTATATGATATTAAAAAAAAGATATATATTTTACACACACAACCACACAAAACACAACACACACACCACACACACACCCCACACACAAACCCCCAAACACACACAAAACCCCCACACCACACAAAAAACCCCCAAAACACCACAACAACACAATATGTAGTATGTATAATATGATATCTGGGTGTGTGTGTGTGTGTGGTGTGTGTTGTGTTTTGTGGTGTGTGTGTGTGTGTGTGTGTGTGTGGGTTTGGGGTGTGTGTGTTTATAAACATATATATTTATGTGATATTTTAAAAAATATATATAGTATATTTTATTATATATATATATATATTTTAAAATATAATATATAAAAAAAAATATAAATTTTAATATATAAATAGATATATATAAAATTTATAAATAATATATATATAATATATATTAATAAAACAATTTTTAAAATATTATATATATATTATATAATATAAAAATATAAATATATCCCCCAAATATATAATATAATAAAAATTTTATATAATAAATATAATAAATTATTTTTAAAATTTATATTTATATTTTTTAGGTGTGTTTTACCCACACAACAACAACACACACACCCCAAACCCCACACACACACACACCACACACACACACACACACACACACACCCCACACACACACACGCACGCAAAACCAAACATATATATACTTACATAAAATATGTGTATATATACTTTAAAAAAAATACATGGGATCCCATAAACACAAAACCCTCGTATTCGCGAATGAACGGGGGCCCATTTTTTACCCGTTCCGTGAAAACCGTAAATGGACAACGCAAAAACCAAACACCCAGGACGTAAGAAAAGATAAAGGGCGGCTCGTTTTTACGCTGTTCCCGGAGAGCGTAGGGACCTAGTTCTATAATAACCGTGATAGAACACTTGGTGAACATTCTATCCGCGACCGCACCACGAACTAGAATGTCATACGTATATTTTTAGCTCCATTTTCTTGAGGATTTTTCGTATCTTTTTTTTCTTTTTTGTTTTTTCTCTTTTCTGTTTTCTGTTTCTGTCCTCTTTTATCTGTTTCGTCGCTGTCTGTAAATCAGTTTGTCTTGTCCCGTTGTCGTCGTCTGTCTGTCGTCGGGCGTCTGTTGTTGTTGTCTGTCGGGCTCTCCCCTTTTCTCTTCTCTCCCTTTTCTCTCCTTCTTCCCCTCTCTCTCTCCTTCTTTCCTTTTCTCCTTTCCTCCTTTTCTCCTTTCTTCCTTCCCTCCCTCCCTCCCCCCCCCACTTTGACTATGTTTTAGGATTCTTCATCTTTCTCTTTCTCCCTTTTCTTAGCTACATTTTTAAAAGTATTCTTTTTTACTCTTTTCCCCCTCTTCTTCTTAAACCCCCCAAAACTAAATGATATCTTTGCCGAGAACAAGCGCACCCCCCCCCCCCTCTTCTAAAAGTGTCTGTTTGCGATCGCCAGCCAAGCGGAGAGAGAGCCGGAATTCGCTTGCACAGAAGCGCCAGGGTGAGAGGAGGCCCGGTAGAAGAGAGAAAGGTGAGAGAAGCAGTAAATGGGGAAGAAGGAGAGAAGGATAAGAGGAAGGGAAGGAGGGAGGGGAAGGGAAGGAGTGAGGGAGAAAGGGAGAAGGAGGGATACACACGCACGCACGCACGCACACACACACACACACACACACACCCCACACCCCACACACAACACCACACACACACACACAACAAAAAACACAACAAACCCCACACACCCCACACATACACACACACACACAAAACCCCACACACACACAACACACACACCCACACCCACACACACCACACACAAAAACCAAACCACACCCCCCACACATACAAACCACCCCGTATGGCGCAGGGAAAAACATATATGTATGTATATATTTGATATTTTTTTATATATAATATATATATATATATATATATTTATATATTAATATATATTCGGGAAATTACACAAAAAATATATGGGTTTTTATTTTTATTTTTGTATTAGGGATACATAGGATATGTGCATACTTTCAACATATTTTATATATATATATATAATTTTATATATATATATATTTATATAATTATATGTAACATTGTATATGTGTCTACACACCCCACAAACCACAACCCCACATTAAAATAATAAAATATTAAAATATAATATATAATATATATAATAATATATATATATAAATGTATGTATGTATGCCCCATAAACAATGATACATATTTTAAAATTTAAAAATATATTATATATATATTAATTATATATATTATATATTAAAATAAAATATTATATAATTTATATATTATATAAAATAATTTATATATATATACTCATACTCATATATGTATATACACAATATATCTACATAGAACCAGAAAGACAGACGAAGCGAGAGGAGTGGCCGAACCAACCCCCCCCCCTCCCTCTCAGCTGACCGAGCGTGAGAATTAGCTGGAACAGCTGGCCACACGCCATTACGCAACACTCGATGTTAATTGTCTTGTTAAAGGAACGAGGAAATTGATGGGAAGGATGGGTGGGCCGGAGGAAGGGGCGGATGGAGGGAAGTGTAAAGGAGGGTAGAGGAAGATGAGGTATGTGAGAGGGAGAGGGAGAGGGAGAGGGAGAGGGAGAGGGAGGGGGAGAGGGAGGGAGGGGGAGGGAGAGAGAGGGAGAGAGAGAGAGAGAGGGGAGAGAGGAGAGAGAGAGAGGAGAGAGAGAGAGAGAGAGGGAGGGAGGGAGGGAGGGAGGGAGGGAGGGAGGGAGAGAAGAGAAGAGAGAAGAGAAAAGATTGAGAAGAAAAGAGAAGAGAGAGAGCATCGCTTAGAGATGACAAGTCCTCTCGCCGCCCACAGATGAAACCTCCAACCCCCAACCTCGGAGGGAAAACCGCCCATTCCGCGGTCTATTGAGGGGGAGGGGCGGGTGTGAGGCGGGGGAGCCTGGCTGCGCTAATGGGGATGTAGGGGTTGCTGTAATGGGTGTATGGGTTGCGCCAGGTTCAAGGTGAGATCATTCTGTTGAGTTTTATAGCAGCGTGACTTCGGGAAGGGAGGACGGATGGGGCAAGGCTGTGGTTGCCGGAGAGAGTCGTGTCGATAAACCAGGTTTTCTTCGGAACTGACGAATGATAGCATTTCATGCATAACATCAGGTACAGAAATGCATACATACATACATACATACATATATATATATATATATATATATATATATATATATATATATATATATATATATATTATAATGTGTGTGTGTGTGTGTGTGTGTGTGTGTGTGTGTGTGTGAGTGTACACATGTTTGTGTATATATTACACACACACACACACACACACACACACACACACACACACACACACACACACACACACACACACACACACACACACACACACACATATATATATTTATTTTATTTATATATATATATATATATAATTTGCATATACACACTTTCGTGTGTGTGTGTGTGTGTGTGTGTGTGTGTGTGTGTGTGTGTGTGTGTGTGTGTGTGTGTGTGTGTGTGTGTGTGTGTGTGTGTGTGTGACATTTACCCCAGCACAATGGTTAATAGTTAAAACAAATAAATGTGTTAGACATCAAAAATCATATAGTACTATGATCAAGTATCGTGACGTCAAGGGTAAAATGAGTTAACAATTAGAATTAAGTGGACAAAAGAAGGGGATAAAGAAGAGAAAGAATAGGAAAGAGAGAGAAGAAAACACAAAGAAAATTAGTTTGAAGAGCGAGGCAAGGGTGATCCCTATATTAGGGCCTCA
>NC_051392.1:38080300-38082800 GCF_015228065.2 Penaeus monodon
GTCCGCGACCAGACACTTCGGCCGTTCTGGATGACACTGACTCATCACATTCCAGGGTTGTTTTTAAAAATCTGGAGTCATTATGAACAATTCTACTTTCACCTAATATCTTGCTGTTTGAAGGGAGGGAGAGGGAGAGAGGGAGAGAGAGAGAGAGAGAGAGGAGACAGAGAGAGAGAGAGATACAGAGAGAGAGAGAGAGAAACAGAGAGAGAGAAACACACACACACACACACACACACACACAGAGAGAGAGAGAGAGAGAGAGAGAGAGAGAGACAGAATCAGAGAGAGATACAGAAAAACAGAGAGAGAGAGAGAGACAGATAGAGAGAAAAAAAAGAGAGAGAGGGAGAAATAGAGATATAGAGATAGATATAGATATATATATAGAGAGATCTTATCTCGTTGGGAAAATAATCGGAGCAGAAAGTTCGAGCGTCACCAAAAATAGCAGTCCTGACGAAGATGTGGCGATACTTGGCACCCCGTGGCACTCCCAGTCCATGGAGGCGATGGCACCTCGACACTCAGGGCCGTCATTTCTTGATCTTGGATATTTTGATACTGTTTGTCGATGGTTACCATACCCTTTTAATCTATGGAAGTTGTTGCTTACATTTTTTTTTTATAAATATTTTTGTGTATCCAAAAAAAAAAAAAAAAAATGAAGTTCAGAAATACACGAAATCTTTTAATGATACAAGAACGTAAAACATCAATACCTTACATCAATACAAAAGGACGAAGGCTCTGTATAATATGACGTGTTCTCCCACATCAAGCCAATAATGTACCCACTATAGCATGACTGTGCATCTTTATCTGGGAAATGTCACTCTCAAAAAAAAAAAGAAAAAAAAGAGAGCAAGCGAGAGAGAGAGAGAGAGAGAGAGAGAGAGAGAGAGAGAGAGAAGAGAGAGACGAGAGAGAGAGAGAGAGAGAGAGAGAGAGAGAGAGAGAGAGAGAGAAGAGAGAGAGAGAGAGAGAGAGGAGAGAGAGAAGAGAGAGAGAGAGAGAGAGAAGGGAGAGGGAGGAGGGGAGAGAAAGAGAGAGAGAGAGAAAGAGAGAGAGAGAGAGAGAGAGAGAGAGAAAAGCGACTCTGATATACTTTGGGAAACCATGCATAAAAAAGGGAGACCTTCCATGCAACATTTATGCAACAGGTCTTACGCAAATCCTCACATCAGGACGAAATGTACAGGTCTCTCTTGCCGCATTTCTTGAGTCGCAACGGAAATTATGTCCCCAGAAATAGACACTGTGTTGAGCCATGGACTCCCCCTTCTCCCCATTCCACGTCGGGGAGGGGGGAGGGCAGGGGAGGGCAGGGGAGTGAGGTGACCCTCTGGCAATGACTGTTTAGGTTCAGTCCCTCCCTCCTCTCTCTCTCTCTCTCTCTCTCTCTCTCTCTCTCTCTATATATATATATCTATATATATATATATATATATATATATATATATATATATATATATATATCTTTCTCTCTCTTTCTCTCTCTTTCTCTCTCTTTCTCTCTCACCCTCCCTCCCTCCCTCCCTCCCTCCCTCTCCCATTCCCTTACCTCTTAAAGAGCTACTGTCAGCTGCAATCAGTCTCCTTGGGTTGCGAAGGAAGGGAAGGGTGAGAGGATGATAGAGAGAAGAAGAGACGAAAGTAGAGATGAAGAGACGGAAGGAGAGAAGAGACGGAAGGAGAGAAAGAGAGACGGAAGGAGAGAAAAAGGGAGGGAAGGAGAACAGATCGTTATAACGGCGACTTTTTCGTTGCCGTGGTAATCTCGTTCCAAACTGACCTGGCGACGGCTTGCAAAGAGGGAAGGGGAAGGAGAGGGAGGGGGGATGGGATGTTGCAATCGTTGCACATATAAGGATGTTTATTACTTGCAACACGAGAGGGAGGATGGAGGGAGGGATAGGGGAGAGGGAGAAGGGGGGTGGGTGGCTGGTCACACGTGTTAGCGGCGCCGACGTCTTCAGTCATTACTTTTTTTCTCTCTCTCTCTTTTTATTCTTTATTTTCTTTTTAGTTGGAAAAAAAAGAGACACCGATTTGTCAGTTTGTGGAAATGTCTGCCTCTCTCCTCCTGCTCACTTTCTGCTGTTCTCTTTCTGGAGAATAAACCTTTACGGGCTGTGGGTTACAGCAGGATAATGACGTTTTGTCACGAAGGGAATTAAGGCAGGAGTGATTTTCTTAAGAATAACAAAATGAAAATAGAGGCAGAGTAATGAACAGGTTGATTGAGGGAGAGAGAGGGAAGGAAGGAGAGAGGGAGGGAGGGAGGGAAGGAAGGAGAGAGGGAGGGAGGGAAAGAGAAGGAGAGAGGGAGGGAAGGAGGGAGTAAGGGAGGGAAGGAGGAAAGAGGGAAAGGTGAGAGAGGGAGACAGAGAGACGGAGACAGAGACAGACAGACAGACAGACACAGAAAGAGAAAGAGAGGGGACAAAAAAAAAAGGCTGACCAGAACCGCCATCAAACGGGTGTACTTCGGGTG
>NC_051392.1:38102800-38105165 GCF_015228065.2 Penaeus monodon
AAAAAAATATATATATATATATATATTGTTGGAACTGGATATGAATGTTTTTTGCATTATTTATTACCACTATTCATTCAATCAAAATCTAATCAGTCGTCGAAAGAGGACAGAACGAGACAGGTGGAAAAGGAGACAGAGGAGGACACTAAAAAGAGAGAGAGAGAGAGAGAGAAAATGAGAGAGAGAGAAGGTGGAAAGAGGAGTGAATGCAAGAAGAATAAGAAGAAGACATGGCGTGAGAAAGTGACTAGTGGTGTCACCTGTCAGCAACCCAGGTGGCTGTTATACCTGTGTTTGTGTGTGCATAATGTGTGTGCCCCGCGCGCTTACATACACGTGTGCATCTCGGAGGCAAGCGCATGCGAGCGAGTCTGTTGTAGATAAACACGCGAGCAAAATCCGTGTTTGCCTACGTATCAGACACCAATGCACTATGCTTGTAAATATATAATTAGAAAGCTTATTTTATCACGGGTGTCTTTAAGTATCTCGTTCTAAGCCGATGTAAATATACCTATCTGTGACAAAGCGCTGCCTATACATCTGGCTGTGATGTCACTGTAATGAAAAACAGCGATGAAGTGTAAGATCATATAAGTGAAAGGGAACGTATATTTTTACCGGGTCTAACGGTGAACGAGACATGGAGGCAGGTTGATGAAGGAGAATGAGGAGGAGAGAGAGAGGGGGATAGAGAGAGGTAGGAAACGGGGAAACAGAGAGAGAGAGAGAGAGAGAGAGAGGAAGAGAGAGAGAGAGAGAAAAGAGAGGAGAGGGAGAAGAGAGAGGGAGGGAGAGGGAGAGAGAGAGAAGAGATAGAGGGAGGGAGGAGAACGAGAGAGGAGGAAGATAGAGAGACGAGAGAGAAAAGAGAGAAGAGAGGGGAGGGGAAAAAGAGAGAGAGAGGAAAGAGAGAGAGAAAAGAGGAGAGAGGAAGAGGAGAAAAGATAGAGAGAGAGAAGAGGAGAGAGGGAGGGAGAGAGAGAGAAGAGAAAAGCAGAGAGAGAGGAAAAGAGAGAGAGGAGCGAGAGAGAGAGAGAGAGGGAGAGAGGGGAGGAAGGAGAAGAAGAGAGAGGAGGGCGAGGAAGAAGAGAGAGAAAGAAACAAAGATAGAAACAGATACAGACAGATATATACAGATATATAGAGAGGCAGGGATATATTAGGAGAGAGAAAGAATTAAATATAATAAAGGTCAAAAACATTAAAGATATAAAAAAAATAGATAAATCACTGTAAAATGTGTAAAGACAACATCAAAAGAAAGGGGACAGGGAAAAAAACATTAAGTGAATAGAAATAACTATGTAGTTTAAAGGGAAAAAAAAAGATTTAGCATGGTTATACTCACACACACACACACACACACACACACACACACACACACATCCCACAACACACACCACACACCCAAAAACACCACACACAACACACACACACCCCACACACACACAAACACCCCACACTTTATATATATTATATATAATAAAATATATAAAATATATTATATATTATGTATAATTTATATATATAATATATATATATATTATATAATATATATATATTATATATATATGTTTGTGTGTGTGTGTGTGTCTGTGTTTATATAAATGTGTGTGTGTGTTTATACATCACATTAGTTATTTACCATTAAAGCTTTTTGTTTTATTTTCATTCTTATGAATTAGCTGACTGCGCATGACATAAACATGGGAAAGAGTCAACCGCATCAATAGCGCTCCATAAAAGCATTTGCTATTAATAACTAACCCGGAGCGACAGGGAACTCCATGCAGTTATTGCGGTGTGCCGGACCGTCCAGAAATACGAGGCAATGTTGCAAAATGGCCCTTGCAAATTCGCGGACAAATGGTGATGAATTGTCTGCTTATGAAAAGATTACCTTGCATGCATGGAAAAGTAGATCATGCGTATAATTTGCGGTTCGTGGATTTGGGGGTTTGTTTACCCGTTATTTGTGAATCGATGCTATAGGAGTGGAAGAGGAAGGAAGAAAAAGGAAATATCGATAAATACGAATAAGGAAAATGCGTAAAGAAGGAATTTTAAAAGGTAGGAGAAATTGCGGTTTTCGTGGGATTGTTGGATTCGCCGATGCTCTTTTGTTTTCTCGTTTATTTGTGGAATTCGATGCTATGGGAAGGAGGGGGAAGAGAAAGAGAAGAAAATAAGGGAAATATCGATAAATAGAATAAGAAAAATGCGATAAAGAAGGAATTATAGAGGTAGGAGAAATTGCGGTTTTCGTGGGATTGTTGGATTCGCCGATGCTCTTTTGTTTTCTCGGGGTTAAAAATTGTGGAATTTCCGATTCCCCTAGGGGGGGGGTAAAAGGAAATAT
>NC_051392.1:38105265-38110265 GCF_015228065.2 Penaeus monodon
CTATCTTTTGTCTGTCTGTATTTCTCTCTCTCTCTCTCTCTCTCTTTCTCTCTCTCTCTCTCTCTCTCTCTCTCTCTCTCTCTCTGTCTCTGTCTCTGTCTCTGTCTGTCGTCTGTCTGTCTCTCTCTCTCTCTCTCCCCCCCTTTCTCTCTCCTCTATCTCTCTCTTCTCATTTTCCTTTTCAATCATTATATCTGCTCTTTTAACCTCTCTTCCATTTCCCTTCTTCTCTCAGTCCACTACGAATACTGCCCCTGTTGTGACCTCGACTCTTCTTCTTCTTCTTCATCTTCATCTACTTCTTCTTCTTCTTCTTCCTCCTCCTCCTCCTTTCCTCCTCCTCCTCCTCCTCCTCCTCCCCCTACTTCTCCTCCTCCCTCTCCACCTCCCTCTCCCTCCTCCTCCTCCTCCTCCTCCTCTTCTTCTTCTTTTTTCCTCCTTCTCCTTCTTTTTCACCCCTAGTTCCTCCTCCTCTTTCTCCTTCCCCCATCTCTCTTTTTTTTTACTTATTTTCCTACTCCCATCTTCTATAATAACACATCCTTCTGGCTTCCTTCCTCCTTTCTTTCGTCCCCCCTTCCCCTCTCCCCCCCTTCCCTCTTAACCTCTCCCCCTCCCCCTCCCCATCTTTACCTCCCCCCTCCCCTTTTCCCCTCCATCTTGACCTCTGACCCTTCAAAGCCGTCAAGTGTGATGGCAGAACAGCCGTCATTACTCTGTGCGTGTCTGAGTTAAAGGCTCGATTTTCTATAGGTCCCCTGGAATGCAGTTTTATCTCGTCCTTTCTCTTTCTATGCTCTCTTTCTCTTTCTCTTTCATTTTCTCTTTCTCTTTCTCTCTTAGTTTCTCTTTCTCTTTGTCTTTTGTTTTCTCTTTTTCAACCTCTCTCTCTCTCTCTCTCTCTCTCTCTCTCTCCTCTCTCTCTCTCTCTCTCTCTCTCTTTTTTCGCTTCTCTCTCTCCTTCTCTCTCTCATCTCTCTCTCTCTCTCCTCTTTTCATTCTCCTTCCCCCTTCTCTCTCTCTCTCTCTCTCTCTCTCCTCATCTCCCCCCCCTCTCTCTCTCTCTTCCTCTCTCTCTCTCTTTCCTCTTCTCAGTTTTTTCCTCGTCTCTTTCTCTTTCTCTCTCTTTCCCCTTCCCCCAAATCTTTTTTTTTCCTTTAATTTCCCTTCCTTCCTTTATTTTCATTTCTTGTTTTATTCTCCTTCTCTTTCTCTCTCTCTCTCTCTCTTCTTTCAGCTTTTCCGCTTCCCCTCTCATTCTTCTTCACTCTCTTCTCCTCTCCTCTCTCTCTCATCTCTCTCTCTCTCCCCCTTCGATCTCTCTCCTTTCGCTCTTCTCTCTCTCTCGTCTCTCTCTCTCTCCTCACTCTCTCTCTCTCTCTCTCTCCCCTCTCTCTTTCCTCTTTCCCTTCCTCCTTCCTTAAATTATCATCCTTCTCCCTCCCCCCCTTCCTCTTACCTTTCCTCTTCTATTTCCTCCACCTCCTTCCTTTCTCCCTCCCTCCTTTCCCCCTCCCCCCCTTTTTCCTTTTTTTTCCCCTTTTTCCCTTTTTCCCCTTTTCCTCCTTTCCTAAACTTTTCCCTTCTCCTTTCCTCTCTTCCTTTCTCTTTTTTTTCTCCCCCTCTCCCCTTTCTCTTTTCCTCCCCTCCCCCTTCTCCCCCTCCCCCCCCTTTTTTTTTTTTCATAAAATTACTAAAAAAAGGAAAAGAAAACAAAGGGAGGGGCGTGCATTTTTTAATAGGCCTATCGTAACCCATCCGTAGGCGAAGAAAAATCCCCCCCCCCTTCCCCTTCCCTTCCCCCCCTCCCCTTCCCCTTCCCTCCCCTTCCCCTCCCCATCCTCCCTTTCCCCTTCCCCTCCCCTTCCCTTCCCTTCCCCTCTCCCTACCTCCCCCCCTCCCCCTCCTCCCCTTCCCTTCCCCTCCTCCCCCCCCCTCCCCCTTCCTTATAGGTGTGGAAAGTATTTTTTTTTTCTCCTATAGTTGTTTCGTCATTATTAACATAAATATCGTTATCGTTGTTTTCATTATTTTTTTTTTCTTTTCTTTTTAATATCGATAACAGTGTCATAGATGTTATTATCATCATCATCGCGATCATTATCATCATAATTTGTGTATCTACGAGACAAACGCAATCGAAATGAATTTGAAATGAGAAATAAACAAAAAAAAAGTAATAATATTAATTTCTAATATAAAGGAAATCATTTCATGTTTAAGAAAGGGGGTTTACCTAACGGTTAAGAGTGAACTAAGGCATAACATGACATTGCAGAATATAACGTTAAAATGATTGCAGTGCAAGAATACGAAAGAAAGAAAGGAAAAAAAAAAAATATATATATATATAATGCATGTGATTGAATTTAACCTAAAGACAATTTTCTGTCTGAGTGTCTGTCTCTAATTACAGTCTGATTTAATGGTCTTTTTCTTCTTTTATTTCTTTAATTATCTCTTTTTTGTCTGTCTCTCCTTGTTGCTGTTGATTTGTGACTGTCTGTTTATATATATATATATATATATATATATATATATATATATATATATATATATATATATATATATATATATATATATATATATATATATATATTCTCTTCCATATCCTCTCTTTTCTTTTCTGTCTCTGTTTCTCTATCTGTCGCTCTCTCTCTCTCTCTTTCCCTCTCTCATCTCTCTCTCTCTCTCTCTCTCTCTCTCTCTCTCTCTCTCTCTCTCTCTCTCTCTATCTATCTATCTATCTGTCTGTCTATCTCTATCTACCTATCTCTTTCTCTTTCTTTCTCACTCTCCCTTCCCTTCTCCTTCGCTCTCCTTATGCCACCCGTGAAAATGTTTAAACGCAAATCATCGACCTGATACCTCACCCCCCGCCCCCCCCCAACACCAGACAGGAGAGAGGGAGGTGCAGCCAGTGCCCGCCGCCTCGGCACTGGGCATTGGGCACTGGGCACTCTCGACCAGGGAAATCCATCACCATTCCTGCGTGTCACCCGGTGCCTTTTAATAGTTCATAATAATTCATCAAATCCTTTCCCTAAGATAAAAACAGCTTTAATACCTCCCTATAAAATTCTATAACCAGTTATTCTCCATCCTTGCATGGTTTTAGAATCTCATTAGCTAAATAATACGAGTATCATGCTATAATAATAATAATAAAAAAGGCGGTAACCATGGTTTGCATTTTCCCGTCTTTCTAGAACCGTTTTTGCTCTAGTCTCGTGGAAGAAAATGTCGGTCGTTTGTCACGTGGAAGGAAACATTCAAAGAAAACGTCGGTCGTTTGTCACGTGGAAGAACACGTGCAAAGAAAAGTCTCTCATTTGTCAAAAGGAGAAAAGGTGCAAAGAAAAACGATATTTTTTTTCTCTCCTCCTAAGTGAAGTTCTAACCGCGAGCGCCAAATTGTAAACGCAGTTTTGATCTGCACTTTTCTGACACGTAAATTTCTCTCCATCTGTAACGTCGCGGTCGAGAGAGATGATCTTTTGAGTTTTATTTTTGCTTCTTGCTTCGGTTTTTAAGCTGTATTTTTTATTTTTTCGGACGTGAATTTAAAATGCGATGGCGTCCTTCGCTCAGCAGATTTATCACGTATTCCGAGTACAAAAAAAAAACACGAAATTCATCCAGAGACTAAAAGTTCTGATGTTTATCTAAAAAGCTATGTAATCCCGTCTTAGATATTGCCAAGACGAGATGCATCAATTCTTATTTATTTTTTAGGTCGTCGCCGGTGACAGCAACTAAAAAAAAAAAAAAAAAAAAAAAAAAAAAAAAAAAAAAAAAAAGCGTCAAAATTATTTTCTCGCTGTTCATGCTAAAAATATGTATTAGAGAAAATGAGTTTTTTGGAGAATGATACACTGGCCGGCATGCTATTTCGGTCGTCATTACGTATTTTATTCCTGTCTTCTGAATTTAATCATAAACGCATTTTTATTTTATTTTTTTATTATTTATTATTATTCTTTTATATCATGTGTATATTTTTCTTACCTTCACTTTGTCTTTTGTAGTGAAATTTGTGATTTTGTGATAGTTATTCGCAAGTTACATAAATAGAGATTGAGAAAGAAAATTCCAAACTAAATTATAAGTATGTAGTGTTTCTCTTCCGCTTTCTTCACCTGTTATTTTCTCTTTTCTTTTTTCTTTTTTTCTTTCTTTTCAATTTTCCTTCCATTTTCCCTCGACTTCCTTCCTCTTTAAAAACTCGTTTCCTTGTCTTTCAGAGCTTTAATTCCCCGCCCCCCCCCTCCCCCCTCCCCCTTTCCCCATGTTCCTATAATTTGTGCAAGTCATAGTGTGCACGACTGGTCTTAACGCCTTTCTTTAGACAAACCTTCTCGAAAAAAAAAAAAAAAAAAAAAAAAAAAAAAAAAAAAAAAAAAAATATATATATATATATATATATTATATTATATATTTTTTTTTTTTTTTTTTTTTTTTTTTTTTTTTTTTTCGTTCCTTTTTGAAATTCCGTTTGGCTATTTTTGCTTCCCTGAATCATTTCATTTTCACTTCTTCCCATGATTCTCTCTCTCTCTCTCTCTCTCTCTCTCTCTCTCTCTCTCTCTCTCTCTCTCTCTCTCTCTCTCTCTCTCTCTCCTCTCTCTCTCCTTTCTCTCTCTCTCTCGTCTCTCTCTCTCTCTCTCTCTCTCTTTCTATCTATCTATCTATCTATCTATCTATCTATCATTTCCTCCCCTCTTCTTCTCTCTCTCTCTCTCTCTTCTCTCTCTCTCTCTCTCTCTCTCTCTCTGTCTCTCTCTCTCTACTCCCTGCTTTCTCCTTCATTCTTCGCGTTTCTCCTTTTCCTTTTCCCTCAACGACGCCTATCTTTCTCACGCCTATTACTCTTTACTTTCTACGCTTTCGCTCATTATGGGTGTGCGTGTCTCTCGTGATGAAAGGAGGAGATAAGCTAAAGAAAGAAAACGTAACGAAATGGAGGAAAAGGGATAGAGGGAAAGAGGAAAGAGAGGGAG
>NC_051392.1:38134436-38139436 GCF_015228065.2 Penaeus monodon
ATGAAAGAATTTATATATTACGTATTAATGCTCTACGACTTTCTTTTCTTTTCCTTTGATTGTATAACTGTCAAGTTCTGGGACGAGAAAATCTACTATAGAAAAAAGATATAACCCGATATAATCATCTTTCCTGCCAACTGTATCAGGCAGGATTTCACTGAGTAGTGTATAAAGGCAAAGGTATAAAGCTACCATTACGAGGTAATAAATTATGATACCTGCTCTGTACATTAACTGTGTAACATACGTTGATATCGAAATCGTATTTATGATAAAAGTGTCGAAAACTTATATGTAGCAGAGCGTGGTTTCGATCCACGGACCTCTGGGTTATGGGCCCAGCACGCTTCCACTGCGCCACTCTGCTCGATGTTAAATTGGGGGCTGTCAGTTTCGGAAATTTATCCATAGAGAATGTTATTGTTATTAAAACTCGTACATTAGTAACATTATTATTATTACCTTTATTGTTGAAAAAAAAAAAAAAAAAAAAAAAAAAGTTGTTTGAGCGTATATATTGGAAAGAGACAAAGGAGACCTGTACCTGTATTACATAAGCAGCCTTTGCCACCCCAAATTTCAGTCACTCTAACAGGACGTCTAACACAGCTGACGTTCTTCGCAGCCTTGGGTACTTGTGAGGAGCGATGGGCAGTTGCGAAATTTAGTAGCAACGGTGATAGCTCGCAACCAATCGGCGTTGTTATTGAAATGCCAAACGATGAGTCTAATAGTATATATATTAAGGACAAATTTCTATTCATATTTGAGGAAGGAAAAAAAAATAAGCGGGGAGAGTTTTACATATAACATATAGTTCATAATGGAAATTGTTCTTCGATTTCTAGAGACTGAGTGATAGGGGCTGCGCCGACTACCAACGTTTTTCATAATTAAACAAGCGCCCCCGGGTGGGCTCGAACCACCAACCTTTCGGTTAACAGCCGAACGCGCTAACCGATTGTGCCACGGAGGCTTACAAGATAAGATATCAACTCTTATGAAAGTTCGAACTATGAAATATAATCATGTATAGGTGTGTGCGTGTGTTTATGCGTGCGTGCGTGTATGTGTGCGTGCGTGTATGTGTGCGTGTACGTATGTGTGCGTGTATGTATGTGTGCGTGCATGTATGTGTGCGTGCATGTATGTGGGTGTGCGTGCATGTATGTGGGTATGCGTGCGTGCGTGCGTGCGTGTGCGTGTGCGTGTGCGTGTGCGTGTGCGTGTGTGTGTGTGTGTGTGTGTGTGTGTGTGTGTGTGTGTGTGTGTGTGTGTGTGTGTGTGTGTGTGTGTGTGTGTGTGCGCGCAAGTGAGTGTTAATGTGTGTATATATGTATGGCTATATATACATACATACACACATACATGTGTATATCACACATATATAAGCAAACATATATGTATGCGTGTATGTATTTATTTATATATAATATATATAATATATATATAATATGTGTTTATATATACATATATATACATATATATAATATATATACATGTATAATATATATATATACATATATATATATACATATATATACATATATATATATATATATATATATATATATATATATATATATAATATATATATATATATATGTATATATATATATATAAACATATACATACATACATGAATACATGCTATATATACATATTTATATAAACATGAACATACATACATGTACACATTATATATATGTATACTTATACTGTGTGTATATGTATGTGTGTGTATATATATATATATATATATAATATATAATATATATATATATATATTATATATATATATATATAATATAATATATATATAATATATATATATATATATTATATATATATATATATATAATATACATATATATAAGAACTTGTACATATATATATACATATATATAAGAACTTGTACATATATATACATATATATATAAGAACTTGCACGCACGCGCGCGCACACACACACAACACACACACACACACACACACACACACACACACACACACACACACACACACACACACACACACACACACACACACACACACACACACACACATACACACACACACACACACACACACACAGTTAATTCACCCAACCAGTTGAAGATGTTTACATATATGAACCTACGTTTAATTACTTTAATGGAAAACCTGCGCCATTTTAGTAAAAGAAGAAGCAGAGAGATGCACCCTTTTAAAAAGTAAAGCTTTAAATCAGTGTGATAATTCATTCTAAGTGTGTTAACGTATGTATGTATTTGATAAAAGTGAAAAGTCGGCAGTTCGTGAAACAACCAAATTCGTGAAATACTTTGCGTTTATATGGAATTGGGAATCTTATTCATATATTTTGTCGACCTTGTGAGTAAGTACTGCCTGGTGACTATTTGATAATCATATAAAATATTTTTTTGAGAATGATTTAGGAGGATAGTTTGATAATAATCTAGAAGAATGGTTTGATGATAATCTAGTGATTATCTAGAAAAAAAAAAATTGACAAGAATCACTCAATAATGAGTTGGAAGAATCATGTGGTAATCGTATAGAAATGCACCGATTGTTGTGTAATTTAGCTTACTGTGGCTAATTAAAAAATACTTCCTGTGATCAGAGTGACGCATTTAGCTGAAATAATGAATTAACGAGCCAGTTCCCTATAGTAATGATAGTGGAGAAACAAAATAATACATTTTAAGGCCGTGTCCAGAATTGAACCTCTCTCAGTACCGAAGGGTTTCCGTAGTGTAGTGGTTATCACGTGCGCTTCACACGCGCAAGGTCCCCGGTTCGATCCCGGGCGGAAACAGTTTTGAGAGGGATGGCAAATTGTTAGCTTATATAATTGGAAAACAGTGCAAAAAGTGTATTAAATTGTAAACGCAAAGTTATAAGGTTGTTTAAAAACTTTTAAAAAAATCTTTGTTTACACAACCATCACAAAAGATTTTTCTATACATGAAGGTTACTTGAAAGAGCAAAAAAGACGTATTAGATAATGCATTTTTTATCCGTCGTAGAGAAAGAAAACCTGCATTACGTGAACGATGAATTCCCACTGCTTTTGGAAAAAATATATTCCAATTAAAAAAGATGTTTCCGCCCGGGATCGAACCGGGGACCTTGCGCGTGTGAAGCGCACGTGATAACCACTACACTACGGAAACCTATGTTGACAAATGGTCCACTGATTTTGCAATGGTCGGTAGATATTCATTTTTCTATTACTATTACCGGTTTTTGTATGAATTTCGAGTGGAATATGGGTACATACTATGTATATTGTGCAAATATATTTTCAAGCTGAATAAAGTGGAGTTGTGTAGCAACTCAGAAAAAAGCAAACTTGAACACACACACACACACACACACATACACATACACATACACATACACATACACACACACAGTACTTTAATACACATTGCACAGCAGTATAGTAAGCCACTATGCCTCCTAGACAATGCCAGAGGGTCTCAGACAAAGGACGTGAGTCATCAGTTTGAAGCAGGATCATTTTTTTTTTTTTTTTTTTTTTTTTGGGGGGGGGGGGGGCGGACAGTTTAAATGACGACGAACTTCTTTGAATAATGACTGAAAATTTAAACATGACTATGTCTCGAGAAAACAACGGAGAGCTTGCCATCCTAAGTGCATACAGAACATACCTGTGAACAGATATTGAGACGACGTCAAAGTAGCCTGCGTAGGATTTGCTCAGTTTACAGGATGATCTACATTCCATATGTGTGTGTGTATGTGTGTGTGTGTGTGTGTGTGTGTGTGTGTGTGTGTGTGTGTGTGTGTGTGTGTGTGTGTGTGTGTGTGTGTGTGTGTGTGTGTGTGTGTGGAGGGAGGGAGAGGGAGGGAGAGAGGGAGAGAGATAGAGAGTGAGAGAGAGAGAGAGAGAGAGAGAGAGAGAGAGAGAGAGAGAGAGAGAGAGAGAGAGAGAGAGAGAGAGAGAGAGAGAGAAAGAATATATATATATTTTATCTGACAAATAGATATTTTGAAACCATTCAGTTTCTCATTACCACTGTCAGGGTATATTTGCACTTTGTCAAGCATAATGAGTAACCACATGTCAAATTATTTTGTTGGATTGTCAGACACTTTTGTTACGGTGACAAACAGATATGAAGAAATGTCAAAGGCCAAACCTAATTGTCTAAAAAAAAATGTGTGGATTGTTAGAGACTTGCAGAGAAGTGTCTGAGCAGTTGTGTAAAAAGGTGT
This sequence comes from Penaeus monodon, assembly GCF_015228065.2. Taxonomy (NCBI): domain Eukaryota; kingdom Metazoa; phylum Arthropoda; class Malacostraca; order Decapoda; family Penaeidae; genus Penaeus; species Penaeus monodon. The sequence continues at coordinate 38,138,688 of NC_051392.1, forward strand.
ATCACTAATGTAAACGAAGTTTTTTTTTTATTTGACTAACACTGTGTACCATCCTTTGTAACTGTGGTGTGGATCCCTTTGTTCACTGTCCTATTATTTAGGAATGAAAAAAATCATTTACCACTGTTAACGGAAATAACTTGTAAATTCATTCAAATCAAATACTTACAAATCCACTAAAGATCTTTAACCGATGACCACTTTCTTTGGGTGAAAAAGCCTAACTGGAAGATACAGTTCTGTCATGTCACTGATATGCAGAGCTAATTCCCCCACTTATAATTTTCACGACTCAGCCTACCATTTTATTCGGAATAAGTTCTTAGAGGCAGCTCTGAGGTTTATTTAGTGACGCTGCCTGCCGAACTACCTCAGACGAGGGGTACACATGAGAATACCCAGGTCATCAAGACAGAGAACTGGTTGTTTAGTTGTATTGATGTTAGGGTAACATTTACAGAAGGCGACATGGTATTTTGGCTCTTATCGCGGGTTAGAGTAACCACCAATACCGTCCGCAGGGTACTTTACCTTTAACATAAGCTATAACAGATTCTCTATTACGAAATTATTTTCCTGGTTTTTGATACCGTAGTTATCGTAGGTAAAATAAGGGTTGCATTTTATACACTAATGAATGAAATATAGCATACAAACGCTGTCAAATTTTCTGACCGATAACAGAAGGTAATAATCAAGCAATTTTTTAACATAAACATCTAAGGATCAGGGAAAGTAGGCCTTTACAA
>NC_051392.1:38144698-38149698 GCF_015228065.2 Penaeus monodon
ATCAATCACATATAATTTCGATGAGAAAAAAAATGTAACAACCTAACTCACACAACAAAGAAATCCTAAATATTCCCTGAAGCTAATCTTGAACCTTTTTCTCAGACCACTGCACCTCAACCAGCCTCTGCCAGACGCGATAAAGGTGACAGTATCTGTTGTTTTTCTGCTGTTGGTGGTTTTGGTGACAACAGCGTCCTTTGTCATCGTAAGGAAACTGATTGCGAGAGATGCAGGTAAAGTTATGGTTTGTTTAGATTCGATTTGAAAAAAAAGTGTGTGTGTGTGTGTGTGTGTGTGTGTGTGTGTGTGTGTGTGTGTGTGTGTGTGTGTGTGTGTGTGTGTGTGTGTGTGTGAAAATGGATGCAAAAAAACGTTAATGAATATGAAAAAAAAATGTTGGAAAAGGTAGAGTTTTTTTTTTTCGTTCTTGCTTTTCGTTTCCTTCTCTCTCTCTCTCTCTCTCTCTCTCTCTCTCTCTCTCTCTCTCTCTCTCTCTCTCTCTCTCTCTCTCTCTCTCTCTCTCTCTCTCTCTCTCTCTCTCCCTCTCTTTCTGCTGGACGCCATGTCGAAAAACAAATCACATACCATAAAAATAATAATAAAATAAAAATTTCCCTTCCCGCATAGCCATATTAGCAAAGGACGATGAAGCGAGGATGCTCTACAGCCAAGCGACACGGACAGAACTCCTGGTGATTCACGCCCGCGAACCGATGTACCGGCTTCACCACGACCACACGCTGCGCCTCATGGATCAGCTGAGAATTCACTGCAACGCCAGGGTGGGTTTGGCTGTCGCTGGTGGAGGGGAACTAGCATGTGACTTCTTTTGTTTCGTTTCTCCTTTTCGCTCTCTCGTTCTGGTTCTCTTAATGGCTGTTTGTTGGTGTGTCTGCGTTCGACTGTTTGTCTCTGTCTTTGTATTTGTCTTTGTCTCTGTCTCTGTCACTGTTTCTCTCTCTGTCTGTCTCTCTCTCTCTCTCTCTTTCCCTCCCTCCCTCTCTCCTCCTTCCCTCTCTCCATCTCCTCCTTCCCTCCCTCTCTCCACCTCCTTACTCCCTCTCTCCTCCTTCCCTCCCTCCCTCCTCCTCCTCCTCCTCCTCCTCCTCCCTCCCTCTCTTCCCTCCCTCCCCCTATGATCCACCCCTTTCCACCTCCTCCTCCACCTCCCTCCTCCTCCTCCTCCTCCTCCTCCTCCTCCTTCCTCCTCCTCCTCCTCCTCCTCCTCTCTTCTTCTTCTCACGCCGCCCCTGCCCAACAGGTGCATGACATCTGGGATTGCAGAGACCCCCGCCGGCTGCAGGACCCGAATGGCTGGCTTCAGTGCGTCTTGGCCCACACCTCGGACGTCAAGATCCTTCTGGTTGCGTCCCCGCGTGTCATCTCCGTTATGAAAGCCATCATTGACCGCCGCGGCCAGCAAGGTCGGAGCTTTGTGTGTGTGTGTGTGTGTGTGTGTGTGTGTGTGTGTGTTTGTGTGTGTGTTTGTGTGTGTGTGTGTGTGTGTGTGAGAGAGAGAGAGAGAGAGAGAGAGAGAGAGAGAGAGAGAGAGAGAGAGAGAGAGAGAGAGAGAGAGAGAGAGAGAGAGAGAGAGAGGGAGGGAGGGAAGGAGGGAGAGAGAGAAAGAGAGATAAAGTGAATAGATGATGGATAGATATGGGGATAAATGAATGGATAGATGAGTAGAGAAATAAACAGTGAATAACCGATAGATAAGCGAATAGAAATAGTGATAATAATGAGCGCAGCTGCTTGGCGTTACAGTGTTTGTCGCCAAAAGTAACCGTTGTCCGGTTCTTTACTCAAGGGGTAAACGCCAAGAGTATAAGTGATGGAGCTAATTGGCAAAAAAAAAAAATATTATTAAATAAAAAAAAAATAAAAATAATAATGATAAAAATAAATATATATGTATAAAATAAATAATAATAATAATAATAATAATAATAATAATAATAATAATAATAATAATAAAACATTCTCTAAACACTAGTACTGTCAAGTGTTCGAGACGATTTCACGAACAGTAACACGGACAGAATGAAGCATAACGCCTCTTGCACTGTAATTCTAAGTTAGTTGAATTATTTAGTGTTGATTTGCGGACTGAAGACGTCGTAAAACTGTACAAAATTGGTCCGTCCCTGTTCTATCGCGTTTATTTACGCCTTTAATTCTTTTTAAATCAGAGGCCGTGACCATTATATGTGAAAATATATAAGTGTATGAGTATGTATATGTATGTATGTATGTATGTATGCAGAATACGACGGAAATATATAAATATATATATATATATATATATATATATATATATATATATATATATATATATATATATATATATATATTGAATTCATGCCACTATTTTCCTTTCAGATTTGGTCGATCTCGAAAGGGGAAGCAAGGAAAAGGGTTTCCTGCAGATGGTTTCCAGCATCAGGAAGCTGCTGGATAGGGATCTCTTTGATAATTATGACCGTGTCTACGTTGTCAGGTAGAGAACGAGAGAGAGAGAGAGAGAGAGAGAGAGAGAGAGAGAGAGAGAGAGAGAGAGAGAGAGAGAGAGAAAGATAACTGAAATGAAAAGCAAATTGAGGCTTAGACACTAACGTAGCAAAGGCGATATCTACATTTCTCTTTTTTCCATGTCTCTTCAGATTCAGCAATTTATGGGACAAAGACGAAGATATTCTCAGCGTCATAACCGGGAGTCGACGATTCTGTCTACCGGAACATACCGAAAATCTGTTCGAAGAAATTGGTTATGAGAACAATTAGGTGATTAGATCCTAAATATTAGATACTAAACTGGTAAATAGAGTAATTACGAAATTAGATTGACTATTAAAAGATTTGATCAGTCATTTAACTGGTGCTTTGAGCAATTAGGAGATTAGATTCAACATAAAACTGGTGGCTAGAACGTTTAGGAAACTCGAATAATAAAACTATTCCCAGATACATCATCATATTGTGAAACCGATCCTACTTTTCTTTGGTAAATGTGAGAATGAAAATGATTTAGTCTCCTTGGATTATGCAATAAGCGCATTAATTTTCTTTCTTTCTTTTTGTGTATATGGAATTTATGATCAGATGTGTCCCAATTGGTTTTAATTTCATGTCCTCGGCTTTCATGCTTCGTTCAGAAAAAGATTTTGTTTCATGAATACCAATGTACACATGTATTACACTGTGATACTGATAAACATTAAATATATTATATCATAGAAATGTCGGTTTGGTTTATCCCATCTTCATTTATTCGACAGTATATCTTTTGGTGTTGTTTTCGACACTAGTGAGTATCAGTTTATTGTTAAAAATGTTCAAGTGAGGATTGCATAGTTTTTAACTGTATGCAAGTTATCATTCCTAAAGTAACATGAAGAGTATGTATTTACAATTTTAGTTTTGCTTTATCAATATCATTCTTTAAATCGAAGGAACTGTACGTATAAAGTATGTGTCTACATTACATTTACATTACAAATGATCTTTTGTTTGCCTAAGGCTGCGTTTGTATTAAGTGGATCGGTTCGATTCAGTTCATGGAGAATCATCCCGATTCACGATCCGTCTTGATTGGCCACGTTGATTGCTATGGAAACGTTCACATCAAACGCGTCGAGTCTGTTCAAGGCATAGCAACTGTAAGTCAGTGATTCGAGCGGGACTTTTTTTCTCCTCAATCACAGCGAGTCCGTTAAAGATTGAGTATCACGTTAATGGACGTCCTGTTCAATTCAATACGACGTCCTGATCAATTCAATACTTCTCAATACTATTCCAAGGCGACTGCTATTTATCATAGTTTCATATACATTTCTCGTCATAGCTGATTTGGGTATATGCTTTTATGCGCCATTGTACGTGCTGCCATTATCAAAAATCACTGTCATCACCACTGTCATCTTCAATCACCATTATCATCGCCAATCATCACTAACATCCTTAATCATCATCATCATCAATCATCATCATCATCATCAGTGGGAAATTGTGGGGGGAAAAAACAACATTTTTCAAGCTGTTTCTACGGAACCAACTGACCTTAATCCAGCCTTGCTTGTCGTTGGTTCACAGATTTCGAAGCTTGTGGCATTAAGGAGTTTTCGCGTTTATTTTCGGCTTTAAAATTTCTCTACTCAGCATAATAGGGATGATGAAGCATGTATGCGTTTTTGTGATTGGCATTTTAGGGCGGTTTTGCTCCTTGAAAAAATGGATATTGCAAACTAATTTCACCAAAATTCTACACACTCAATCTCGATTGTACGAACGCACACATAAATAAAATATGTTTACAAATATCACGATGTTTAGTGAAACGAAGTGGATGATGAGCAATATTTTAGTCAAAGATCCGTGATATCATTTTGCTGGCATGATATCAGTGGCTGTAATAAGCAAGGCTAATGCATGATTAAATCTTGGCGAGTAACTGCAAGCTCACGACAAAGATTTTTCTTTTAGAAAACTAGCGCCCCCGGGTGGGCTCGAACCACCAACCTTTCGGTTAACAGCCGAACGCGCTAACCGATTGTGCCACGGAGGCATAATGTTCCTGATATATTTCGTTTAAAAAATAATAAATATTTTCTTTATGGTCGTAAACACACACACACACACACACACACACACACACACACACACACACACACACACACACACACACACACACACATGTACACGTACACACAAACACAAACACACCTTGTTTATATGTGTATAAAGCAAAGACTCATGATGAGAAGGAATATGAAATTAATCTACTTTTTGTAATTCTGCACAAGTTTTACCGCGAACACATTTCCTTATAAAAGCTCATTCAACTGTACAAGGAGTATTCCATCCAGGTAAGGAACATAACTCCCAATATATCGTCACTTCCAAACCCAACTCCTTTTGCTTTCCGACACAAAACGGCATTGTTCTCATTCTTTGAAAGAGTCTGCAATTTACGTGGTTTCCAAAGTCAAAAATACAAACAG
>NC_051392.1:38159698-38162198 GCF_015228065.2 Penaeus monodon
GACCTGTCCCCAAGCCCGGCCCTGGTGACGTCATCATCAAGGTTGATAAGGTTGGGTCATTCATTTGTTTTTTGTGAAAGAGAGAGAGAGAAAGAAAGAAAAAAAGAAAGATGAAAGAAAGAAGAGAGAGAGAGAGAGAGGGAGAGAGAGGAAGAGAAAACGAGAGGAGAGAGAGAGAGAGAGAGAGAGAGAGAGACGGAGGGAAGAGGAAGAGGATGAGGATGGGAGAGTGAAAGAGAGAGCTGGGGGAGAGAAAGAGAAAGAAGGAAAGAGAGAAAGAGTTCCTTAGGGAAGAGAGAAGAAAAAAAAAACAGTACAGCCCTGAGGAGTTTCATTCAAATCGTACCATAATAATATTAAAAAAAAAAAATCAAGCAGCATACAAAGACCACCTTATTTACTCTAGATGAATCACTTTTGCAGTAACATACTTTGCAGTAAAAAGACGTCATCTTGAAACTACCAATTACGTTATTCGTGTTACTATATACTGCCTGTTATTTTTTTTAGGTAAGACTAGTATTTTATGGATCTGCGCAATCGTTTAAGGGGAAATTTAAGAATGCAAAAAAAAGGGAGTTTTAGACACCTTGCCTAGATGCATCAATACCCAGAAAGGCCCCAGGGAACTGAGTTCCATCGCCAGCGGTTGTTGAGTTTCTTGAGCTTAAATTTCTGAGGTCGCTTCAATCACACACACACACACACACACACACACACACACACCACACACACACACACACCACCAAAACAAACACAACAACACACACAAGAAGAGAGAGAGAGAGGGGAGAGAGAGAGGGGAGAGAGAGAGAGAGAGAGAAGGAGAGAGAGAGAGAGAGACAAAGAGAGAGAGAGACAAAAGAGGAGAAGAGAAAGAGAGAGAGAGAGAGAGAGGAGAGAGGAGACAAAGAGAGAGAGGGAGAGGAGAGAGAGAGGGAGCGAGAGAGAGAGGAGGAGAGAGAGAGAGAGAGGGAGGGAAGAGAGAGAGAGAGGGAGGGAGAGAGAGAGAGAGAGAGAGGGAGGGAGGGAGGGAGAGAGAGAGGAAGGGGGAGAGAGAGGAGAGAAGAGAGAGAGAGAGGAGGAGAGGGGAGAGGGAAAAGGAGGGGAGAGAGAGAGAGAGAGAGAGAGGGAGGGAGGGAGGGGGGAGAGAGAGAGAGAGAGAGACGAGAGAGAGAGAGGAGAGAGAGGGGAGAGAGAGAGAGAGAGGGAAGAGGGAGAGAAGAGGAGAGGGAGAGGGAAAGAGGGGAGGGAGAAGGAGGAAGAGAGGGGGAGAAGAGAGAGAGAGAGAGAAGAGAAAGAGGAAAGAGAGAGAGAGAGAGAGAGAGGGGAAAAAAAAGGGGAGAAAAAAAGAGAGAAAAAGGGAAAGGAAGAAAGAAAAAAAAGAAAAAAGAAAAAAAAGAGAGAGGGGGAAAAATGAGCAAAGTTGGAAGAACAAGAGACAAACCCAGAGAAGAAAGAGGAAGGTGATCGATCCTCGTGTAACCTTGGCTGTGGAGACGAATGACCATGAAACAGATAAGCGCATTATATCTTATCCATAATTTTTTTTCTTTACACGAAATGTTTGTGAGAAAGACCATATATTCTGAATAATACAACTGATTGCTCTTGCATTGCAGGTGTCGATCTGTGGCTCGGATATCAACCTCTGGAAATGGAATGATATTGCACAGGTTATTGCAACAATTCCCTTTATACCAGGTCAGTTGAGGTTAATCGTGATATTGCAATTTGCAGATATTTTCGATATATTTTTTTCTTTTCTTCTTGTTCTTGTTTTCTTGTTCTTCTTTTTTAATACTCAGCCAGGCAAATACTCCTCTAATGTATCAAACTCGAGAAAAAAATATATACTACCTTTTAACGAAAATATTTTATTTGAAGGTCACGAGGCAACCGGGGTCGTGGTGGCGGTGGGCGAGGGCGTGACGGAAGTGCGTGTCGGGCACCGGGTGGCGGTGGAAAACCATTTCTTCTGCGGCCTGTGTTATCAGTGCAAAGTGAGCCTCTTTGTCGACTGGGGTGAAGGGGGTGTGATTTGCCCCGTCTGCTGTTGTTGAAAGAGAATGAGAGGGAAAAAAAAGGTAGTTATTTTGGGGGGGGGGTATTTTTCCCCTTTTCACCCCATTCCCAAAAACATTCCCGGGAACGGCACCCTTTTCTGCCCTGTTGTCATTCCGAATACTATTCCTGGGAATATGCACCGTTTTCTGCCCCCGCTCCCAAATACCATTCCCCCAAAATAAACCTTAATTCCTATTATTTTCCCCGCCGCCCCTAGGGAGCCGGGGGGAATTCCCATGAAGTATGGGCCCACCCAAAAAGGGAAAAACCCAGGGGTGGCCGTTTTTTCCCCCCTCGCTACTGCTAAGCCCCACCCCACCTTGCCCTTTAAAGGCTTCCCTCGGCCGATGGGACTCCGATTCCCCCCGTCTTTTTGGGGGGTTTGTTGTTAAACGATAGTGGAAAAGGGACCCAAACCCTTGAAAATTTATTT
>NC_051392.1:38167198-38177993 GCF_015228065.2 Penaeus monodon
ATTGATATGTTTATGTTATCACTATCTGCATTTGGGTAAGTCACATTTAATAAATAAATCGGCTGAGTGACATCATGATTTTATTTTGTTTCGTCCTGATTGTGAAAGTCATTTGCCTAAAACTATTACTGTACCATCATTTATTTGTTTATGAATGGTTACATGAGACTGACATACCTTGACAGCTAACAAGAAGATTAACCTTCTATTAAGAGGAATCAGTACCTCCAAAATAAAATTTTCATTGTAACAAACACAGAAAGGGAAGTTACACATGTAATTATGAACATGGCCACATTAAAACATTAATTACATATATTTTATCATATTAATTCTTTGTAATGCCTTTAATATGCCACTATAAATGCTTATTTTGCTAAAAGCACGATCTGGGAACAACAGAACATTATCCAGAGTATAGATCCTGCATACTTATTTGAGTCTGCCATTTTGTTTATTAACACTGCCTGTATATAGATTACTCCACAAACACTTAGTCACTAAGGAATTAATTATTTGGCCTACCTGATCTCACCTGTCTATCCAATCCATTGAAGATGTTAAATGGATTTAGTTAAAAGATGTTGACAGTGATATATTCAAAATGCTCCTTGTTCAATCCAAGAAACTTACTGCAACCATGAAAACCTGACCCAAGTATCACCTATGTAGATTCAAAAAAATTATCAAAGTTCACTTTAAGTAAATCCTAGAGTAGTAGTTTGTGTTGCAACATACATGTTGAGCACCACTGCTGCAAGTGTGTTGCATATGTTACAGGTGTCTATTCCTTCCCCTTGAAATTACTGTTTGTTTTTATCTGAAAAATTGGTGTAATGTATAAAATCAACCTAACTTACAGTTTCCCATTAATTATGTCTTCTTATTGAGTAATTCACAGTAGTTTGTACATTTTCCAGAGAATATATATAACCTGTATATATGTATCATCCAGTTCATTCATATTCATATATTACAGGATGAAAGACTTAGTGTGTCTCATCACTAATGGAGTAAAGAGTTGTGTCGCAGACGCGCTTTAGGTTTGTAGCCAGATTACAAATGTTGCAAACCAGTCTCTTAGAGTAAAAGATATTACAACCTAGTATGATGACCATAAAATGACAAAGCCTTTCAAAATATATCTATGCAATAAAAAGTGTAAATTAAATCAAATTTACTATAAAATGAGCTTTTATTTGTTCCATATATCACATCAGTATTAGCTTATAAACATCCCCAATATAAACATTTATACCATACACAGAACTTCTTTTGCAAGCCAAACTACCAATAGTTTATAATCCTAAAAATTCAACATTAAATGATAAATGATGATCATTCCTATTTTAAACATTTCTGCATTCCAAGTACAGTACAACCTCAAAATTCCACTATCAAAACTATCAAAATTCCAATAAAAAAAAAGTTGAGTCACAACATTCCTTGCTGATCTGTATTACCTAAATTAACTCTTTTAATTCAGTTTTGGGCATCAGGTTTGGGTAAAGGTGGGATAGTCAGCACATTATATAATATTGGAAAACAAGCAATAAAAAACAGTTAAGAAAAAAAAAAAAGAAAAAAGCATACATCTATTTTAAAAGATATTGCACTTTAAATAGTAAAAACAACAATATTAATGCCTTTGAATCTTTGTCTTCATTTATAAATGTCTTTTTTCTAATGTATCGTAAAAGCAAACAGACACCTTTCACCAAGCAACCATGTTCAGTTCAAGGAAAAAAAGCTTGATTTTCCTTAACATACATAAAGCAAACATAAAAAGAATAACAGTTATTATGAAAAGTTGCTCTGTCGAACAAACCTTGAGTACATGTGTACAAAAAACACTATATAGCACTGTTTGAGATTCAAAGCAAAAAGAGCTAAACAATTATTTTTGAAAGTATTAATAAAAACTCATTTACCAAGATAAAATAGGAGCTTTATAGTTGTCTAACTTTATAGTACATTTAAAATAAACTGAAAAATCCACAACCATATATACCGAATGATTGGATGACAAATTCAGACACCTACTTGCCAATAAAACCGACTTAATGTCATATTTCTTTGGGAATAAATATGGGTCATAACCAATCATACTGCTGATAGTTAGTGACTCATTTACGTATAAATGAGTGTATTTATGAGTGAGTGTGAGTGTAAGAGTGAGTGTGTTTGTGTACTGGCATGCGTGTGTGATATACACACATTTTTCCCACCTAAAAAAATGTGGAACCAATATGCTAAAAGGGAGGGATGTATTTAAATCCTGATTTTGTGGCCTTTGAAAGTTTATCAGAAATACAGAAAAAAAAAAAAAATTGAGCTACAAATTGAATATCTATTTTGTGTTTAAAAAATTAAAAAAGAATCATTACCAGATTCACAAACATCACTTAAATATTTTCTACAGGTGTTAAAAAATAATCTCATAGCACCAAACTAACTGGTGAATATTTTATTTATACATATCATTCAAGTTTACTCTACTCTGTGTTCTACAGAAGATCAGACCTCAAAGTTTTGAACATTAACAATTATACAGTAAGAACTCAACAAAGGTACAACAGGACACATATCTTGCAATTTCCTTCAAAGGTAAATGTTAAAGGAAAATCTCAAAGTAAAATCAAAAGACACAATTGATCAGCCACACTTTGTTCGAGACCACTGACTTCTCTCTTCTAACAGCCACCTGATGCAAAATCATTAAAGTGAATATCACATCTATCAAATTTAAACCTGCATACGCCATCCACTTCTTTCAATTCAATTTCGGTTTCATTCTGCGTTTGATAACAACTTCGCAGAAAATGTTGGTCGTATCCATTCATCTGAAGATATAATTCTGCGCAAGTAATTGTGTATGGTAGAACCTTAAGCCTGCAGTGTCTCAATCGGAAGAGCTTATCGCCCTGCAGCAGGATGAGCTGCTACAGGCTGAATGGGTTGATGATTGGGTGGCTGACCGGCAACAGGTTGTGCTTGCTGGCCTTGAAGAGGTTGCTGAACCTGTGCCTGACCTTGGATTGGCTGCTGTTCCTGGTGCTGACCTTGTAAGGGCTGCTGAACTTGTGGCTGGCCTTGAACAGGTTGCTGTGCCTGAAGCTGACCCTGCATGGGTTGCTGAACTTGAGGTTGACCCTGAATGGGTTGAATTTGAGGCTGACCCTGAATGGGTTGCTGAACTTGGGGTTGACCTTGAATGGGTTGCTGCACCTGGGGTTGACCTTGTATGGGTTGTTGAGCTGGAACTTGAGCCTGGCCCTGAATGGGTTGCTGTACCTGAGGCTGACCTTGCAGTGGCTGCTGCACTTGAGGTTGACTTATGACTGGTTGCTGTGCTTGTGGCTGTGCTGGTGCCTATGAGAAAGAAAAAATAAATCAAAAACATAAATACATGTACATATTTCTCATGCAAATATATGAAGAAAATTCAATGTATATCAAGAGCATCTGTCCTTTTTTTTACCAGCATCCCTACAAACTTGCAAATCATAAACCCACAAATATGATCCAACTCTGAAACCAGAACTGCAGTAAACACTAGACACACAAGCAGGGTCAAATTCACCCCATAATTTATACATTACATTTGACAATAAATTTACAAAATAGAAATCCATTTCAGTTACTAATTCATGTAATAAAAATAAAGAAGCATCTTAGCAAACAAAATGCACTCAAAAGTAAATCTAATGTCTAAGGCTATACCTGCATGCAAAATGACTTGATACTACAAGAAAACTCAAAACAAACCTGATAAGGTGCCCCATGAGGAATATATTGCACCTGCTGGGGAGGAATCTGCCCCTGTGGAACTGCCTGATACCCAGAGGGAACAGCCTGATATCCCTGAGGAACAGGCTGATACCCCTGTGGGACAGCCTGATACCCCTGAGGAATAGCCTGATACCCTTGAGGAACAGCATTGGGGTGTACCTGAGGAGGTACACCATACTGTGGCACAGCCTGTGGGGGCGGGATACCCTGTGCCGCAGGGTGCAGTCCTGGATGTGGACCACCCTGGTACACGGCTGGCTGGGGTGGTGGCATCCCATGGTAGCCAGGGGGGGGTGGGATCTACAGGGTGGAGAAACACCACTCTCAAATCACTGTGTCATGCAAACATGCTGAACTAATCAGCATAAATTTTAAAGTGCATGAAAACAAAAGCACACAAAAAGTGGTTACATAAAAAAAAAGGAAATAAGAAGAAAAACATAAACAACAAAAAGCAAAAAGCTAAATGTACAATACATGCACCTTCAAAATTATTTGTGAATCCAAAAGATATATTTCACATGTGCAATTCAAGAACACCAAAACACATTGTATAATCAAGCAGTTTTGGCTTCTCGTATCATTTATAAAAACTGGGATTTTTCTCTGCTTACTTTCCCTTGTGATTCCTAATTTGATGAAGCAAATTTACAACTTTCATAAAAAATAAATGATTACAAACATCAACCACTTCTCATAATCATAATAAATAATGCATAAATACCAAACATTCTTCATAATATGCTAAAAACTATCATGTGTAAACATCTTTTCATTCTCAGACTTAATATTTGGAAAATTAAAATGATTATCATCACATTATTAAAGATGGTTGGTATGTGTGTGAGTGACATGGCTCCACATGCGCATTTATAGAGGCATGTGTTTAATCACTTTCTTTTCTCTGCCATATTCTGCCTTATCATATTCTGCAAATTTCCTTATTAAGCTTCTTATTCTTTATTAACTTATTACTTTATTCTGTCATTCTCCCCTGAGAACTGATATACTAAACACAGATAAATCAGAATAGCTAAAACATCTTTTTTGCTTGAGGAGCAGACTCTTCATTGACATTTTTTGAAAGTGCATTTTGAAAAACTGCTTACAGCAACACAATGAAAAACAAACAAAACTTTAACAAAAACATGTACAAGTAAGGTACCCAAAAAAGTCAAAAGGAGAAAAAAAACAAAGGAAACAAGAAAGTTGATAACCAAGCTGCTAACAGTGGAATACTCACAACGCCTGACTCGACTAGCTGCCTGATCTCCTCTTGCCTGCGCCGCTCAAATTCTTCGTACTCCTGCTGGGAATACATCTCCTGCTCATCCAAGCCCTGCCATCCTCCATCCTGTTCGAATTCTGCTTTTCTCGTCTGCTCCACAAATTCTTCGAAGCTGAAATAAATATTTTGGTAAGACTGAATAACCATGTAAACTATCCATAATATTAAGTGATAAATTGTCAGCTGGTAGTGTCCACCCATCAAAATAAACCAACAATACCCTAAAGTAATTTTTCAATAATATCAATGATTTCACAGAGGGAGAATAGCAGTACAAATTTAACCTGTTGTTGCTAGGAATGCCTGCATATTCTTTTCATTTAGTTAAAAGGTCTGAAAGAAAGAGAGAAAGAAAGATATTCTGAGAGAGAGAGAGAGAGAGAGAGAGTGAGAGAGAGAGAGAGAGAGAGAGAGAGAGAGAGAGAGAGAGAGAGAGAGACAGAGAGACAGAGAGACAGAGAGAGAGAGAGAGAGAGAGAGAGAAGAGAGAGAGGACGAGAGAGCAAAAGACAGAGAGAGAGGAGACAAAAGACAGGACAGGGGAGACAGAAAACAGAGAGAGAGAGGACAGAAACAGAGGAGAGAGGAGGACAGAAGGAGAGAGAGGGGAGAGAGAGAGAGAGAGAGAGAGAGAGAGAGAGAGAGAGAGAGAGAGAGAGAGAGAGAGAGAGAGAGAGAAAAATCATTACCAGTCTAATACTATAGCAAAACAAAGGAATTTTACACTTAAAATGCACCAAACCTTTACTACCAGGAACCAACCTGATTAAGTTATCCCTGTTAATATCAGACTCCTTGAAGACGTGTTCACGCATCCTCTCCATCTCTTCATAGCGCTCATTGATGTCATCCTCAGGGGCATTGGGGTCATACATCTTATCAAGTTCCTTCTTGAAGAGGGCTTTCACCTCCATCTCATCCCAGTAACCATTGCCATCCAAGTCTACAAGAAAAAAATGCATGATTATAAGCAACACCATAGCTTAAAATCAATGGAAATAATAAAGTAAAAATTCGGCAGAGAGAGAGTTATGAAGACAAATCTTTTCTTCCTATCTCTTTCTCCCCCTTCACTACTCACTTTACATATCATAAACAGATTACCCACACACTATAAATCTGCCACTTACTAGGGGATGGTACCACCTCATTAACAAACCCCGATCTGAAGAACAATGAATTCTCCTTTTCACAAAAACAATTGGGTACTTACCATGCAGATGGAAGAAAGTTTTGGGGTCGAAGTCTTCCCTTCGCATGTGGTCTTGCTCTTCCCAGACCTGGTAAATTAAACATCATAAATAAGAAATTAAACTCAGCTACATATCTAAACATTTTTCTCAATGGACACTGAGAGAGGATGTGTGTATATATTAATTTATGTACACCTACACAGGCTTCTGGGTGGGCAAGCCAGCTCAAGTCAGTGCTGGTCCCAAGCCCGGATAAATAGAGAGAATGATTACCTAAAAGGTAACACCGGCACTCTTCGTGGAAAGGAACTGGGGACCCTACCACGTACTCACTCCAAGATCATCACAACATGAAAACTACAATTAAGTATCATGCTGTGACCATGGCGGCTCAAACGTGAACCTACCGTTAATAATACACAGGCATACCTCTTCCAGCTGCTGTTTTGAGGCAGGGTGGTGCAATTTTTCATGCTCTCCGTGTTTTTTAACTTCCTCGTTGTGTTTCTCTTCGGCTTGCTTGCGATGTTCATCATCCATGCCCGCTAGTTCCTGCTTCCTCTCAAATTCTTTCTCCATCTCGTATTTCTTGAATTCCTCTCGCCTCTGCTGATCTACCTTCTCCAGGTCTGCTGTGGTCTGATCATGTGACAAGCATTCAGCATTATTCTCTAATATTCAGATAGGCAAAAGTTCTCCTACCCATTTGGAGACTTTACACTTATTTAATCTAATCTATTTTAATCTCTCTAAATCTATTACAACTATGCTTAAGGTATAAGAGCAAATAAAAATGATAAAAAGAAAAAAAGAAAGAAAGAAAAAAAAAATATATACATGTAGCACACAAATATTTTCATATATTAGTATACACATTATCCAATCTTTGGTCAGAAAATACTGAATTTACAAATAAGAATTCTTGGAATGATTCCCCCCATATACTGGCTGTGCCACAGTATGGTGAGACCATTTGGTAATAAGGGAGCTGATTCTCACCACCTACGTGTGCAAACCCTCACCTTGATAATGAGTTTCTTCAAGTCCTCAACTTCAAACCGCGTTGGATTTCGGTGGTCAATGTGGACAGGTATCTTCAGCATGTTACGGTCCACGCCAGTTTCTTTTTCATGTTCCTGAAGATTGAAGAAAGTCTTACTTTTGGAGAAGAAAGTTTTATTCTTTCCAAACACTCTGCACATAGCAATCCTTCCCTCATTACAACTTTAATGATATTTGAACTGGCAATTTATTTTCTCATTAGCTATATCCTTGTTTTTTTTTCTGAACAAGGAAAAACTGAGTAAAGTGCTTGAGTCATGTTAAAACATAAACTAAACAAATATGATTGAGAAAGTGAGCTTATCTTCATATCTATCACTTTGTTCTATTGCTTCCTATTAGACCATAATAACAATTTGTCATGTTACAGCACATAAAATCAAAATCAACTACTGCAAACAAAAAAATAAACCCAGCCTAATACAATATGTAAAACTGTAAAAGACTGTAGAATGGCAATGGTGAAGTTTCAAATTCACCTTTTCACAATATTTTTCCTAATTAACACACTGCAGCATTGAAACAAAACAAAAGATCCATCTTCTCCATATGACCAATACATTAAGAAATAACTGTAGAAGCAAATATATAACATGACCAACCAAAAGAGAAAGTCCACAAATTAAGCACGCTATATCATATGACATCCTTTGATGAATTCAAACTACTGCATGATAAAACACATATTGTAATATAATAATCTAAGTTTTCCTTTATGATTCTAAATAATCACTGACATAAAATTTTAAAAATCATACAGGCTGCATCTTTGATTAATTCAAGAAACCAAAAACTGCACTAGATGTACAAATTAGTGTCTTTCTATAACAGACAACTAATGTTGAATAATTCGTCAAACTCTTTTGTGAAGAATCACTGCAGGAGTTCCTAAACATAAAGAAGCAAAGCATGAGTAAATATCAGCATGATGCTTTGTCCAAGTGAATTCAAATCAGTTCTAAAAGGCCAGCTTTTAGTTCACTAATTCCAATTTCTGTGATAGTGGGGGCTGTGCAAAAGTGGTTATGTGAGCATCCCATACTAGTCTTGTGCAATGTACTATTCTTCCAAGGGCATACCTTGATCTCCAATCCATTAACCACATGTCCATTATATGCAGACAACATGCATTACCTTCCTTTGTAATTTATGGTTTATATCTAAAGAAAATAATAATAATAAAAAATATCTTTTGTACATATGTTCACATATATACCCGAAATACACATATACCCACAAAGACACAAATCTAGATACATACACTCACTCACACATACATCCATACAATATCTCCCACACACATATAAAGAAACACAGGTATGCCTATACACATATATCCTCACATACGTAAAAAATCTAATAATCACCATGTGCTAATAATGGGCTGAGTTGTGTTCCCACAAGACAGAAGACCTCCAATCATGCAAAGCTACTATTACCCAAAGCAAAGAACTATGCTCAAGACAGTAAGCTCGACCCCAACTAGTGATCCCGAACAAATGAACATTGCCAGACATACAACTTCCCTATAAATGCTCCCCTTTGGTGACATATCAAAAGTGTAGCCAACGTTGCATGGTGGAGTATTTCAGAAATAACTACCCATGAATTTAAATTAATAATTTTTATAGGCCCCAAGAATGCACAAGAGAATTAGCTACACTTTCCTGTCTCTGCAACAAAGTAATTTAATCATCTCACCCTGGATTTCATCTGTAAGGAAACAGATAACCACCTAAAAACTGGAGGTAAATAGGTGCATGTTGGGATAATGTAAAATAAAATAAAAAATCAGATGTATCAAATGTAAGCTACCAAAATAAGATGAGAAAAATATATAAATATATGTAGTCAACTGTGGAAAATCGAAATTCTAAGTAGGCTCTTTTATAAAACTTCAACAAAACTGCATTTTTTTGGTTGGTGGAATACTATCCTGTAAACTCAAAAAACTTTCAGGCTGCCTACCTTAATGGCCAGGTGACGAAGACGCTCTAGCTCTCTTCGTTTCAACTCATCTAGCTTTGTGCGCACATTGTGATCGACAAAGTGGAGTTCTCTGGCAATCTTACCAGACTGGAAAAGAAGTGGAATCATAAAATTCATCCGTAAAGCTCAAAGATATTTGAAACAAATTCAATAAAAAACCACTGCTTTTTCCCATACATTCTTTTGTTAAGTATCATAAACCAAAAGACAGATTGCTCACCTTAATGTCATCCACTTCAGCAGTCTCTAATTTCTTCCTGAAGGAGGGATCACTCTCAAGAGCCTGCACCACCTCCTTAAGGTATCGACCATACTCCAAGTTGAGCTCCTGGAGGCATAAAGCAGAAATACAATCAGTGTTTCTGAAGTCACTTCTTAATCTCCTAAAGGAAAAGAAAGGAAATGAATACATGAACGCCATCATCAAGTGGCTCTTTACCATAATTAAAACTTCCTACTAACC
This sequence comes from Penaeus monodon, assembly GCF_015228065.2. Taxonomy (NCBI): domain Eukaryota; kingdom Metazoa; phylum Arthropoda; class Malacostraca; order Decapoda; family Penaeidae; genus Penaeus; species Penaeus monodon. The sequence goes on from NC_051392.1 coordinate 38,176,986, forward strand.
CATTCCTCTCCATGTTCTTCAGCTTCTTTTTTCTCCTCCTCTTCCTTCTTGTGTTCCTCCTTCTTCTCCTTCACAGGGAGGGCTTGGACCAGAACCCCACATATTAGGATGAGTGCTAGGAGTAAACTCCACCTCATGCTATAATGAAGAAAAGAACATTGGTTAGACAGGGAACTCTGAAAACAACAGCTGCAATTAAGCTCAACATGTCAAGTCCTTTTATATGTGATGTATATATATGTTATATATATATGTGTGTGTGTGTGTGTGTGTGTGTTGTGTGTGTGTGTGTGTGTGTGTGTGTTGTGTGTGTGTGTTGTGTGTGTGTGTTGTGTGTGTGTGTTGTGTGTGTGTGTGTGTGTGTGTGTGTTGTGTGTGTGTGTTGTGTGTGTGTGTTGTGTGGTGTGGTGTGTTGTGTGTGTGTGTGTGTTGGTGTGTGTTTTGTGTGTGTTTGTGTGTGTGTGTTGTGTGTGTGTTGTGTGTGTGTGTGTGTGTGTGTGTGGTGTGTGTGGTGTGTGTGTGTGTTTGTGTGTGGTGTGTGTGTGTGTGTGTTGTGTTGTGTGTGTGTGTGTGTGTGTTGTGTGTGTGTTGTGTGTTTGTGTTGTATGTGATGTGTTGTGATTTGTATGATGTGTATGTTGTGTTGCTATGGTTTGTATATGTATGATATATGTATGGCATAATGTATGATATATGTATGCATACATGTATGCATATGTATGCATACATGTATAAGTATCATTTGTATGTAGTATTATTGTAGTAGCTATATTAGATATATGTATGTATTACATAAATGATGTCATATGTAAGTAATAGTTTTATATGTATATGTGTATTATAGAATAATGTATAAGATGAGAGGCATATGTATGTAGCAATATGTATGTATGTATGCAATGTATATGATGTATGTATACAGTTACCTGATTTAAATCACTGATGTAAATCATGCATTACAGAATATAATAATAATAATAAATCAATAAACAAAAATTCATATAGAGA
>NC_051392.1:38178093-38190593 GCF_015228065.2 Penaeus monodon
TGTGAGACCATGACTTTGTCTATTTATGCATATTATTATTCCCTTTCTCAATTTCTCTGTATATATACAGTACACAGTCTCCCCCCTAAAACGCATGCCACCTAAACTCCCAAGGTCATCCTCTCCAAAAGGGCAGTTTCTCGTATATATACAGTACATAGTCTCCCCCCCCTTAAAACGCATACCCCCCAAAAAAAACTCCCAAAGTCATCCTCTCCAAAAAGGCCCCTCCAAAAAAAAAAAAAAAAAAAAATCACCCCCCCCCAAAAAAAAAAAAATAAAAAAAAACGTATCCTTAAAAAAGTTTTCCCCCCTTTAAAACGTTTCCCCTTTCCCTCCCACCGGGCGTTGCCCACAACCCTTTGAAACTCGACGTCAAGGGCGAGACGGCTGGTGCTCGGTGCTTTCCCGTGGCCCTTCGCCACGCCGGGCCAGGGGCTCGGTCTGTCCCCTCGGAAACTGGGGGAGGAGGGAAAAGGGGGAAGAGGGAAGGGAAAGGGAGGAGGGGAGGAAAAGGGGAAAGGGAGAAGGGAGGGGGGGGGGGAAAGGGGGGGAAGGGAGATAGGGAGGGGGAGGGGAAGGGGGGAAGGGGAAGGGGGAGGGGAAAAAAAGGGGAAAGGGGAGATAGGGAGAGAAGAAGGGAAGGGAGATGGGGGAGGGGAGGGGGGGGAAAATGGGGAAAGAAGGGAAAGGGAATAGGGAGGGGGAAAAAGGGAGGGAGATAGGGGGGAAGAAGGGGAAGGGAATGGGGGGGGAAAAAGGGGAAGGAGATAGGGGGGGGGAGAGGGGGAAAGGGGGGAGAGGGGGAGGGGGAAGAAGGGGAGGGGGATAGGGAGGAGGAAAAGGGGAAGGGAATGGGGGGGAAAAGGGGGAAAGGGGATAGGGGGGGGAAGAAGGGAAAGGGGAGATGGGGAGGGAAGAAGGGAAGGGAATGGGGAGGGGAAGAAGGGAAGGGAGATAGGGGGGGGAAGAGGGGGGAAGGGAGATGGGAGGGGAGAGGGGGTAAGGAGGAAGAAGGGAAGGGAGATAGGGAGGGGGGAAAGGGGAAGAGATAGGGAGGGTGAAAAGGGGAAGGGAAAAGGGGGGGGAAGGGGGGAAGGAATGGGAAGGGAAGGGAGATGGGAGGGGGAAAAGGGGAAGGGGAGATAGGGGGGGGAAAGGGAAAATTTACACCCCGGGTGAACTTGCACCCAACAAAAGCATACTGAAATGCTTTTCGGATATGGTTTTTCGATTATGCCCCCTTTTCGGGGGCTCAATATAATATCCCCGCACCCCAACACATACAAATCACACACTATATCCCACACAACACCATTCACACACGCAATTCACCAACACAATAACACACACACAAATACCACACACATATACAACACACATAAACAAACATTACACACACACCACACACGCAAAACACACCACACCCCAAAACACCACACACACACACACACACACACACACACCACACCCCCACCTAAAAAATACATACATACATACATATATATATAAAATTTTAAAATATTATTATACATATTATATATATTATATTTTATAAATAAAATTTTAAATATATATTATATATATATATATTCACACACACAACACACATATAATAACCCCCATGACAACACACGCACACACACCCACACAAAACACACCCACACACACACACACACACACACGCCCCCACACACGCCCACGCCCCCAACCCCCACACACCACACACAACCACCACACACAACACACACACACACACAACAACCACACCCCACAACACACACACCCCACACCACACCACACATTTTAAAAAAAATTTATATATATAAATAAAATTTTAATATATTTACAAAATAAAAAACAAATACATATACAATCTTTCATCACATTTTAACGGTGGGTTTTTCATATCAAAATATACAATACTACAATACATACAAATACAAAAATAATCCCCAAATATATATAAAAAATTTACCAAAACGTATATGAATTTTTATTTTATTTTTTTGATCTCTTCTTTTTTCTCATTATCAAATTTCGTACGCATACCAACAGGATTACTTCTTTAAAATTTCTACCTGCGTTGCCCCCCAAAGGGGCCGGGGGGTTTATGCGGGGCATCCCCCAAAGCGACTCGAGTGGCCCAACGATGGGGGTCACTCGCGTCATCAACAGGTAAGGTGTTTTGTGTGTGGGTGTGTGTGTGTTGTGTGTGTGTTTGTGGTGTTGTGTGTGTGGTGTGTGTGGGGTTTTGGGGTGGGTGGTGTGTGTTTGTTTGCGGCTTTTGCCGTGCTTTCGTGCATGCACACGCGATTGTACGGTTTCAAACCAAAGACATGGCTGTAGGATTTTAAAATTTCCTTAACATAAAATCTTCTAATTCCACAAGTCGACAAAACTTTTGGGCTTGGGGCGTGGGCAGCAAATGCATATTTGTTTTGGTGAGCCATAGAAAATAAAAATGCAATTTAAACCGTAAACTTAGAAAGCCAATATTCACCACCCCCTTTCTTTTTCCTTCAGGGGGACCTCGATGACACATGTCCTTTGCGATAACAACGGCGTCGGTCGCTCGCGAGGCCAGGGGGCCGCCCCGCTCCTCAAAAAGCTTCTCTTGGCTGGGAAGGTACAAAAACAGCCCGTTTTTAATCTTTGTCGTATGTTCTGAGGGGCGTGAGGGGGGACGGTGAGGGGATATCGGTTTAGTCTTTGGAAGCACTATGTTTTTTTTCTTTTTTCAAACTAAAAAAACCCACTGCTTTGGGGTAGACTTGAAGTTTAGGCCTCTTTTGTTTTTTATTTAAATGTCCCATCCCCTCACCTCATTGTAACCCCATAGTATATGTAAGCCCAAATCACAAAAATTTTGATTACAAATTTCTAAATAATTACTGTCAAAGTTTGGACCGCCCTCGTTGTCATTTTTTATGATCACATTTATTCTTTTAATTTTTAGGGGGACAGATGGCACGATAGGGGATACCCAAAGCACCTCGCATTGGAGAATGCCCTGCCAATGTCATCTTTAAAACCCTGACTCTCAAGACTTTCAGGCGAAGGGATAATTGTGTTTTGACTTTTTCCCCCTGCTACAAGAATGCCTTTTCCCGAAATGAAAAAATGAACTTAAACAATCTTTTACGCCTATTTTGTTTTTATTTCCACTAGATTTTAATTCTATTTCCCTTTTATAAAAGCCTTTCGTTATTTCCACTTTTAAATTTTTTTATCCCTCCATACGTTCCTCCGGGCTCTACTTCTTTGCCCCAAAAACTTTATTTGGGATGCCTTTTATTAGATCCGGGTCGCCCTTTTTTAGTATCAATTTTTTGAATTTTTATTAACATTTCACCTTTCGTTGTACATCAAACATGTCACCTTTTACTAGTTTTTTCTAGTGTGTTTCGAGCAGCCCTCAAAAAGACCTTCCCAATTTTTTTAATCTTTTGTCATCCAAATTGCCTTTTGGCTTTTTCCCCTTTCCCCTTTCATATTACTTCTGATTTTCCATTTCCTCCCGTCTCCTCTTTTCTGAAGACTTTCATGAATTCTCTTCCCTTTTACCCCTTTCCCTTTTTTTTTTTTTTTTTTACCAAATTCCCCTCCTTGCCGTGTTTTTTCCACATCTTCAGCTATTCTTCCCCCCAGGATTTTCCCCACCGGGAAGAGGGCGAGAGGCTCCTGGGTGATGGTCGGGGGATGCAGCCCCATAATTTTCCTCGCCTCCCTAACCCGTTTGAACATGCTTTCGGAACCCTTTAAACGGTGCTGCATGAAAATCATCCTCGATCCCCAAAAAATTTATTGTTCAGGACTTACCAATAAAAAATACACCAAAAATTACAGGAAAATTTTATTATCCAAGGGCCCCCATCCTTAGCTCTGTCCTTTTTTCCCCCTAGATGATCTGTATTAGCCCAGGTATTTATTCCCCACCAAAGAGTTAAAATTGTAACTAAAAATACATAAATAAATTTAAAAAAGGCTGTTGTTCAGTATCATAATCCAAACCTGGAGATCTTAATTTTTGTTTTGAAGAAATAAATTAAAGATAGAAGGGGGTTCAAAAAGTTTATGCCAATAAAAAATTATTTTGGGACTTTTAAAAAAAGGAAAACCATTTTTTAAAATTTCTTTTTAGTACATGAAATAAGAAAACCATACTTTTCAGCTTTGATGATGTTTGACAAAATTAAGTCCATAATTAAGATAATTTGGTTTTAGCAACATGTTTACCCGGGGGGAAAACACCAAATGAATGCCTTTTAAAGCAACTATTTTTTTTATTACCTAGAAAAAAGAGCAAGATAATTGATATGTTTTTGTTATCATATCCTTTGGGGTAAGTACATTTAAAATAAATCGGCTGTTTACTCCGATTTTTTTTTGTTTTTTGCGATTTAAATCTTTTTCCCAAAACTTTTCTGTACCTCATTATTTTTTATGAAGGTTACATGGACTGCAACCCTTTCAGCTAACAAGAAGATTTAAACCTTCTATTTGAGGAATCAGTACCTCCAAAATAAAATTTCATTGTAACAAACACAGAAAGGGAAGTTACACATGTAATTATGAACATGGCCACATTAAAACATTATTACATATATTTTATCATATTAATTCTTTGTAATGCCTTTAATATGCCACTATAAATGCTTATTTTGCTAAAAGCACGATCTGGGAACAACAGAACATTATCCAGAGTATAGATCCTGCATACTTATTTGAGTCTGCCATTTGTTTATTAACACTGCCTGTATATAGATTACTCCACAAACACTTAGTCACTAAGGAAATTAATTATTTGGTCTACCTGATTCACCTGTCTATCCAATCCATTGAAGATGTTAAATGGATTTAGTTAAAGATGTTGACAGTGATATATTCAAAAAAGCTCCTTGTTCAATCCAAGAAACTTACTGCAACCATGAAAACCTGACCCAAGTATCACCTATGTAGATTCAAAAAAATTATCAAAGTTCACTTTAAGTAAATCCTAGAGTAGTAGTTTGTGTTGCAACATACATGTTGAGCACCACTGCTGCAAGTGTGTTGCATATGTTACAGGTGTCTATTCCTTCCCCCTTTAAATTACTGTTTGTTTTTATCTGAAACATTGGTGTAATGTATAAAATCAACCTAACTTACAGTTTCCCATTAATTATGTCTTCTTATTGAGTAATTCACAGTAGTTTGTACATTTTCCAGAGAATATATATAACCTGTATATATGTATCATCCAGTTCATTCATATTCATATATTACAGGATGAAAGACTTAGTGTGTCTCATCACTAATGGAGTAAAGAGTTGTCGCAGACGCGTTTTAGGTTTGTAGCCAGATTACAAATGTTGCAAACCAGTCTCTTAGAGTAAAAGATATTACAACCTAGTATGATGACATAAAATGACAAAGCCTTTCAAAATATACTATGCAATAAAAAAGTGTAAATTAAATCAAATTTACTATAAAATGAGCTTTATTTGTTCCAATATCACATCAGTATTAGCTTATAAACATCCCCAATATAAACATTTATACCATACACAGAACTTCTTTTGCAAGCCAAACTACCAATAGTTTATAATCCTAAAAATTCAACATTAAATGATAAATGATGATCATTCCTATTTAAACATTTCTGCTTTCCAAGTACAGTACAACCTCAAAATTCCACTATCAAAACTATCAAATTCCAATAAAAAAAAGTTGAGTCACAAATTCCTTGCTGATCTGTATTACCTAAATTAACTCTTTTAATTCAGTTTTGGGCATCAGGTTTGGGTAAAGGTGGGATAGTCAGCACAATTATATAATATTGGAAAACAAGCAATAAAAAACAGTTAAAAAAAAAAAAAAAAAAAAAAAGCATACATCTATTTTAAAAGATATTGCACTTTAAATAGTAAAAACAACAATATTAATGCCTTGAATCTTTGTCTTCATTTATAAATGTCTTTTTTCTAATGTATCGTAAAAGCAAACAGACACCTTTCACCAAGCAACCATGTTCAGTTCAAGGAAAAAAAAGCTGATTTTCCTTAACATACATAAAAGCAAACATAAAAAGAATAACAGTAAATTATGAAAAGTTTCTCTGTCGAACAAACCTTGAGTACATGTGTACAAAAAACACTATATAGCACTGTTTGAGATTCAAAGCAAAAGAGCTAAACAATTATTTTTGAAAGTATTAATAAAAACTCATTTACCAAGATAAAATAGGAGCTTTATAGTTGTCTAACTTTATAGTACATTTAAAATAAACTGAAAAATCCACAACCATATATACCGAATGATTGGATGACAAATTCAGACACCTACTTGCCAATAAAACGACTTAATGTCATATTTCTTTGGGAATAAATATGGGTCATAACAATCATACTGCTGATAGTTAGTGACTCATTTACGTATAAATGAGTGTATTTATGATGGAGTGTGAGTGTAAGAGTGAGTGTGTTTGTGTACTGGCATGCGTGTGTGATATACACACATTTTCCCACCTAAAAAATGTGGAACCAATATGCTAAAAGGGAGGGATGTATTTAAATCCTGATTTTGGGCCTTTGAAAGTTTATCAGAAATACAGAAAAAAAAAAAAAATTGAGCTACAAATTGAATATCTATTTTGTGTTTAAAAAATTAAAAAAGAATCATTACCAGATTCACAAAACATCACTAAATATTTCTACAGGTGTTAAAAAATAATCTCATAGCACCAAACTAACTGTGTGAATATTTTATTATACATATCATTCAAGTTTACTCTACTCTGTGTTCTACAGAAGATCAGACCTCAAAGTTTGAACATTAACAATTATACAGTAAGAACTCAACAAAGGTACAACAGGACACATATCTTGCAATTCCTTCAAAGGTAAATGTTAAAGGAAAATCTCAAAGTAAAATCAAAAGACACAATTGATCAGCCACACTTTGTTCGAGACCACTGACTTCTCTCTTCTAACAGCCACCTGATGCAAAATCATTAAAGTGAATATCACATCTATCAAATTTAAACCTGCATACGCCATCCATTCTTTCAATTCAATTTCGGTTTCATTCTGCGTTTGATAACAACTTCGCAGAAAATGTTGGTCGTTATCCATTCATCTGAAGATATAATTCTGCGCAAGTAATTGTGTATGGTAGAACCTTAAGCCTGCAGTGTCTCAATCGGAAAAAAGCTTATCGCCCTGCAGCAGGATGAGCTGCTACAGGCTGAATGGGTTGATGAAATTGGGGGGCTTTACCGGGAACAGGTTGTGCTTGCTGGCCTTGAAGAGGTTGCGAACCTGTGCCTGGACCCTTTGGGTGGCTGCTGTTCCTGGTGCTGACCTTGTAAGGGCTGCTGAACTTGTGGTGGCCTTGAACAGGTTGCTGTGCCTGAAGCTGACCCTGCATGGGTTGCTGAACTTGAGGTTGACCCCGAATGGGTTTAAATTTTAGGCTGACCCTGAATGGGTTGCGAACTTGGGTTTACCTTGAATGGGTTGCTGCACCTGGGGTTTACCTTGTATGGTTGTTGAGCTTGGAACTTGAGCCTGGCCCTGAATGGGTTGCTGTACCTGAGGCTGACTTGCAGTGGTGCTGCACTTTAGGTTGACTTATGACTGGGTTGCTGTGCTTGGCTGTGCTGGTGCCTATGAGAAGAAAAAATAAAACAAAAACATAAATACATGTACATATTTCTCATGCAAATATATGAAGGAAAATTCAATGTATATCAAGAGCATCTGTCCTTTTTTTACCAGCATCCCTACAACTTGCAAAACATAAAACCACAAATATGATCCAACTCTGAAACCAGAACTGCAGTAAACCTAGACACACAAGCAGGGTCAAATTCACCCCATAATTTTTACATTACATTTGACAATAAATTTACAAAATAGAAATCCATTTCAGTTACTAATTCATGTAATAAAATAAAGAAGCATCTTTGCAAACAAAATGCACTCAAAAGTAAATCTAATGTCTAAGCTATACCTGCATGCAAAAAAAACTTGATACTACAAGAAAACTCAAAAAACCTGATAAGGTGCCCCATGAGGAATATATTGCACCTGGGGGAGAATCTGCCCTGTGGAACTGCCTGATACCCAGAGGGAACAGCCTGATATCCCTGAGGAAACAGGCTGATACCCCTGTGGGACAGCCTGATACCCCTGAGGAATAGCCTGATACCCTTGAGGGAAAAGCATTGGGGTGTACCTGAGGAGGTACCCATACTGTGGCACAGCCTGTGGGGGCGGGTACCTGTGCCGCAGGGTGCAGTCCTGGATGTGGACCACCTGGTACACGGCTGGCTGGGTGGTGGCATCCCATGGTAGCCAGGGGGGGTGGGATCTACAGGGTGGAGAAACACCACTCTCAAATCACTGTGTCATGCAAAAAATGCTGAATAATCAGCATAAATTTTAAAGTGCATGAAAACAAAAGCACAAAAAAAAGTGGTTACATAAAAAAAAAGGAAAAAAGAAGAAAAAACATAAACAAACAAAAAGCAAAAAACTAAATGTACAATACATGCCTTCAAAATTATTGTGAATCCAAAAGATATATTTCACATGTGCATTCAAGAACACCAAAACACATTGTATAATCAAGCAGTTTGGCTTCTCGTATAAATTTTTAAAAACTGGGATTTTTCTCTGCTTACTTTCCCTTGTGATTCCCAATTGAAGAAGCAAATTGACAACTTTCATAAAAATAAATGATTACAAACATCAACCACTTCTAATCATAATAAATAATGCATAAATACCAAACATTCTTATAATCTGCTAAAAACTATCATGTGTAAAATCTTTTCATTCTCAGACTTAAAATTTGGAAAATTAAAATGATTATCATCACAATTAAAGATGGTTGGTATGTGTGTGAGGGACATGGCTCCACATGCGCATTTATAGAGGGATGGTTTAATCACTTTCTTTTCTCTGCCATATTCGCTACATATTCGCAAATTCCTATTAAGCTTCTTATTCTTATTAACTATTTCTTATTCTGTCATTCTCCCTGAGAACTGATATCTAAACACAGAAAAATCAAATAGCTAAAATCTTTTCTTGAGGACAGACTCTTCATTGCATTTGAAAGGCATTTTGAAAATGCTTACAGCAACACAAGAAAAACAAACAAAACTTAACAAAAAGTACAAGTAAGTACCAAAAATCAAAAGGAGAAAAAAAAAGGAAACAAAAAGTTGATAACAGTGTACATGAATATACAACGCTGACGATAGGCTGTCCCTCTGCTGCGCGCTCAATTTGTACTCCTGTGGAATACATCTCTGCCATCCAAGCCTGCCATCCTCCACCTGTTGAATTTTGCTTTTGTCGCCACAAATCTTCGAAGTGAAATAAATATTGGTAAGACTGAAACACCATGAAATACATAATATAAGTGAAAAATTGTAGCTGGTTGTCCACCCACAAATAAACAAAATACCTAAATAATTTTCAAAATATCAGATTACAGAGGGAGAATACAGTAAAATTTAACTGTTGTTGCTAGAAGCTATTCTTTATTAGTAAAAGTTGAAGAAAGAGAGACAGAAAGATATTCTGAGAGAGAGAGAGAGAGAGAGAGAGGGAGAGGAGGGGGAGGAGAGAAAGGGGAGAGAGAGAGAGAGAGAGAGAGAGAGAGAGAGACAGAGAGACAGAGAGACAGGAGAGAGAGAGAGAGACAGAGAGAGAGACAGAGAGACAGACAGAGAGAGACAGAGAGACAGAAACAGAGAGAGAGAGACAGAAACAGAGAAGAGAGACAGAAACAGAGAGAGAGAGACAGAGAGAGAGAGAGAGAGAGAGAGACAGAGAGAGAGAGAGAGAGAGAGAGAGAGAGAGAGAGAAAAAACATTACCAGCAATACTAGAGCAAAACAAAGGAATTTACACTTAAAATGCACCAAACCTTACACCAGGAACCAATGAAGTAAGTTATCCCTGTTAATATCGAATCCTTGAAGGACGTGTTCACGAAGCTCTCCATCTTTCATAGCGCTATTGATGTCATCCTCAGGGGCATGGGTCATACTCTTATAAGTTCCTTCTTGAAGAGGGCTTCACCCCATCTCATCCAAGTAACCATTGCATCCAAGTCTACAAGAAAAAAATGTATGATTATAAGCAACACCATAGCTAAAAATCAATGGAAATAATAAAGTAAAAATTGGCAGGGGAGAGAGTTATGAAGACAAATCTTTTCTTCCTATCTCTTTCTCCCCCTTCACTACTCCACTTTACATATTATAAACAGATTACCCACACACTATAAATCTGCCACTTACTAGGGGATGGTACCACTCATTAACAAACCCGATCTGAAGAACAATGAATTCTCCTTTCACAAAACAATGGGTATTACCATGCAGATGGAAGAAAGTTTGGGGTCGAAGTCTTCCCTTCGCATGTGGTCTTGCTCTTCCAGACCTGGTAAATTAAACATCATAAATAAGAAATTAAACTCAGCTACATATCTAAACATTTTTCTCAATGGACACTGAGAGAGGATGTGTGTATATATTAATTTATGTACACCTACACAGGCTTCTGGGTGGGCAAGCCAGCTCAAGTCAGTGCTGGTCCCAAGCCCGGATAAATAGAGAGAATGATTACCTAAAGGTAACACCGGCACTTTCGTGGAAAGGAACTGGGGGACCCTACCACGTACTCACTCCAAGATCATCACAACATGAAAAATACAATTAAGTATCATGCTGTGACCATGGCGGCTCAAAACGTGAAACCTACCGTTAATAATACACAGCATACCTCTTCCAGCTGCTGTTTTGAGGCAGGGTGGTGCAATTTTCATGCTCTCCGTGTTTTTTTAACTTCCTCGTTGTGTTTCTCTTCGGCTTGCTTGCGATGTTCATCATCCATGCCCGCTAGTTCTGCTTCCTCTCAAATTCTTTCTCCATCTCGTATTTCTTGAATTCCTCTCGCCTCTGCTGATCTACCTTCTCCAGGTCTGCTGTGGTCTGATCATGTGACAAGCATTCAGCATTATTCTCTAATATTCAGATAGGCAAAAGTTCTCCTACCCATTTGGAGACTTTACACTTATTTAATCTAATCTATTTTAATCTCTCTAAATCTATTACAAAATATGCTTAAGGTATAAGAGCAAAATAAAAATGATAAAAAGAAAAAAAGAAAAAAAAAAAAAAAAAAAAATATATACATGTAGCACACAAATATTTTCATATATTAGTATACACATTATCCAATCTTTGGTCAGAAAATACTGAATTTACAAATAAGAATTCTTGGAATGATTCCCCCCATATACTGGCTGTGCCACAGTTGGTGAGACCATTTGGTAATAAGGGAGCTGATTCTCACCACCTACGTGTGCAAACCCACCTTGATAATGAGTTTCTTCAAGTCCTCAACTTCAAACCGCGTTGGATTTCGGTGGTCAATGTGGACAGGTATCTTCAGCATGTTACGGTCCACGCCAGTTCTTTTTCATGTTCCTGAAGATTGAAGAAAGTCTTACTTTTGGAGAAGAAAGTTTTATTCTTTCCAAAACACTCTGCACATAGCAATCCTTCCCTCATTACAACTTTAATGATATTTGAACGGCAATTTATTTTCTCATTAGCTATATCCTTGTTTTTTTTCTGAACAAGGAAAAACTGAGTAAAGTGCTTGAGTCATGTTAAAACATAAACTAAACAAATATGATTGAGAAAGTGAGCTTATCTTCATATCTATCACTTTGTTCTATTGCTTCCTATTAGACCATAATAACAATTTGTCATGTTACAGCACATAAAATCAAATCAACTACTGCAAACAAAAAAAATAAACCCAGCCTAATACAATAGGTAAAACTGTAAAAGACTGTAGAATGGCAATGGTGAAGTTTCAAATTCCCCTTTTTCACAATATTTTTCCTAATTAACACACTGCAGCATTGAAACAAAACAAAAGATCCATCTTCTCCATATGACCAATACATTAAGAAATAACTGTAGAAGCAAATATATAACATGACCAACCAAAAGAGAAAGTCCACAAATTAAGCACGCTATATCATATGACATCCTTAGATGAATTCAAACTACTGCATGATAAAACACATATTGTAATATAATAATCTAAGTTTTCCTTTATGATTCTAAATAATCACTGACATAAAATTTTAAAAATCATACAGGCTGCATCTTTGATTAATTCAAGAAACCAAAAACTGCACTAGATGTACAAAAATTAGTGTCTTTCTATAACAGACAACTAATGTTGAATAATTCGTCAAACTCTTTTGTGAAGAATCACTGCAGGAGTTCCTAAACATAAAGAAGCAAAGCATGAGTAAATATCAGCATGATGCTTGTCCAAGTGAATTCAAATCAGTTCTAAAAGGCCAGCTTTTAGTTCACTAATTCCAATTTCTGTGATAGTGGGGGCTGTGCAAAAGTGGTTATGTGAGCATCCCATACTAGTCTTGTGCAAGTACTATTCTTCCAAGGGCATACCTTGA
>NC_051392.1:38195593-38197455 GCF_015228065.2 Penaeus monodon
AGTCTTGAGTCCGACGCTTAACCATTCGGCCACCGCGGCCCCAAAAAAAAAGTAATTATAATAAATAATATTATATATATATAATATTATAATAAAAATATAATATATTATAATTCTGGAAGTAAACTAGTTCCTTACTTGAAGAAAATCCCCCAGAATTAAAGGGAGAGAGGGGGCCATGCTGTGGAGCAAGATCCATGGGGGGTTCCCAGGGTGGCCCTTAGTCTTTTATCATTTTTTGGTTTTTGAAACCTATTACAGTTTGGTTATTCAGAGTTTTCCGGGGTATAGATATCTACCACATACTGCTGCTGATATACTCTTTGGGTATTATTGGAATGACATAACAATAAATATAAAAATCTGATTTTCCAACTGACAGAACAAAAAATTCTAAAACTTTTCTCTTCTACAGCTTTTTATTTGCAACTAATAAAAACATAGTAGAGAATGAAAAACGAAAATTACAGGCAGCCCAAATATCCCCTTCCCGGGTGGTGATAAAAAATGACGTAAATGGGGAAACAAACAAAAACGGACAGATGACGCAAGAAAGGGGAAAATTAAAAGAGCCAATAGGAATTATGTTGGCCCGTGATGTCAAAAGACACTGGCGACCTCTATTTGAGACAAAAAGATCTGAAATAGATAATAGAAGCGGGCCCCAGGGGATGTAAAATTTGAAATTCAAAAAAATTCTTATGGTTTTGGGGTTTGTATAAAATATTGCTTCACCTTCAAATGGAAAATTCAGGCAATAAAGTAAAAAAAGGAGATATTGGCCCAATTTCCCCTTAAAAGTGTTTAAAGAGGGTTTTTTTGGGGATTCAAAAATGGCCATTATGGATTTATTGGGCAAGGGAAGAAACATCAGTATGAGAGCTGCCCGGGTCTATCCCGTGAAATATAAGGTGAAGTTTCTGCGACCCAAGCAGGAAATAGGGGGGATGCAGACCCCCCAAAAAAAGGTTTAGGGGGAAAAACCCCCTTTAGTATTTCAAATAACGCAATACTGAAAGATTTCTTCGACCCTGCACTTATACTCTGCAATTTCTTTTAATAACATGCCCTCCCCGCAATCAGGCCTATCTGATAAATTTTCTTTTATTTGCAAAGGAAAAAGAGGCGAGTTCTATTCGAACAAAAAAAAGAGCTTTTAGAAAAAACTAAATTTTACTTGAAATTTATGCTGGCGTCATTTTCCAAAATTTAAATCATTTGATAACTCAAGGGTATGCATATGTTTACTTTAAGATCCCAAGGCTATATAAAGAGGTACAGTTTAAAAAAAAACCAAAACCCAAACCTTTGTAACCCATTTGACAATTCACTGAAAGCTCAGGGATAATCAAATTGTACTGCTACACCTGATGACACTAAAAAACACAAAAGAACAAAAACCTTCACAAATATGTAAACCACAATAGTTATTTAATACAGTAAAACCTAAGGGTTTTCTTTCTTCTAAAAAGGTTTACATATGGCTATCCTTCCCTTTTATACCATATTATACAAATAAAAAAAAAAAAAAAAAAATCATGAGAAAAAAAATTTCCCCTCCCCCCCTCAGAAAAAAAAGAAAAAAAAATTTAAAATATTTAAAAAACCTTTTTAAAAAACACGATTAAAAATTTTTAAAGTATGCACCAAAAAAAAAGGGTTAAACCTTTTTGCATATTACGAGCTGGGAAAAAAAACCCAATCACAAAACAACTTTTCGGCGTTCTTCGGGGGTAGTGAACAAGAACACGTCCACTGAAGTAAAAAATAAATTAAACCTTTAATTTTTTTTTTTTTTTTTTTCCCTTTTCCCCTTCCTAAAACCCTTTTTTTCCCTTTTTGGGTGACCCCCCGTTTTTCCT
>NC_051392.1:38203263-38210763 GCF_015228065.2 Penaeus monodon
CATTTTGTATTTTTTGAGAATCAGAATATGCAAATATCATCTTTTCATCATCTTACTACATCCCTACATGAAGAACTTTCCATCAACTTGGTATGACTTAACATCTCTAAAATTCCGTCTAGTCACCCAAATATGAACGAAAATAGCGCCACCACTCACTTTCAACTGCTCACTCTAAGCACTGAATAGTCTGGTTACCGTTTTGTTAGTAACCACACTAGTTATATATCATAATACACTTCTTATTTCTTAAATTGCTATTTACGCATATCAAGTTTCATCTTAAGTTAACCCCAACTGGGATGGGTCGAGGGAATCAAAATTAATTAAAGACTAATTTTGAATGACTTTGAAACTAAAGAGGTACCTGCTGGAAAATTAGGGACCTTGAAATTCATTAAGTATGGTCAGCCACTGAATGTCAAATATATGCTAGCTAATTGGGGCTTATTAAGGGGATGTATAAAACCACCATCAAACTGAGGATATATTACAATTTTTTTTTTCTTTACATATGTACATATACCTGGAGTGTAAGTGAAAGAAAACATAATATTTAGTTTTTCCTGGTGTACTCTCCCCCCACTAAATATGCTCTAAATCAATGAAAAATTAGGTAACATCATAAATCACTTTTCTACATTTTCAGCAGTCTCTGCTCTACCATTGTCCTCAGTCCATAATTCTATATTCATCTTTGGAGTTAATTAATACCACTCAGCTATTTAGGGTAAACCGACCTAAAATCCTGCTGCACCATTTCATGGGCAATCAACATCTAGCAATATATGGAAAATTATGTTATGGTGGGAGAAAGCTAGCATAGACAGACTCTGGCAATGAGTCACATGACAGTTTAATATTCAATTGCTTTCATTAGAGTTAACAGTATAATCAGTGGTAGTTAATTAGAAGATATCCGGATCTTTTTCTCATAAACATATTGTCTCCACCCTAGTCCATCTGGAACATCCGTGACAGATGATCTACTGGCACAGTCTCAAGTAATCACCATTGCCTCTAAAGCTACATATATATATATATATATATATATACATATATATAATATATATATATAGTATATATTACATATATATATATATATTATATACATATATATATATTATATACATATATATATTATATACATATATATATATTATATACATATATATAAAAGGAGTTATTCCTCCTCCTCGATTGCTGGCTCCGTGAATGAAGAAGAAATTCTAGTTACTTTGTTTATACCCCTTTGGTCGTGCGATCCCTACACCGTAATAGGATGTCTGTCGGTGTAGGCTGTCGTTGGGAGCAGTGGCTGTGAGGATATCACGTAATGTGAATTTCATACTAAGAGACGACGATAACTTATGCAAGAAGCAGACGAGAATATCGAGAAAATTATTACCTAAAAAAGGTAACACCGGCACTCTCCGTGGAAAGGAACTGGGGACCCTACCACGTACTCACTCCAAGAGCATCACAACATGAAAACTACAATTACGTATCATGCTGTGACCACGGCGGCTCAGACATGAACCTACCGTAAAAAAAAAAAGAAAGAAAAAAAAAAAAAAAAAAAAAAAAAAAAAAAAAAAAAATAAATATATATATATATATATATATATATATATATAATATATATATATATATATATATATATATATATTCTGGCAAGATAAACTAGTTCCTTACTTGAAGATAAATCACCAGATATTAAGGAGAGAGGGAGGCCATGCTGATCGGAGCAAGATCCATGGTGGGTTCCAGGGTGGCCCTCTAGTCATTTATCATATTTGTCACTTTGTAACCTATTACAGTTGTGGTTAGTTCAGATGATTTCCAGGTATACTGAGTATCTACCACTATATCTGCATGCTGATATACTCATCTGGGTATTATTGGAAATGACAATTAACAATAAATATGAAGAATCTGATCTTGCCAACTGACAGAACATAACATTCTAAAACATTTCTCTTCTACAGCAGTTTATTTGCAAACTAATAATAACAGTAGTAGAGAGGATGAAAAACTGAAAAATTTACAGGCAGCCCATTATATATACCCTTCCGGTGGTGATAGAAAATGACGTGAAATCGAGGAACTAACGAAACAACTGGACAGATGACGCAAGCAAGGGAAATTAAAAGAGCCAATAGGAATTATGTTTGGCCGTGATGTAACAAAAGACACTGGCGACCAGTCTATTTGAGACAATAAGATCTGCAATAGATAATAGAAGCTGGACCCATGGGATGTCAAATTGAAATTCAAAACACTTCAGTTATGGTTTGGGTTTGTATAAAGTATTGCTTCACCTTCAATATGGAAAATATCATGGCAATAATGTAAAAGAACGGCAGATATTGGCCGCAATTCCTGCTAACAGTGTTAACGAGGATTTTGGCGATTCAAAAGCTGGCCATTATGGATTTATTGGTCAAGGTAAGAAATCATCAGTATGAGAGCTGCCCAGGCTCTATCCTGCTGAATATATAAGGTGAAGTTTCTGCAGACCAAGCAGGAAGTAGGGGGGATAGCAGACCCCCTAAAAATAGGTTTAGGGGAAAAGCCCCGTATTTAGTATTTTTAAAAAAATTTCTAAATAACTGCAATACTGAAAGATTTACTTCGACCATGCACTTATACTCTGCAATTTCTGTGATATATAACATGCCCTCCCCAGCAATCAGGGCCTATCTCATAACTTTGCTTCATTTGCAAAGGAAACGAGTGCAAGTTCCATATGTATCACTTGAATGAGTCCCCAAGGCTATATAATGAGGTACAGTTAATAAAAAGACCAACATCATCAGCCTTTGTAACCCTATCTCTGACAATTCACATGAAAGCTCATGGGATAATCAACATTTAGTACTGCATACACCTGTCACTAAAGACACTAATAATGAATAAAAATCCTTCACAAATAAGTAAACCACAATAGTTATTTGAATACAGTAAGACCTAAGCGGTTATCTTTCATTCTAAAAGAGGTTTACATATGGGCTATCACTTCCTTTCAGTACCATATGGTTCATACCAAATAAAAGAAAAAAAAAAAATCATTGCAGGAAAAACACATTTCCTCCTCCCCCCCTCAAGAAAAAAAAGAAAAAAAAAATATATATATTATAAATAAACAAAGATGAAAACACGATTAAAATTATTCATGTATGCACCAAAAATGGCTTAACCTTCTGCACTATTACGAGCTGGAAAACACAACCCAATCACAACACACACTTCTCTCTGGCGTTCTTCGATGTGAGTGAACAAGAACACGTCACACTGAAGTAAGAAAATAAACTTAACCTTCAATTTTTTTTCTTTTTTTTTTCGTTTTCCTCTACTTCCTCCGCAGTGACACGTAGCCTAATACACGTGTTCTTTTTTCGGCTTATCTTGGGAACTGACGCCCACGCCTCTTTTCTCTCTCTCTTCTAGCGGGCGTCAAACGTCTTGTAAATCTCACAGGTTGTTGGAAAGCCTTCAATTACAGGAGAAAAAGGGGTGAAAATACAGAAGACTTACGTGTTTGACAGGTTGTTGTTTTCCTCCTCTCAACACTGCGTTCGAACACTTCCCCCAAAAAAGAAAAAAAAAATGACGAATGAAAATTTGTTACAATATCAATTGATATACATGAACGTGTTTTTAGCACCATAACACAATATTTTTTATCTAAATAGTTTCCCCTTTTAAAGATGACCATCTTATTTTTTTTAACCATAATGTAGGTAGTCGAACTCCATGACGTCATCCTACCATGACGTCATCCTCACCCATGACGTCACCGCCAGCATTTGCAGCCATCCGGTCTAATAAGAGTTTTTAAGAATTTATTAACACCAATTTATTCCCCTCGCCGTGGGAAGTGTCACGGCAATCCATCCAGAGCAGGAGACGCACGGCATCTCCCCCACGGCTGCAGATAACCTCAAACGCCGAGGAAAACGCCACAAAGACAGAAATAACATAAATGAAAGAAGGTTTCTCTCTCTCTCTCTCTTCTCTCTCTCTCTCTCTCTCTCTCTCTTAATATTCCAAGGCGCTCGTGACGTGAGGCTGAATATCCCGACCCTGTGACTGTGTTATATTCATCACTCGCCTGGATTCCCTCCCCCCGCCTTCTTCAGCAGGCACACCGGCCGTGGAGGAGGAGGTAACGTTATATAATGTGTCTTGTGTGTCTTGCGAGCGCGTGTAATTTGGTGAAAGAGAGGGAGGAGGTGGTTATTTGTGTGTTTTTTTTTTAATATAGGGGGATTTTTTTATGGGGTGGGGTGGGGAGGGGAGGGAGGGAGGAGGGAGAACAAGAGGTGTGGGATTGTATTTTTTTTTATTGTTCTTCATGGAAAGGTGTGTTAAATCTCCAGGTTTTTTTTGGGGGGTTTTGTTGGTGTTTTCGTGGGAGGTGTTTTTATTTGCTTTGTTGGGTCTGTGGGGTTTGGGAAGATTTTTTTTTTTTTTTTCTTTCAGATAATGGTAACTGTTGTAGATGTAGATTGTGTGTGAATGGAGTTGAGAGAATGGTAGTGTTATAGCCTCGGAGAACGCTTGAGAAGAGGTAGTTAGGGATAGTCTCTGGGAATCAAAGGCCGGAATTGCACATCAAAGCGCGTGGATTCCAAATTTCCGCAGCAACGTCCTGTGCTGCCGTGGCGTCCGTTTAGGTTACTTTGGCTAAGGCAAGGACGGCCTCGCAGGTGTTTCATTGTACAGTGAGACCAAGCACTTGCTTCCTGAATGCGAGTGAGGAGAATTTGTTGGCCTTTACCAAAGCACAGTTTAGAGTTACCCAGATATTTAGATATGAGTTAAATTTTCACCAGCCATCCCTTACAAGGCAAATAATATATGTAAACGACAAAGAGGAAATAGATCTACTGTCAGCCAGACTTTGTTTAGGACCATGTTTTTAGAATGTTAATATAGAGTTTTGCATATGAAATGAGGAGTAGGTAATTTGGAAGTTTGTAAACTTATTAGGCAATGATTAACCAAAATAACACCGTATTAGGCAAAATAACACCGTATTAGGCAATGCTATAAACACAATACTTCATGCTCTGGCAAACACCAAGAAATTTTCTCTTATATCCTGGCAAAGTAAAGCATGGACTAATTTCACTTATATTGACAAATAACCTAAATATATCTGAACCATTGCTGGAGTGTGAAGCATGTAAAAGCTGTATGTATGTGTGTATAAGCTTTTTCTAACCTATTAGTGTTAGTTATGACCATTATACTAGTTTTTCTCTCAGTCTTAAATAATTTAACTTTTTTGTAATTATAGTAGTGAAAAAAAGATAAATCATTGGTGTCTCCTAAGTATTTAACAATTTGATATGTATACAAATGATTACTAGTATTATAGTATTTCGATAAGCAAGACCTTATGAATTATTATAGTTTTCATGAAATAGGTTTTGTAATGCATAGTTTCATTAATGCTAAACATGTATATTATATTTGCTAACAGGCATAATTTATCTTTAGATAGTAAAAGATATTTTTCAATCTCTGTTTCATACCTACCGTCATTTTGGCTTCATGTACATTCTTTAACATTATTTTATTATTGGCTTTTTATAAGTTAAAATACTCATTACCTTCAGTCAACTTTTTCTGGGCATTTCTCAACTAATATTAAATTATTCTATTAAAAATTTTGATAATTTAGAAATTAGCAAAGAATCTGATTTAGAATTTTTCGTGGCTCTCTTCTACTAACACATGAGTTGGTGTTTGTGGGTAAAGTTTTCTATAGTTGCCAATGGATGTTCTGAACGCAGATTACTGTTTATATTCTACAGAAGTTTTGGCAAGGCTACTGCTCCTCCTTTTGGCCAGATTTTGCATTTTGAGGATCAGAATCATGTGGTTTTCATGGGTGGCAGTTTATGAAGTTATGAGGTGTGTGTGTGTGTGTGTGTGTGTGTGTGTGTGTGTGTAATATTATATATATATATAGATATGTGTGTGTGTGTGTGTAATATTATATATATATATAGATAGATAGATAGATATGTGTGTGTGTGTGTGTGTGTGTGTGTGTGTGTGTGTGTGTGTGTGTGTGTTGTACGTACGTACGTACGTACGTACGTATGTATGTATATGTAGGCATGTATGTATGATATTATATATATATATATTATATATATATATATATATATATATATATATATATATATTATATTATATTATATATATCTTATATATTTATATTATATATTATATATATTATATATATATTATTATGATATATATATTATATATCATATATTTATTATATTATTTTTATATTTATTATATTATATATATTATATTATTATATATATATATTTATATATTATATATATCTCTAAAATTTATTATATATATTATATATATATTATATATATATATATTATTATATCTTATATATATATATATATATATATATTATCTATATATATATATATATTATATATATATATACTATATATATATATATATATATATATATATATATATATATATATATATATTATATATATATATATTCATATATGTATGTGTGCGAGTGAGTGAGTGAGTGTGTGTGTGTGTGTGTGTGTGGAGGGGTGATGACGATGACTGGTCAGTACATTATGCTAATTTGCAAGGAAAGGTTATCTTTAGAGAGAAATGCAATCATTATCATATATTGATGGTTTCACAAATTTGTTGTATTTTGGCTAAGAAAGTGCAAAATTTTGAACTACTATTAATTTTATATATCGTGTTTAAATTCAGTTATGCAGTAATTCATACTATACAGTATTTTTATGTGTCTATCTCACATAGTATTACGGTTGATACAGATTATAATCCATTTTGTACTGTTTTGTTTATTTTATAATGGAACTACTCATACTCAAAAGGTTATTTTAGTGAGAACAAAATAGCAAGAACCGAAAAAAGCTTTTTTGTGCACGAGTTACAAAGTACGTAATTTTCCTTAGATGAGTTCCGAAACCCCAGAGAAGACTCCACCCACCCGCCCACCCCCTCCAACGACGCTCATGATGAACACAGAGGCAGCCTCGCAGGAGGAAGAGTTTGTGAAAACGTATCGAGAGGCTTACAAGTACATCGACCATGGGATCACTCTGGCCACGCAGAATATGCACACTCAGGTCAGTGGTTTAGGATTCTTGCTTGTGGTTTAACGTGTAGTATTGGGGAGTGGGGGGGGGTCATTCATTTATACATTTTTCATTGTTTATTGTTTATTACCATTATATTGTATGGAAGTCTGTGGAAATATGCAGATTTTTATTTGTTAGTTTTATTTTGATCTTCTCACCTCCCCCATGTTGATGTCAAATTTAATTGATTTTATAAATCTAAAGAATATATGAAGCAAGGTTAAAAGGCCAAGATTTATTCATAACAATCAGTAGAGTTCTGTGATCAGACACAATGGGATATCAGGTAAGATATTTCTTTTCTTCTTTCTTTCTTTTC
>NC_051392.1:38218263-38228263 GCF_015228065.2 Penaeus monodon
TGATGCAGGAATAAATTTTAAAATCATCACAGATTTTAGAGAAACTTACTTTTCTAACTTATAAGTTTGTAAAAAGAGATATATCGATCTTTTTTTTTCATTTTTATTATTTGCATGAACATTTGACTGCATTAATTGGTAATTAACCCAAGCCACCAGGGACGGTATGCCCCACTGAGTTTAATTTACTAATTGTTTTTGCACATAGATGGCTCCACAGTTACTAAATCACCAATAAGCCATTTACAAGTACTACTTGTTTCACCTATTTCCCCTTTTGTATTGTTGAAAAAAAAAAAAATCTGGTATCTGATATTGCTGTTAGTAAATGTCAACAACACAATAATAATCATAATATTTGTAATGAAAACAAAAGCATCGATATTGACAGCATTGTTAATCCTACAATAACAGTACCAGAAATCTCTGGGTGTTCTTCATTGCAGTGACTTCTGGCAACAGTCTAGCCGTTTGGCTAGGGAGTCTGCTACGTATAGTGGATCTTTCCACTCAACTTGCTTTAGTGAGTCATGACACCTATAGCCATACCCATGATGATGAGTTTGTTTTTCATGAGGGGGAGGGGGAGGGAGTCTGTCATGCAAACTCAAGAAAAGGTGAAATCAGGTGAGGTCACAAGGTCTAATAATTGACTCGTTTCTGGCTAAGCACATGCAGAGCCATTTATGTGCAGACATATTTCACAAAACATTACTACAGTGAACACATTTTCCCAGAGACAGTGAGATAAAGAGTCTGTATTACCAGACATTACATACATTGTGGACTAAATAATTGATATTTTTCATCCTTTGCTTTACCTTAAAACTGAGGTATAGTTAGATTCACTAGTGTGAAGAAGGACTCTTGCTAATGTCAGGGTTTCACAAGAAATTACAAAAGAGATGTAACCATGTTACAATGCACAATACATAATCAAGTATGTGATTGAATCACCTTTATGATCACTTTCTGAATTAATGCTTATCTTCCAGGCTTTTTTATAGCATGTAATGAGAATTTTGCTTTTGATTTTTTGTGTATGTAGATAGTTGGTATGAGAGAGGATATCTTTTTTTTCTGAAGTCTTTGTTTATTCTGATTTATTCTTATTATTGAATTTCTATTTTTTCTTCCTATCTTCATTTGTCTTCTTGTCATTCCTTCTTTTCTTTGTTTAGATTCTGCTTCTACACTGATGTATATATGTATTTAGTAAATGTACGTTGGTTTATTGAACTTGCATGTTGCATCTCAGAAGCTACAAGAGGTAGCAGGCTTGTTCATGGTTTGTTCAGCTGATTAGCCTTAAATATTTGTTTTTATAAAACCAAGGATTTTGATCAGAAATAAGAAGAAAATATAGAAAAGACAAATACAAATGATTGTTTTGTTTGGGTTTGAATATATCACACATGCCATCAGTCATTCCTCTTATTTTTATCCTATGCACAAATTCAAACAGATTGGTTTACATATAGGCTGAGTGGATGTCTTGTCTTTTCATTATGAGGTTGTATAGTGTTCTGCATGTGCATGATTTTATTGGGATTTTATTTTTATGTTTAGGTTGATGTTGATTTGTGACAGTGATTTGAAGTGACAAAACAGTTAACCCTTCAAACACAAAGACAGGTAGACAGTAGCCAGAGCATAAGACTTACCTAGGACTTCACTTCTTATACTTGAAAATCTTTTTTATTTTCATTAAGGCATAGAATGTGGCAAAACTTGATTTTCTCTTTCATTATATTTGATAACATGCAAGAGCAATTTTGCATTATTGTTTGGTAACCATGTTTTTTTTTTTTTTTTTTTTTTTTTTTTAAGCCTGTGATTTTATACCATTATGCCCAGATCTTTTCTCTTTTATTTATATATTTTTTTCCTTCCTTGATTTCTTTCTTTCTTTTGGTTCTTACCATGCAGTATTATGTGCATGATAACATGAATATTTCATAGTTCTGTAATTTATGAATAATTTGCTCAGTATTGTCCAGGATATTGTATAATAGAATTGTGTGATTTTGCTGTACCATTCTGTAGTTTATTTATCTCTCTTTAAAATTTTCATAGGTAAGAAAATCATTTGAAGATGGTGATGGAAATTTTGAGCTCTATTTAGTTACAAAATACTTGTCATTTTTTATTTAGGTTTCATTTCTTGATTTCATGTTGCATGGGGGTAGAGTGAGAGACTCGTCACCGTCAGCGAAATGTTTGTAAAAAGAAGGAATTTGTTCTAGTCTTTTAATCAATACAAATAAAATTATTTTATTCTTCAATATTTAGGTTTTTCTTAATTTCGTTGTTTATTTACCTTTTCTTTGAGACTCAAAATTTAATTTATGATTGATATTTACACAATTAGAAAATCATATAAAAAAATATTGGATTGAGGTCCATTTCAATGTAATTATCCTCTCATATCAGTTCATGAGAAGATTTTTTCATATAATGGACTGATTTACAAACAAATTTGTTCTCTCCATAGAACCTTTGCAGCGTGTTCATGGTCGAAATCCCAGGGTAATGAAGTATTTAGTGTTCTGTAGTGAAGTGCGCTAGGTGATGTATCTACCTCCATAGATAGATTAAATTATTGTTTCCTTTGCAGGGTTACAGGTGAGTGAGACACCATGCACATACTTTATGTATATATTAGAGGTAGATAGGAAGATGTAGATGTATTTTGCGTATTTTAGTACTTTAAGTACCTCTCTCTCTCTCTCCACTCCTTTTTGCATTATCCTCATTTTATGGGAGACGTGTTTTTCCATCAACAGGAGCTGAAGCAATCTCGAAGGGTGTGGTGTGGGGTGCAGCTAAACTCAGTGAGCTCATAACCATTGGCTCAGAAAATTTGAAGGAATATGTCCAGCCTGAAGAAAGTAAGAAGGAGATTGACCCCAAGTGGCAGACAACAGCAAAGGTGGCACGGGATGTTTCTGGCAAGGCGGTGAAAGTCAGCGGATTTCTTTGTAAGCATAAGCGTAAAGAGCTGTTTCAGCTCTCTCTCTCTCTCTCTCTCTCTCTCTCTCTCTCTCTCTCTCTCTCTCTCTCTCTCTCTCTCTCTCTCTCTCTCTCTCTCTCTCTCTCTCTCTCTCTCTTATTGATTATTAGTAATCTAAATGTTTTTGCATCAGTTTGATGTTTATTTTTATTCTATCTTGATACACTGAACCTCTCAAATCCTTATTGGAGCTATACCTATTAATATCCTTTGTTCATCCCTTGTTGTCAGTGAGCCAAGTAGGCAAGGCAACCATGGCGCTTGGCAGGCGAGTGGCACCACATATCCAGAGGCATGGAACGCGAGCCATCTCTCACCTGACAGGGCAGAAGGAGAAGGAAGCCAATTCAAATGTAAGAGTGATGATAAGGAGTTTGGATTGGTAGAATTTTCTTGAGTTTTGTGTGTGCTTATCTATTGCAGAGTATTTAGTTTATTTTTCAGCTTTTTTTTTCTTTCTCTCTCTCTCTTTTTTATAGAGTTTGATTATCATAGGTATAATAGTGGATAGTAGTTTGTGTGACAAGTATGCATTAGTTGAATGATTTATCTGTGGTTTGTTTAATACTTTGAGTGAAAAATTTGTGTTTGTGTGTAGGAGTAATCATATGGCTGTGTATATTTAGATTCTCAGGCATAGCTAAATACAAGTCTTTCTATATATAGAGTATAGCTGAGCATATACGATATTTGGTACAAATTTATATAGCATAAAGAGCAAATAGTAAAAGTGGTGACCATAAAAACACAGTTGGTTTATAAAGAGAAAATGCATAATATTTTGTTCCTGTTATAAGCATCCTCTTGTTTTTATGGCTATGTAGATAAAACTTTTATAAATTGGACCATTTTAATTTTTTTTCCATTATGAGAAGCACATGTCTGCTATTATTTTATTGTATCTGTAGTAAAGGTAAAGTCAGGTGATTCATCAATTGAAACCACATTACAATTTATTTCACAGAATTTTGGAGGTAGATGTCATAAGTGTAGGATATTTTGCATCATAATTCACCCAGTCATATGACCCATAAATTCTTGTACTGTAAATTGTATGCACTTGATATCCTATGCCATAATACCTTTACAAAATGCAGTAACAATTAGGATAGATAGGGTAAGATACTCTGCTGATGAGTGCTGTAAAGTGAGAATGAGGTGATAGCCCTGAAACCTCTCTGAATTAGAGCAAAGGTTTCGGATACAGTTGCTGTATTTCAGTAATGTTGATGGTAGTCTTTAGCTCATGCCGATTTATAATAAAATACAAAATATTCATCACTCAAAAGAAGGTCTCCGGAATTAGTAAAAGCAGTTTACTTTCTTACAAGCAGTAGGATGATGAAGTGTATTTTTTAACTTTTTATTTCCTTTGTTGTTATGTTTTATAAGTAAATCCAAGACTTTAAGTTTAGCATGATTCACTTTGTAAATGTGTAAAAACAGTGTGTTGCTTTACTACCATATCGTTAGCATTGGAAGTGTTATAGTACTCCCCTAGACTAATGCTGGCTTTATGCATGTACCGCCAGGTGGAGGGTGTGTTGGAGGTAGCTGCAGGGGCCGTGAAGGGTGCCTCCACCGTCTACATGAGTTTAGAGAATGCTGCTGCCACTCTTGCTACCAGTATCACTCAGAACACTGTCAAAGTGGTCACTCACAAGTATGATTTTCCCTTCGTGTTGTACAGCAGACAGGCCGAAAATTGTTCTTTCTGTTCTTCATTTTTTTTTTTTTTTTTTTTTTCCTCTCTCTCTCTCTCTCTCTCTTTTTATCTTTAAAGGTATATTTTACTACTTTTATTTTATTTTTTTTATTTTCCCCATTTCCCACTCTCTTTTCTTCCACAGCCATTTTTAGCACTTTTCATTTTTTTCTTGGTCTTTTGTGGTTTCCTATCCCTTTTTTTGTAAATAAATCTTCTCACATAGACAGATTCTGCATTTAGCCTTCTTTGGCTCTTTCTTCCCATCTTCAAAAGGTTTGTTTCCTTGATTTTGTTGCATCCTTTAGCATCTTTCTTACATTTGAATCCATTTTCAGTGTAGTTATTTCTGTACATTGCTGTTATTCCACTATAATTCCAATTCTTTATTCTTGGTACATATATATATATATTTTTTTTTTTCTCTCTCTCTCTCTTTCTCTCTCACTCATCTCCTTTATGGGAGTGTATATATTCACTAAAGTCAAGACATCAGATTGTTCCACTATTGTTTGTGATGGTAATTTTTCCTTGTGAATGTTGTGTAGAAAAATTATTGTTTCTCGTATTCATATTTTGTACCGTTGTTCATGTTTATTTAATTAAACTTTGCTGTTGTTTTTTCATTATTCTGTTTAGGAGGGAAGTATTTTTATGTTTTTTTCTCTGTTTAGAGTGGAAACACATTAAAAAGATTTTCATGTCTATTTTTACCACTGTTTTATAAGTTCAATTTTTACAGCATTATTAATGTCCAGGTAACAGTTATGAGAAGCTAATAATTCATTATTTTCACAGATATGGTGAGGAAGCAGGCAACCTCACAGACAACACACTTTATGCTGTAGGGCAGACTGCTTTGGTTGGGCATAACATCGCTTCACTGGGAGTTAAGGGCATTGCCAAGCGAACAGCCAAAGATACAGGGAAGGCTCTCGTTCACCAGCACGAGGAGAAGAAGCAGTCTAAAATAGCTGGAGGAGTGGAAGAGGCAGAAGAGGCCATGGAAGTCACAGAGGAAGATGGAAACAATCCTCCTACAAAGCCAATTCGAGAAAAGAAGAAGAAACCTCTTTAAGAAGTTTTCCTTTTTCTCCTTGTTTTTTTTTTTCTTTTCTTTTCTTTCTCGAATTCTTTTCATCTCAATTATTATTTCCTTTCACTGTTTTAAAAGAAAGCAATGGATAGTTCAGTTTCTTGTAAAGGACCTTACATATACAGGTAATAAAATGTTATCTTGTTGTTGATATTAACAGTGATAGTATTATACTAATGGGCCTTATCATCATATTTTCCAGTGGATTATAATGTTTTTTTTCTTATGCACAGTATATATATTTTATATATGTTGCTAGATTATCTTTACTTCCCATTCAAGCCATCTATATATACTATTCTAACAGGATGATGAAGCTTATTCATTGGGTATTTCATTGACCAAAATTGGTAGGTGGTTAGAGAAGTTTGTTGATTGTACTGAAGATTGATTATCCTTTTGGGCCTCATGTTTTATGATGGCCAACCCACAGAAATTACTCATTGCAATGCTACAACCAGTGAAGAAATAGATACTGTTATTTATAAAGGCTAGAATGGTTGAGAGAAGTATAATTGTGGCTGAGTGTTTATGTTGCATTAGAGCTGTGTATTATTCCCTAGAACTCATAGACTGGACAGTACAGGAAAGTGCCATAACTGTCAGATTATTTGGGCCAAGAGAGATATTATTGTAAATAGAAATGATTTTTTTAAGAAATCAAAAAATTATAAATGCTTCATGTAAATACTTATTTTTCCTTACCTAAAAACATCAGAGGATTAACTTCAAATTAAGGTTGCAGAATATTGCTGAGGCTGAGTTGATGATGATTAGCTATTCCCCAAGAGATGATCATGTATTTAAACACAGAGACAGTTCTAAAATGCTATAATAGTTTGCTTCTCATGGCCCTATTGTACATGTTTCTGCTGGGGGGTATCCTCATGTCACAAACCTGTTACCCGGGTCATGACAAAGTTTCTCTCTTCACATCACAGGGTAACCATTCCTGCTGGTGCCTTATTTGTTAATAAGTGAAAATCTTGGCTTATTTTTTAAGTACTTGGATTTCCTTTATAGGGTATTATCAAATGAAGATTTGTATACATGACTGATTTCAAGATTTTTTGTGTTTTGCCAAATGTATTTGTTATTATTGTTTTAATACAAAATGTGTATGATAAACATTGATAAAATGTACTTGCCATGGATGTATATTTTAAAAATTTCTAGGTAAAGTCCAGACCATGCAGCAGTTGCAAAACTTTCAGAATTCCACAGATTCTAATATAATGAGAATTCTCTGTACAAGGTCCCAATGTTGAAGTCACAAAACTTGTATCAAAATACCTCGTAGACAATTTCTTGCCAGTATGAAAGGGTTGGTGCTTGTGTGTACATATGTTTTATAGATGAATGAACAGTGAGTAGCATGTAGCTTTGAATTCTCTGCTTTGAAGGATCTGGCTAAATTTTGTACTCTGATTTAGTGTCCTTGTGTTGTATTGCACTAGTTATATAGCATTCCATTTTGTTAATCTTTTTCATTATCTTTGCTTTGTCTTTCTTGTAGTAGGTAGTGTTCTGAAAGTTGAAGCAGCTCATGTAAAATATTTTCTTTTGAATTATGCACACACACAGAAAGTATATTTTCTTCCACTTTTTGTTTATTTATAAGTTATATTATTTTTGTATCAATTGATTGATTTGATTTGATTTGATTTTTATTTATTTATTTTTTATGGGCACCTCAGGTGTAGAAATAGCACTTAGGTTTTTTCCTTTTTCTTTGTTTGTTTTTTGTTTGTTTTTCAGAGGCTTTTTTTCAATTTCTTTTAGTAGTGGAACTTATTTGGTATAAATTGAAGTAGTGCTTGAAAAGCTAGCTGTTAATGGATGAGGAAACAATATTGAAGATCCTGTTTCTTCTTCTTCTTCTCCATCTCCCTCTCCTCTTTGTCCTCCTCCTCCTTCCCCATCTGCATCTTCATTTTCATCATCATCTTCATCTGAACCTTCATCATCCTCATCCTTTGCTTTTGGCTCATTAAGTGAATATTCTTCGCAGCATGAAGAAAACCACAAGCAAGTTATTGTGAAGAAAAGATCATATGATCAGATAATGACGTTCCTGCTTCTGACTCCACCCTGGATAAAGAAGTGAATACCAAGTTTCATCCCTTCTTTAACTGTAAATTGTATGTTTTATCACATTGCCCTGAAAATGCTTTTGTAATTTAGTGATTTATTGCAATGTTAGAGGATGATTTGCAATGCGTGACCTGAAAGCGTAGGTATACTTGCTATGATTTTTTTTTTTTTTTTTCTTTAATGATTCTAACATTTTCACATTCATGTTTTCTTTCTTCTTTCCATTTCAAACATTGTGAAACATTTAATGTGTACGGTTTATCCCTAAATATTACATTAATTTTTGTCACTTTTTCTCACCAAAATCATACAAGTAAACCTGATCCACTCACAGATTTATTTTTGTATTTTATTTTGTTTTTGTTTGTATATGGTTTTCTTATGTCTGATAAGTGTGTTTGTATCTGTTTTTATTGTGTTTGATGAGTGAACTAAATTAACATGTTATTTTCTTCCATGTAACCAATGTGAATGTCTTAAATTATTACTTATTTTCTTTAAAAAAAAAATGTCCTGTTAGCAGTGTTTGAAATACTGTTCTTGTTTATAATTAATATTATTAGCAGTATCAGTAACATAATGTCAAAAATATTTTGATCATTGTAATAATACTTAAATCTTTTATATGATTTTTATTACTTCGTACGATGGTTACATAATTTCCTCAGTAATTTTTGTAACATTAGGGGAAATCCCTCTTACAAAGAATGTTAAGTTAACCAATCATTGTAACATAAACATTGAATAATACTCATGTATTTTTCTAATGTCTAAAATTTTGTTGCACTATTTTATAAATGTCATGGAGCTTTGGAACTTTTTCTCTTTTTTCATTGAAGCATGAAAGCATTTTTTTTTTTTTTTTTTTTTTCTATCAAGTACAGCATCCAGCATTATACACAAGATAAAAGCAGCACCAAGCCAAAATTATATGATCTTTCCCTTTTTTTCTTTCTCCTTTTCATGTTATTTCGAAGTTAAAAGAAAAAAAAAAAAGGACTGTATTTTCAGGAAACTTTTTACAGGAAGCGTGAACAGAAAACCACGTTTTGTTATGCCATGTCCATTGTCTCTTACAGATTTCACACAGCTTCAAACTCCAAAAAGCAAAATAGGAGAATAGATGATATGCAACAAATCAGCAAAGCAACGGAAATTTGTATGCCTTATATGTGCAACCAAACCTATGATAGCAAGCTTTAATAAAGGATGAGAAAATACGTGCATATTATTTACTGGATCCCTATCTTTTGATTTCACTAGAGGCCCAAGAAAATTTTTTTTGAAGGTATGGTGAAAAAGAAGAAGAAAAAAAAAAAAGAGTTGAAAGGAACCACATGATTATTATGAATACTATTCTATGTGCATGAAAAGGGGGATACATTGGAAAATATACAAGTTCTTACCTAGCACGGTATAATAAGTTTCTGAATGTGGTTTTGAGATTCTTTTTCGTGTTAAAGGCAGTGCGAAACTTACTCTATAATTAACAAGTATAAGTGCTTTATGACCTTAATGTCTAGCACATTTATTAACCATTAACAAGCAATTTTAATGTTGCCGCCACTAGTCTCAGTAATGTCAGTAGGGCATTTTATGGCCACCCCAAACTTGACTCGTAATTAAGAAATCTACAAGATTCTCTAATTTATTCATTCTCTTTGTCTTTTCTTTCATTCATCCATTCACAATATTTAATAGTTTATCTACTTATATTTATTTTTTCTCTTATTTGGCCATTCTCCGCACATTCATTTATGCTCTCTGTGTTTACCTATATTCCATTTCTTCATTCTCTCTCTTTCCTCCTTTCCCTTTGTCTAGTGCTTCCCTCTCTCCTGCTGGAAAAGGGGATTTTATTTTATTTATTTTTATTTATTTATTTTTTTTTCTTAAAGTGACAAAATTCCACTCTCACTTTTTTCAGCTGTACCCTAGCCTCACCTACTACTCCAATATCGTTTTTTCAACAAATTTTGATCTGATGAAATATTGGTTGACCCTCCCCCCCCCTCCCAAATCCCTTGCTCGTCCTTGTCGTGGGCGGGGGGGGGGGGAGGTAGGAGACGGAGATTGATCCCAATGTAGGGAT
>NC_051392.1:38235763-38245763 GCF_015228065.2 Penaeus monodon
ACGAATAAATACATAGTTTTGTAGACTCATGAATATCCTAATGGGAAACTGTCCTTGCGAAGTTGGGGCAGAAGAACAAGGAAGAGGAAATGGGGAATGGATGGAAATAGAGATGAAAATGGAGATGGAGAGGAATATGATAGAAGAGGAGGAAAAGTAATAGAACGGAGAGGAGAGGAGAAGATATAGAAAGAGAAGAGAAGAATTATGAGGAGAGGAGATGGAAATATAGAAAGGGAGAGGAAAATAATTGGAGACGAGAGGAAAATAGAAGCGAGGGAAAGTAATAGATGAGATAAGTAATAGGAAGACGGAGAAAAAAAATAGAAAAGAAAAGCAAAAAGAAAATAGTGAAGGTAGAAATTGAAAAGGGAGTGAAGAGAAAATGGGAAAATGAAAATGAAAATAAACAGAGGAAAAGAGAGAAGTTAGACAGGGAAACGAAGGGAAAAGAATAGGGAAAAAAAGAAAGTCAGCAGAAGAAAAAAATTCTTAATACGAAAAAAAAAATGTAAGAGCGGAATTGAGCGCAACCGCAATATTATTGGAATTAAAGCTGTCAGTGGCACGAGTAACTTTAACAGCAAAGATGAGACATAAAAGAGGATTTTGAAAGCGGTACGAGTGGAGGAAATGCCGATATGGAAGCCTAGTTTCTCGTGTTAACTTTCCAAACATTTTTATCCGGTACGTATTTCGTTTTATTGATATTTCCCTATTCATTTCCCCGTTTTCTCTCCTTAGAGGATATGAGAGAAAATTTACTATATCATTTGTTTTTACCTTTTTTTCCCCATTCGTCTGGTTTAATTTCTGGCTAAATATCTTGCCCCTCAACAGCATTTGCTTATATTTTTTTACATCTACCTTTTTTTACACAATGGTTTAGACAATGGACTTCAAAAGAAAATCTTTAATTAGGTCGTGCTTATCTGATCTGACTCTTAAGAAGCAACTAAATATCTCATAACCAGAAAATACAGTTACATGCTCCCCAGCTCATCGTTACATGCAAATTCACATAATGCACCCAGATATTCTTACATGCGGCAAATTCATTAGCATTCTGTTTTCGAGATGATAGATCTGCGTTATCCGTAAGCAATAGGCCCGGTGTTCTTACCCACACAAGAGCATAGACAATAAAAGTTAGCAATGTAACACTTCGTTACGACGCGCATCACGAAAGGTAGCGTATGAGATAATGACGTCAAACACTTTATCGAGGACGGAAAGTATGGTGCACCCCCTACACCCTACACCCCACTCCCTGCCCCCTTCCCCCTCTTCCTCTTCTACCCCCCCCCCCCCTTCCTCATCGTCAACTGAGCCGCGTTTCCAGCTCGGTCAGCCTGCTGTTGCCACCTAGAGGGTTGTTAGATCTTGCTGACGGTATGTGTCGCATACGTGAGTTTTCCTTTGCTTAGAGAAGGGAAAACAAACTAAAAAAAAATCGTCCAGGAACAGGCTTATTTCACGCACTGGAACATTCTCTTCCGATAACGACCCGACGTCAAACCCAATCATTGACAATTCAAGGTGGGGAAAAAAAAGCCGCGATTAGGATCCGTCTTAGAGGGTCTGGAAGCCTCTCGTTTCTTTCTCTCTCGCGGACGGCTTCTGCGAGACGCTGCGACCGACTTTGCCTTCTGCGGCGGAATCCCTGGGGCCTCACTCGGTGTGGAGGCGCTGGGCGAGACACAACGACCTCTCGCTTCCTCCGCTCGCCTGTGCTCGCGCGACACGGCTGCTGCGAACCAGCGGTTTCCCGTCGGAGGTGCAGTTCGGTCGTTTCCTCTCCCGTGAAGGACTCGCAGTGAATTTTCCTGATTTACAGATTTTTTCCTTGAGACGTTTGAGTTCGGAACTTTGGTAAAATGCAGGGAATTGCACTGAGCGTGGCACTGTGCCTTGCTACGGTGTCAGCGCTGCCACTGGAGGAGATCACCGCGTCTGACAGGGAAGGAAAAGGATTCGGTAAGTAAATTCGGCTAAATGTTACGAAGGTAGCCAAGTCACATGGTGAATGGGTAGTGGTTGAATTGCTGGCCGTTATTAAAGGTCAATCTTTACAATTAGAATTAGAGTTTTAAGATGTATGGAACGCACAAGCGATCTTGTTCTTGAAACACATAACATTTGTTGTTTCTGGGAAAGGTAAAACCAACCATAACTACCCCCAAATTATGTAAACAACAACAACAACAACAACAACGAAAACAAAGCAAAAGAAGTGTAGAGCAACAGGGAACCAGCTAACAGACTCGTGGAACTGACAGTTAGGAAGGCACGACCACACGGCGGTAGTTTGCGCCGCTAATGGTCATCGGCGCAAATGGGGTCGTCGGCGGGATGACTGCCGCCGCTGCGAAAGTCTGGGTCGTTTTTGTTATTGATTTTACGTTGATAACCAGTAACTGCATGAAACAGAGAGACTGACAAGTGACAATCCATTCACGTGTATTCTGGCAAGATAGACCCGTAGACCTTTGTGGCGGTTTGTCGTCAAATAAGGAATCAGTTGAAGCTCAATCTTGCTGAAATAGACGTGGTGGATGTCAATATTAAGCGCTGGAGAAAAGATCCATTTAAAAAGTAGCTAATTGTGTCTCTTAGATGTTTACCTTTAATTCACAAACTATAGAAAGATTTTATATTATTTCTCTGTACGTAGGTTTGTAATATTTTTAGTGTACTCTACGTATCGATATTCTTAACTGTAAATGCCACACACTAAGTCTGCTTTGTGTACGGTTACGGCAGTAAAGTGAAGCATCATTTATTACCGTATCGAACCCAAGGAAATGCGAAACAATAAAAGCATCAGCTGTAGTCATCAAATCGTACCTTCTTCGGTCTAATTAAAATTCGTGAGGCACCTGCGGTCAGCATGGACAGGTGTATGCCGAGTCACGTGAGTAGAGCCATGACCTACAGACACCTTTTTTTCGCTGAGTCACCCTCTCGAGGT
The DNA here is from genome assembly GCF_015228065.2 of Penaeus monodon. Lineage (NCBI taxonomy): Eukaryota > Metazoa > Arthropoda > Malacostraca > Decapoda > Penaeidae > Penaeus > Penaeus monodon. The sequence goes on from NC_051392.1 coordinate 38,238,735, forward strand.
GTTCTTACCCATTCTTGCCTTGTATTTACTTTGAATGGAGGTTGTCTTGGGGTTTGTTTGTTTGGGCTGACCAGTTCCCACGGCATCGTTCTCTCCGTCTCCCGTGCATTTGATTACCATCTCACGGGAATCTGGGGCATTCCCAATTCTCAATGGAGGAGGAACCGCGTATCATAGGGTGTGTGAGCATGTGTGTTTTTTTTTCAATCAGTCTGCTGGCTCCCATATTTACTCTTGATTCCCAGTGCTGCCGCGCCTCCCGTCAGTGGTGGAAATTCCCATCGTATTCTCGTATCCACAACTTCGTCATCTCAGTTTGGATAAAAAAGAAAAAGAAAAAATACTTTTTTTTCTCTTTTTTATTTTATTTCGCCGATCGTCACTCGTCTAAAATCCTCGCAAAAAAAAGAAAGAAAAAGAACGAGAGAGAGAGAGAGAGAGAGAGAGAGAGAGAGAGATAAAAATCTGACCGGGGGAAAAAAATACGCAGCTATTTGTCAGCTGGCGTCCGTTCGGCTTAGGGAAATAAAATGGTCTTTTATATAGCACATGCCAGTTATTCGGCCCTCATGCCCAACCGACGGTGAAATTGCCATCGGTTCGATCCCCCGTCAATGAGATTCACGCTGGCCCCGTCCCCTGTTGTTGCTTTTGGTTTATTTTCGTGATTTATTGTTCTCTTTCTTTCTCCCATTCGCCGTCGGTCTGTCTGTTTCTCTCCCCATGTCTATCTGTTTGTCTTTCTTTTTTCTCTTCTTTCTCTGTTTCTCTCTTTCTCTCTTTCTTTTTCTTTCTCTTTCTTTCTTTCTCTTTCTCTTTCTCTCTTTCTCTTTCTCTCTTTCTCATCTCTCCCTCTCTCTCCTTTCTCTCTCTCTCCTCTCCTTTCTCTCTCTCTCTCTCTCCTTTTCTCTCTCTCTCTCTCCTTTCTCTTCTCTTCCTCTCTCTCCTTCTCTCTCCTCTCTCTCGCTTCCTTTTCTCTCCTTTTCTCTCTCTCTTCTCTCCTTTCTCTCTCTCTCTCTCTCCTTTCCCCACCCCTCTCTCTCCTTTCTCTCTCTCTCTCTCTCCTTTTCTCTCTCTCTCTCTCTCTCTCTCCTTTCTCTCTTTCTCCTCTCTCTCTCCTTTCTCTCTTTCTCTCTCTCTCCTTTCTCTCTTTCTCTCTCTCTCCTTTCTCTCTTTCTCTCTCTCTCCTTTCTCTCTTTCTCTCTCTCTCTCTCCTTTCTCTCTTTCCCCTCTCTCTCTCTCCTTCCTCTTCTTTCTCTCTCTCGCTTTCACTCGCCTGTTTCCCCTGTCTTGTATCAATATGTTCACCTTTATCACTTATCATGCCATCTGTTGAAACTGGTGATGCTGTAGGTTGCAAGGCAGAACCTGTGTTGCTATTGTCAGTGCATCATGATTGTTCCTTCTAGCATTAGAATGACTGTCATCACTGCAACGTCACATGCACGATGATCTTGGCATGCAAATGATAAATAGCTTTGTATTGAGGCTTGTATCAATGCGTTACAATATTATTGTCATGCGTTTGTAATAATACCTTCAAGAACTAAAAATAAACACTATTTTTGGTACGGTTCAGAATATTTAAATTTTGTAAGTGGCAGCTTGTATGTAAAGAAGAAAAAAATCCTCTTCAATCATCTAGCGGTATTTTTTTTTTTTTTTTTTTTCATGTTTCGTTGACGTCATGTCTTTTTCTTTTTCATATCTTTTTTTCTTCGTTTTCATTTTCGCTAGTAAAGACACAAATTACCTTTCTTTTGAACCTCCTCTCTTATGTATACGATATCCCCATATCCCCAGCTGTTCAGGTCCTGCTTGCTTTAACTAATAATATATTTTTCTTTAATCTAAAGGCTGTGTTTTTTTTTTTCTCTTCCTCTACACTTCACTCAACCTGCTTTATAATCGATGTTTGTTTCTTGTTTTAATCAAGGATTGCTTCATCTTTTTACAGTATTTGTTTGTTTTACAATTTTCAGTTATTAGGCATTAAGTTTAGACAAAATTATGGACTGACAGTGGCTTGACTAATTATAAGTTCTTTTGGGATCTGTATGGCTTGTGAAACGTGATTTGGATAACTACTTGTATATCGTTGATGTCTAAATATTGTATTCTTTACTTTATGTTTTTTTTTAAACCTTTGTTTGTCTTTTATGTATTTTTATCTAAATTTACGTTTATTGTGCTTCTCTTTTTTAATTACTTCGGCTTCGAGTCTAAAGTCCAGACACAAAGCCTCTTAATTAAGTTTGCACTTGGGGTATCCAGTAGAGAAACCCTTAATTAATCACGTTTCCCCGGGCAAATTCACCCTCGTTTCATTATCGATGTATGTGTGTTAGTAGTTTCAATGTCAAGGAATGTATGTTAATTATACGAGGGTTGAGGTGTGGGCAGAGGCTGGCGATGATCATTGTATGGCCACAACACACCATAATAACTAACACCAGCGCCAGATCACTCTGCGTGAGTCTGCGTTCTGGGACACAAACCTACATCACCGGACCATAAATTCTGAAGGAGAGCATCACAGCGTCTTGGTTTTCCTTCTGTGAGATTTTGGCGTTATTCGTTTTTTCGTTGTCTCGTAGCATTGACTCTCATTTTTTTTTATTTTTTATTGTGACTGCATCTTTGGTCTCTTTTTCTGGTTTTTTATTGTGCATCTCTCTCCCTCGCTCTTTTTTGTTTTGTTACTCTTCGTTACCCACGCTTCATATTTTCTCCAATTTTTTTTCTTTTTATTCTCAAAAAAAATCTTTGAAAACAAAAATTCGCACGACAGCTTCGAAGTAAGATATACATAAAAAAAATCATTACAATTCAAAAGATCGTTCGAAGTAGACCAGTTACGAAATCAAGGGCAGCGGTCCTTAACTCCCGCTCCTTACACATTTCGAGCAGATGGGCGCCAGATTGCCGTGAATGATAATTACGTTTTCATAACAGAGCACGCGAGTTTACAACTGGATCATGTTATCGAAGCTTGCAGGAGATTTGAACAGCTTGCGAGAAACCCCCGAGGCGCTATTTTTATGCGCGGAGCTTCAAGAAATCCGTTATGAATGATGACAGCCGGATGGTGACACAGATAGCGGACATCTGCGTCGAGATTAGGTAACTGCTCCCAGGGCGATCTTCAGAGGCGGATGATTCACTCTTACGCACACACACACACACGTGTACACTCGCATATAACCTACATGCATGTGAATAGACAAAGAGATGAATAGGCCGAAAAAAAATGTGGGTTTAGAGGAGGCAGAGAAAGTATTGAATATAGAAGTAAAATACGGATGAAAAGGGGGGCGGGGTGGAAACAAAGGTACGAATGAGAGGAGAGAATGATAGAGATATAGTAAAGGAGAGAAATAGAGGAAGAGGGGGTACAAAGATCGTACCCAGAGAAATATGATTAATCAAAAGGGATTTTGCAAGGGGAGTGGCTTAAAAACTTGGGGTTTGACCACTGAACCTTTAAATAAATAATTCTAGTTATTGCAAGGGCACGAACGCGGCTGAGAATGCACAGCGTACCAAATATGGCCGAGACGCTTTATTGAGAGTTCAAGTTGGTATTATCTAATAACGCAGACGATACTGTGAGATAAAGTGAATAATTAGTTATCACAATTATGGTACGTTTTTAAGGAGAGAGGGAAGCGGTATAGAGTAATAGGCAGCAGAGTATATAATTAACGTCATCAATCATTCATAACTATCATTATTATATATTATTACAGTTCATTATTATTATTATTATAATTATCATATCGTCACCACCATCACCCTTCACCATCACCACCAACCTCCCCCCCCCCTTCACCATCACCATCAACCTCCCCCCCCCTTTCACCATCACCACCAACCTCCCCCCCCCCTTCACCATTCCCCCTCACCCCCCCTCACCACTATTCATTTTCATCTCCCCCCCCCCACAAAGTCGCCCCCCTTTCCATCTCTTGTTATGCGTCAACCGCGGGTGGTTTCCATGGTTAGGTACCCCGGTGTTGCGGTGGCTCACTCACAGCGCTACAGTGGGTCGGTGTGTGTGTGTGTGTGTGTGTGTGTGTGTGTGTGTGTGTGTGTGTGTGTGTGTGTGTGTGTGTGTGTGTGTGTGTGTGTGTGTGTGTGTACAGTTTGTGTTCATATATCTATGATCTGCGTATATGCACATCATTTTTTTCGGCATTCAAAAACACATTACCTAAATATCAAAGCCTCAGGGGGGAAAAAAATCAAACTTTCTTTATAGACCTTTTAAAAAGCAAAGTCCTTGTTTGATTTGATGAAACCGAAAAAGGCACCTCTGTTTACACGGCTTCTGAGACACTGTTTGCGGACATCAATCTTACTTTGGCGAGGCTGAACTGATGAGACAGGGCAAGCATATTAGGTCGCGAGTTTTTTTTTTCGCTTTGTGGTTTCATTTTTGTCTTTATTTTTTTTTCTTCATTCTTTTTTTTTCCTGGTTTTATTTGTAGGTTTTAATCTTTCTGTTTTTTTCTTTCTTCTATATTGGTGTTTTTTCTTGTTTGTCTCCCCCCCCCCCCCTATCTATCTATCAGTCTATCAATCAATCTATCTCTTTCTGTCTCCACTTTTCTCTTTATCTCTCTATTCCCTCTCTCCCTCTCCCTCTCCTTCTTGTCAAAACACATAAACACCATTTTTTTCCTTTATTGTCTGCGTGCGTGCGTGTACATATACATGTGCATGTACGTGTACTTGTACGTGTAGGCTACATGTTCATAATAACGTAAAATCCACGTTGCACGAAGATTGAAGAGCCTATGGGGAATTTGCAACATAAGAATTTTCTTACTTTCATGGCCGTATTTCCTGTGCAGTTTCAGCTTATGTTACATTAGTAGGTTAATTATATTGATATGAACGTTATTACGCGGTTGTATAAGACTTCCTTCAACATTAAAGTGAAACCTTTCTGTTGTGTAATAAAACTCTGCAAAGTACAGCGTTTAAGTGGAACCTTTCTGCAGTGCAAAAAGATGCCAAGTGCAGTAGGACGTTTGTTGCAAAGATGGGTTTTGTCTAGGAATCGTGAGACCGTGGGGGAGGGGGGGGTGGAGACATGTAGTCAGGTTAAATTTTAGATTTTACCTCGTCAGTCCCTCCCGTGCGTTCGATTGATTTTTTCATCACTTGTGCGTTGTTTTTTTGCATCTCTATTTCTCTATCTATCTGTCTCTTTCCCTTCCCCTTTCTCCCTTTTTCTCTCTCTCTTTCTCTCTCTCTCTCTCTTCTTTCTCTCTCTCCTCTCTCTTTTCTCTCCTCTCTCTCTCTTCTCTCCTCTCTCTCTTCTTCCCTCTCTCTCTCTCTCTCTCTCTCTCTCTCTCCTCTCTTTCTCTCCTCTTCTCTATCTCCCTCTCCACTTCTCTGTGCTCCTCTCTCTCTCTCTCTCTCCCCTCCTCTCTCTCTCTCCTCTTCTCTCTCTCTCCCTCTTCTCTCTCTCTCTCTCTCTCTCTCTCTCTCTCTCTCTCTCTCATTCTCTCTCTCTCTCTCTCTCTCTCTCTCTCTCTCTCTCTCTTCTCATCCTCTCTCTCTCTCTCTCTCTCTCTCTCTCTCTCTCTCTCTCTCTCTCTCTCTCTCTCTCTCTCTTCACAAACTGCAAAATATCGGTGTATTTTCAGTTATTGTATTTTTCAAAATCATTTTGTACCCTCGACCTTCCCGCCAGAGCAATAATGCCCTCCTTGGCACCTCTGATACCAGTCAAAAGATCATTAGATTTGACCTTGCTATTCCTCACCTGTTTGTAGGTCAGGAAGGTCACGAAAGCCCCCTCCTCCCCCCCGCCTTTTCTCCATGCCCCTCACCCCTCTCCCCCTTTCTCCATGCCCCTCACCCCTCCTGACCCGTTTTCCCTTCTGACACGAGCAAATAATCAACTTCCACGCGAATGCTGTTTTTTGTTCACCTTTGAACCAATGTTTAAGTAAAAAAAAAAACGCTTTGTAAAATGTATCTAAATTTACTAATTGTGTGAATGTCTTTATTATTGTGTGTTTCCTCCTGCTGGCTACGTTAGATCATTTTTCTCCTATATTGGAAAAAGAAGTTTCAAGTACATTTATATCCAAATATACCGAGTTCCATTGTACTGAATATATAAGTATGTATATAATGCCTCGAGAAAATGTTTTTTCTTGTGAATTATGACTCTTACGTGCTTTGACAGACCTTAACGAAATTACCCTCGGCTAAACTCAACAACTGTTACCAGAGGCGCGTCAGACCTTGCCCATATAAGGGTTAATACGTGTAACCACAGTAACGGACGAAATAATTAGCATAAAGACCACACACGAGCGGATATTCACAGCTCCTTAAATTAATTTCCTGCTTCTTTTTTTAATGGTTATGAAAAAAATGCATAAACTCCTAGATATTTTCTTATTTATTTGGGTCGGAGAACATCAGTGGCTCGTATGTACATCATTTCGTATGCAGATTGAATTTCCTTTAAGGAATAGATTGTACTTTAAGGAAGGTTTGTTTTCTCGTGTCTTCATCGCATGAGTTAAGGGGTCGTTTTTTATCATAATTTTTAGTACTCAAACCACTTGATCTTGATGATCTGCTCACGAAAAATTTGCATCGTTATATATCTTTACAACTCGAACCATATAGGCTAATTTGTTCTTGGCATGACGACCGTATGGCAACCCACGTTCATTTGGCGCCGGAAGCACATTTTATGACCGTCAGCTGTGTCAAAGGTCAGGCCACCCTTCCCTCGAAATTTCTCTTTTCCGGGTCAAAATCATGTGGATCTTACTCTGAAACTAGAGGAAACCAAGATCCTGAAGTGAAAATATAGACTTCGACGTGAATCTGAGATAAAGGTTGATTGATATCTCGGACGCAGTGTGACGTCACATTTTCCCCCGGCCTCTTGCCAAATGTGCGCTGGGGAACATACTGTTTTCTCTGACTCTCTCCTTTATACATCTTTCAAAAACTAGGACACGTAAAATCTGTCGCAGTTGTCGTTACATTTCA
>NC_051392.1:38253263-38275201 GCF_015228065.2 Penaeus monodon
CAAATTATCATCACCTGTCTTCTGGTTTTCTTTGCGTGTATCATCAAAAAAATGGTTTGCACTTTGACTGGCAGCAGCTTAAATTGTCTGTAATTTCCAAAGCTTGTATTTTACTTTTCATCAAATGCTGCACTCATACGTTACAAAAAGATACATATTTTTATCATTATTACTGGTATGCTACTATTATTATTGTTATTATTATTATTATTATAATAATCATTACTATTATTATCATCATCATCATCATTATTATTATCATTTTTATTGTTATTGCTGTTATTAGGGAAAAATGATAAGTTATTATTACTATTATTATTATTATTATTATTATTATTATTGATATTGTTATTATCATTATTTTTATTATCACTTATCATTATTATGATCTATCTTTATTGTTGATATTATTGTTATCAATATTATTGTTCTTATTGCTATTATTATCATCGTTTTCATTATTATCATTATTATCCTTATCAGAATTATTATTACTACCATCATTATTATTATTACTATCATCATCATTATTATCATTACCATCATCATTATTATTATTATTACCATCACCATTATTATCACTACCATCATTATTATTACTACCATCATTATTATTACTACCATCATCATCATTATTATCATTATTACCATCATCCTAATTATAACCACCATTATTACTATCACAACCACCATCATTATTATCATCACCATTACCATCAATATCATCGTCGTCATCAACATTTAAAATGACTCTCATTTATTCCACAGTTGGCTTCTCCTTGTTCCCTCCTCCGGCACGCGTGGAACCGGTCGAGTGCATCGCGAGTAACAACTTGCTAAACATCGGCACTTGTTACAACCAGCAGGCGTGTAGCGATGCCGGGGGCGTGGCTTCGGGCAAGTGCAGTACTGGCGGCGTGTGCTGCGTCGGTGGGTATAAATCTTCGGTTCTGTTTGTTTTTATTTTGTTTTTTGTGTGTTCATTCGGGTTGTTTTTTTAGTTTTTTGTTTTAATTAATTTTTATTGTTGTTTTTATTTATTTTATTACGGTGTGTATTCTTTCATGGTGGCTAAGGAAGGTTGGAGATTGTTTCTTTACATGTTTTGTTGTAAATATTTTTTTTAATCAAGTCTCAGCCACTATTAATAAACGATAAAGAATATACTTGTAAAAATAATAATTATCAAAATCTTAATACTCGAAGAACAGGCCCTTTTTTTCCGGGCCTGACGTCCGTTTCGGAGCAATAAGCGTCAGTTCGCCCTGATAAAACCTAAGATTATCGACTCTCCTTGCAGTGCCGGCGGTGTGTGGCGGGATAGTCGCTCGAAACAGGACTTGGTTCGTCAACAAAGATTTTCCCAAAAAGTCTCGCGATCCAGGAGATTGTGTTATCACGATCAAGAAGTTCGCGAAAAGGGTGAGTTTTTTTTCGTATATCTGTTTGATTATGGCCCCTTTTTGCTAGATGGATAGATAGGTGAATGGATGATAATCGCTCGAAACAGGACTTGGTTCGTCAACAAAGACTTTTTCAAAAAGTCTCGAGATCCAGGAGACTGTGTCATCACAATCAAGACGCTCGCGAAAAGGGTGCAAATTTTCGTGTACCTGCTTAATTACTGCCCTTTTTTGATAGCTGGATAGACTGATGGGCAGATGACAAGTAGATAGACAGGTAGATAGTCGCTCGAAACAGGATTTGGTTCGTCAGCAAAGATTTTCCCAAAAAGTCTCGAGATTCGGGAAACTGTGTCATCACGATCCAGAAGTTCGCGAAAAAAGGGTGTTTTTTTTCGTATATCTGTTTGATTATTGACCCCTTTTTGATAGATGGGTAGATAGAAGGATGGCTGGATAGATGATAAGTTGATAGGCAGGGAAATAGTCAGATTGTAAATAGATAGGCTGACGATAAAGAGACATGAGAACAGATTGGTACATGGATAGGTAGATAGATAGGTAGTCAGAAGATAATTAGATAGGCAGGTAGATATACGATAGGTAGATAAGCCGAGAGATGGATAAATAAATAAATAAAATTAAAAAAAGGAAAATACACCTACCCATCCATCCATCAATCCATGATCTCACTTCCCTCACCCCCTCCTCCTCCTCCTCTTGCTCCTCATCCTCATCCTGCTCCTGTTCTTCCTACTCCCTCACCCCCTTCTGCTTCTCCTCCTCTTCCTCCTCCTCCTCCTCCTCCTCCTCCTTCTCCTCCTCCTCCTCTTCTCCTCTCCTCTTCTCCTCCCCTCCTCCTCCTCCTCCCTCCTCCTCCTCCTCCCTCCCTCTCATCCTCCTCTCTTCTTCCTCCTCTCCTTCTCCTTCCTCCTCCTCTCCTCCTCTCCTCCTCTCCTCCTCCTCCTCTTCTTCCTCCTCCTCCCCACCCTCCTCCTCCACCTCCTCCTCTCCCTCCTCCTCCTTCTCCTCCTCTCTCCTTCTCCTCTCCTCCTTCTCCCTCCTCCTCCTCCTCTTTCTCCTCCTCCTCCTCTCCTCTTCTCTCCTCCTCCTCTCTTCTCCCCTCCTCCTCTTTCTCCTCCTCCTCTTCTTCTTCTCCTCCTCCTCCTCCTCCTCCTCCTCCTCCTCCTCCTCCTCCTCCTCCTCCTCCTCCTCCTCCTCCTCCTCCTCCTCCTCCTCCTCCTCCTCCTCCTCCTCCTCTTTCTCTTGCTCCCCCACCTCCTCCTCATCATCACCACCAATCACCACCAATCATCAAACCCAATTTCAAACCGAACTTCGAACCCCAACATCAAACTTCAACATCCTCCCCTTTCTCCCCCTCTCACCCCCCACCCCCCCCCCCCTCCAGGTGAAGCAAGTGCGCCTGGACTTCGAGGCGCTGCAGCTGGAAAGCCCGAGACTCGGCCGCTGCCTGAGTGACTCCCTGATGGTGCGCAGGAGTGCCAAGGGGCGTAGCGAGGTCGAGGTCGTGCCGTCCCTCTGCGGAGACAACACGGGGCAGCATGGTTGGTGGTCGTTTTATTATTATTATTAGGATTAGTGTAAGGTGGTGGGTTGTTATGTTGATGTTTTTTTTAATATTGTTGTTGGGTTATATTTCGTTCTCTCTTTTCTTCTTTTTTCTTTTTCTTTTCTTTTTTTCTTTTTTCTTTTTTCTTTTTCTTTTTTTTCTTTTTCTCTTCTTTTCTCTTCTTTTCTCTTCTCTTCTCTTCTCTTCTCTTCTCTTCTCTTCTCTTCTCTTCTCTTCTCTTCTCTTCTCTTCTCTTCTCTTCTCTTCTCTTCTCTTCTCTTCTCTTCTCTTCTCTCCTCTCCTCTCCTCTCCTCTCCTCTCCTCTCCTCTCCTCTCCTCTCCTCTCCTCTCGCTACTGATTTAATATTACAATTACTATTGATATTAATAGTATTGTTGCTACTATTACAACCGTTATTACTATTGCCACTCTTACTATTACTAATACTACTAATAATGATACAATTACACCCACTGTAACTATTACTACTACTAATCATAAAACAGTTACTGCTATTTTTTACTGTTAATTCTAATTTTACTACTGCTATTATTACTACCATTATTACTGCCATTGCTACCATTTGTAATAATATATTCGATAATACCCATACCTGCATCAACAATGCAATTCCCAACATTGATCCTCCCCCCCCCTCTTAAATGGACTCACAAACACCCCCCTTGTAAAGCCATGGCCACGCACAAGCATCTAAGTAACTCTCACGGAACTCTCCCCTAGTGTACGTGGACGTCGGCGAGGAGGAGAGCGAGGTGAAGGTGCACGTGAGGTTGCAACAGACGCTGGGCAGGAATAGCCCGGATAGAGAGTGGCGCATTTTGGTTACGCAGGTCGACGATGGTAATACAGGTAAGGGGGACGTTTGGTTTAGGCTACGGGGAAGAGGGAGGGAGGAAAAGAGGGAATGAAGGAGGGAGGGAGGGAAAGAGAGGAGGAGGGAGTATGAGAGGGGAGGGAGGGAGGGAAAGAGGGAATGGGGGAGTGAGTGAGGGAAGGAGGGAAGGAAAGAGGGAAGGAGTGCGTGAGGGAATGAGAAAGTAAGAGAGTAAGGGAGTGATAAAGAGAGAGAAAGTACAGTACAGCGAGGGGAGAAGGAAGTAAAACGGTGACATAACGAAAGGAAAGGGGGTTGTAAACAATATCTGTCCAGTGGATCAACCGTGAAGAATGACAGGAAAACAAATAAATCAACAATCACCACTATAACTACAACAACCATTTTAACCCCTGTTCGACGCCATTTTCATTAAGGTCCCGTATCCTTCCATGCAACTCGCGCGGACCACTAACACTAAACCCTCCTTTCCCGCACAGCACCTGAGGGTTGTCTGCAGTACCACCGCCAGATGTCTTCCCGCGTCCGGTCTCTTAACTACGACGACAACTTTTCAGACAGTCTCAACTACGACATCTGTTTCGACAAGTTGGAAAGGTCGGAAACGTTAGGTTGCTTGTGCTAAACTAGCTATGTATTATTATTTGTGTTTGTGTGTTATTTGTTTTGTTGTGATCTTTGCCTGTCTAACGGTCTCGCAAGTTGTAGGGTTATGTTTCTGAAGCTCATTGTGACAAATCTTCTTGGGTTCAAGTATGATTGTATTAGTTTTGGTACTATCGAGTATTGTTTTTTTCTATTGTGACTTGAAAGAGCTTGGCAAGAAATATTAACACGAATAACAATTTTTTGGAACATTCCTTCGCAGATATATACTTAAGTGTGTGATGAGTCTAGCATTAAATGGTAACTTTTCCGATGTCTCTGCAGGGCGAAGAGCGCCGAGGACGCCTGCACGAGGAAAGTCACAAACCTGGAGGTCACACAGCCCTCGGGAACCTATCGCCAGTTGAGTCGCGCAAGGAGGAGCTCCAAATCGCGTGAGCTGACCGACCGAGCGCCGCCAGCTCAATCTACCACTGATGGCCAAGGGGACGTCAGCGATGCCTTCTCTGATGTCATCAGCCTGGTCTCTAAGACGGTGGAAGAGCTGCGCAGCGAAGCTGGCAAGAACGGGGGCAACAACGCCGAAATCAAGGACAAGAATTCTCTGCCGTTCCTCCTCGCGCAGCTGACAGCAGATGCTCAGGACACTACGACGCTCAAGGTCGAGTCCAGCGACCAGAGCCCAACGACGGCCAAGGCCGACGAGGAGGCAGCGGCGGCCACGCAGAGCGCGCCCGAGGTGCTCCCGATCCTCTACTCAGAGGGGAACGAGGGCGTCATCAGCCAGATCCAGCAGGTGGTTCAGCAGCTGCAGCAAGAGCAATTAGGGGTGGCGGCCATGACAGTGAACGGGGATGCCGACTCTGTGATCGTCTCTGCCGAGGAACCGAAGTCTCCCGCAAGGGCCCCACAGGCGGAGGAAGGCGTAAGGCGACCCGAGAAGGAGCAAGCGGAAGCAGAGATACCAGCCTCGCTCGACAACATATCCAACCTCGTCGGAAACCTCTTGGACACGAATGGAATCGCGCCCACGACCAGCTCGCCCGAACCGGTGACGGACAACCTCGCCGTCGAAGGCTTCGTGTCCGAGACGGTTCTGACGCCTAGCGGCTCCCCGGTCAGGATTCCTCAGGATCGAGTTCAGGATGATCGCGCGGACCAGGAGTCCTCTGCTCCGGCAAATGGAATGCTCGGCTTCGGCGGGGATGCGAGCAGCGTGGACATGATGCTGGAGATGATGAAGGATCAGTTCCTCTCAGAGTACCTTGGGAGCGATAGCCCCGCGGAAGCAGGCGCAGATCAAGGCGCTGCTGATGCCCAGAAATCGAGCGCAGACATGAACAGGGCCAAGGAAACGCCACAGAGCGCTGGCGCCAAGACCTCGGGCAGCACCCAGGCCGAGATCACAGTGCTCGACCCGGAGGCCGTGCAGCACCTGGGGGACCTCGTCCTCATCGATCGCTCTGGAGGCGACGTAGCCGAGGACGAGGCGACGGCCAGGACAGAGGCTGTGGACGACCTTTCCACCTTGTCCAGCACGGAGCCCACGGCGGTTGCTGACGGACTGACAACAGCCTCGTCCTCATCAGCGCCTTCGACAACCACTGTCAAACCTACGACGTCAACTACCACACCAGCTACAGCACCTTCAACTACAACAACGCCTGCTACATCAGCCACAACGCCTGCAACCACCACAACATCTACCACAACCCCTGCAACCACCACATCTACCACAACCCCTGCAACCACCACAACATCTACCACAACGCCTGCAACTACCACGTCTACCACAACGCCTGCAACTACCACAACATCTACCACAACGCCTGCAACTACCACAACGTCTACCACAACCCCTGCAACTACCACAACGTCTACCACAACCCCTGCAACTACCACAACGTCTACCACAACGCCTGCAACTACCACAACGTCTACAACTCCAGCAACTACAACACCTGCAGCCACAACCACGCCTACAACTACCACATCATCTACAACCACGCCTGCGACAACATCTACGACCACAACCACCACCACTACCACAACCACCCCCACCTCTACCACGACCACCACCACCTCTACCGCAACCACCCCCACCTCTACCACAGCTACTCCGCAGACAGCCGCCACCCCAGCTGCGCCCAGGCCGACCTCCGCGACCCCGCAGGAGGAGGGCGGATCGCAGGTCGAGTGGCTCATCCTCAGTGACGACGACCCGGCTCCGAGCGAAGGCGTCGCCGCGCCCCTCGTCCCCCCGGAGGTCGTCATCAGTTCCGGCATCGGCTTCGGTTCTAACAACAAGGACAGCACGGACAAGGACAACACGGACAAGGACAACACGGACAAGGACGAGAACGGCGCCTCTATGGGAACTCGAGTGGAAGACGTAGGCAGTCTTGCGTCGGATGACGTCGTGAGCGTCGTCGAGGTGGTGATGCCCACGGATGACGGTGCTGCTGCGGGTTCTGATGACGGTGCAATGGGAGACGACCAGGTCATGTCAGTCGTGGAGGTTATCATGCCAGGGGCCGCAGGGAGTGTCGCTGAGGAGGGAAGCGACTCGGCAGGAACGGCAACTGCTGAGGATAACGCCGTGGAGAACACCCTCAAAGACGCAGCTGCAATGGAGGATGAAATCGGTATGGAAACGGACAGCGTCGCCTCCGTCGTTGAGGTCATCATGCCCGGAGAGGGTGAAACTGGCGCCGGTGACCAGAACAGTGATCAGTCGGCAGATGTGGTGGGTATCGTAGAAGTTATTATGCCCACAGACGGCGACAAAGCACCAATGGACGTGGTACCTGAGGCCCTTGACGATGCCCCGGTTACAGAAGCCATCGAAGCAGCCACTGAACCAAGCAAGGAAACGACCGCTGAAGGTGACAAGTCGACCGTTGCTGAGGAACCTGAAAGTAACAATCAGGAAACAGAAGCAGAGGAGGAAGTAATCGACCTGACTCCTGAGGAAGAATGCGGAGGGGCCTTCCTTCAGGTGCGCGAGAATATCATCTGCGGAGGTCGGCTTCGAGGCGAAAACGTATTCAAGGATGATAACATAGAGGATGGTAAGATACTTTATTTTTTCCTGCTTATTAGATAAAAGGGTAAGTAAACATTGCAATTGACACAGTAGCACTTCATGATTTAATCGACAGGTATATTTTCAAAATCTCCATGTCATTTCGCTTCCGAATATAACATCTTTTTCTCTCTTCGCTTCCCATCGGTGGGATAGAAAGTAAAGGATTATCTTGAAACAGACACAAAAGTTTCATAGTCTCGACACCAATTTTCTTAACGACTTCCCCCGAACAGAACGCTTCAGGGACGTCGAGAGGGTGTCGATTCGCACAATGGAAAACGCCTCGCGTCGACTCCGCTTCTCCTTCGACTACGAGACTGACTGCCCCGTGCCCAAGACAACGACGACCAAGCCCCCGGTTCGCAAGACGGTGACGCTGCTACAGTACCTCCTCGGCTGGTATCGGTAGGGGTCGCAACAGGAGCAGACGACGTGCGCAGCAGGTTCTTCGGCAAGGACGTGGACAATGCATCTCTTGGCCTGGATTTACTGACGGTTAATCAAGCCTGTTGATTTCTATTTTTAAAAAGTTGTGAACGTGTTTGAGAAATGTTGGAATGTGTAAAAGTGTACATAACTTTTTTTTTTGGCGAGTGAGTGTTGTGTTTGAGTTTAAGAGCATTTTTACGGAGAATTCATATTACAAATTAACTACTATTGACTCGTTAATTTATTGCATATTGAAAATTATGCAGTTTTAAAAAGAGTTCACTGTGACAGATGTAGAAAAGTCTAGGATGAATAACACGATCTATTAACACGTTTCAATTTAATGTTCGTCGGGTTTACATGAAATTTAGATGAAGATTTAACCGAAACGTGTCGATTACACCAAAAACACTGCGACGTTATTCATTCTATATACTTTCTTAAGCATTTTTTCTGTCCGGTATCACATTCTTAAAGTGTAAACAACACTCATAGTGAGTGTGTATAAAATTCTTTAAAAGAAATTCGATGTAAAATCACAAAAAGCTCTTAACTTGAGTAGCTTGCATAACTGCTGTTTAGTTTTAGTGTAATGTACAGTATTTATTGCCTTTACCTATTTATTTATCAAAATCCCTAATTTATAAATTTTCTCTTATTTATAAACCAAACCCAATGAAAAATATTACTGCATAATACTAACTGAATATTGGCAAATGTTTGATTTCTTTTTCTAAAACAATCCAATATTTACTTTAAACTTAAATTTGGTGGATATATATTTGGTATAAATTAACTTGTATGCTCATTTATTTCCATTTACGAAAGGATAGAAATTCGGGATTCTTGAAAACGGGAATTTTGTAAATATCTTTTTTTACATGTTGATTTTTTAAAAATCTTTTGTATATTTCCTCTTATCATGTGGTAATATTTGTTTCAGGAATTCTTTGAAAGTTGGGCATTTTTACTTTCAGACAACTGATGCCATAATATAAAATATTAATTGCACCAGTAATGCAGTTTTTAAATTATGGTTTGTCACAATCTTTAAAGTTTGTGAGGAATTCTGAAAGACTCAAGCTTCTGTTTAATAAAAATGAAAAACTTCCTTTTTCTTTTTTTATTTCACCTTAATCTTACAGAGTATTTACAAATATCAACAAGATATAGTGAACTAAGTACCATAATCTCGTATTATTTTAAACATATATAACAAAAATGGTACAAGCATAGAAAATGGAGAGTGATCGTTTCTTATCAGTTTTACATTCAATGGCAATACAATGTAATGATCTACAATAAAGTCTTATTTAAAAACAATATTTTCCACATTTTATATTGGAAGATTACTTACACAGTTTTTAATAAAATTTGGTGGAATTACAAGCAGAATAATGTTAAATATTCATTTTAAGATTTCATATGAAAATGAGTTAATAACAAGAAATTGGTTATGATGCCAAAACAAGTGTATGATTCTATAAGACATCACTGCCATCCATCACTGTAAAAGTCTTTTACGTTTAACTAACTTAAAACTGAGATCATAAATTGCAGCCTAGTGAACAATGTGCTCGGTCTGAAAACTGCAATCCAACACAATATCTAAAATGAGGATGTCTGTATTTGGGTTTTTTGATCACTGCAAATGCAGCACAAATTCAAAGCAAATACTGAAAAATAAATCTATGTCCATAGGTATCTTTATATACATAGCAATAATATACATAATACTTTTTTTCTTCTTTTTTGAACTTAGGGTTCCTGTTGCCGATATATTTTCCCCTAATATAGAAGCTTATCACAAAATCAGTAAAAAATTAACAACACAAGTTAAAACTTTTTCCAAGGAGGATTGGCACTGCGAGGAGGAGGAGGATGCATGGGCGGGGGAGGTACCTGAGAGCTGTCATAGGGCATCTGGGGGGGAGGCAGCTGGCTGGCTATGTGGGGAGGGGGAGGAGGATGCCGTGGTGCTCCAGGAGGGGGGCCCCAGCCACCCATCCCATCACCATTCTCCATTGTGGGGCCACCTGAGGCTGGAGGGTGTTGAAGGGGAGGTTTCATAGGCCTTGGGGGACCCATGTTTTGGAAGTGACCAGGAGGGATGTGGTATCCTGAGGGCCCAGTCACACCTGGGGGCGGTGGTGGTGGAGGAGGATAACAGCCAGATCCCCTAGGACCATCAAATTGTGGTGGTCCCCCGAACTGGAACTGTGGTGGCTGTGGCCAAGATGCTGCTGCAGGAGGTGGAGGTAATCCACCAGAGAATCCCTCAGCATCCATCACCGGCCCTGCATTCATGTCCATCTGAGTGTGGGTATTTGGATCATACAAGAAAGGCTCCACTGGCATACCTGGAGGCCCATGCATGTTGTTATGCATGCCCATTCCCATGTCAGGAGGTCCTGCAAAGCCAGAGGGCCCTAGCATTGGTCCGGGAGGCCTCATGGGGAACTGGGGAGGTCCTCGGGGACCAAACCTTGGTTGCATTGGGTGAGGATAGCAGAAGCGGTTTGAGGGTCTCATGGGCATTCTCATATCACTGAAAGGGTTAGGACCACGGCCATTGCTCCTGCCTTCTCCACGACCCTGACCAGGCTTCGGCCCATGACCCATTCCTTCCATGCCATCTTTTGCAGCATTTTGCCCACGAATGCGTTTCTTCTGTGACTGGAACTCACCTGTGCCTGATGAGTACTGTAAGCAAGACAAAAGATATTACATAATATACTGATATGAATACTAGGCAAATGACAGCCATCATCAAGAGTACACAATAACCCCATCATTGCAATACTGCCGGACAGGCAATGTCATCAGCATAAAAAGACACAACAATTTAAATCAATCACACTACCTAAGAATGTTATTTGAAAATTGGTCAAATATTATGAACTAGGAAGATATGGCTTATAGCATTGGTCAGCCAATCACAAAGGCAAAAATACTTAAAATCTACTGTGAAGAAATACCACCGATTATAATTATTTATTGTGTGAATCAGTTCCCTTATTCCTAGTCTCTTGCTCTAAAAAGCAAGGCTGAAGCTATTGCACCAGATTCTTGAGGCAACCCACAACAGCTGCTTCATGCGGTAATATGCAATTTGTTTTCCTCCCTTTTGACTGCACTTCCACAACTTATGAATGAAAAAGTAAGAAGCAGGTAAGGCAAGGAAATTGGCATTTCCTAAAGGTGATCTGAACCAAGATTTTAATTTCTGGATTCATTTGGGCATTGAATATTGCTTTGTTAAGATCTGTATTGTTTCTCTCTTTTTTTTCCATTAAAAACTGGGTACTTACCTTGCTCTGTCGACTCTCTCTAATAACCCTTGCTTCTTCTTCATCGTCGGAGAAGTCCACGTGTTCTGATGGCAGAGGTTCATTGTTCTGCATCCCTGAAGCATCACTTCCCTTCATTCTAGGTGTGAAAAGATATTATGGAACATGGAACTCTACGCTGGATCTAAACAAAACATCATTTTCAGAGCAACTGACAAAGACAAAGGTGATAAAATGTTTAATAAAAAGGCAAGGAAGACATATGAAAGAAAAATCTAATTATAAAATATATACTTATACATGTAAACAAACAAAAGTCTCAAGTGTACTCTAATGGCATAAAATCATCCAAGAAAATTATTAAAACTTACATCAGCATCTTCATGAGTAATCACTGATAGAAAAATAATACCAGTAATAACAAACCAACATGATAACAGAATACTAAAAGCGCACTATATCTAACACTAGAAATAGTAAAACTGTAGTAGTTTTAAAATCATAACTGGGATGATGCCAATGACGATGATGATCAAGATGACACAATCCACACCTACCTCATCAACTCGTCCACGACAACAAAGCTTGTATGTTCAGTTGTTGGAGCAAAGTAGACATGATCGCCTTTGTTAACCTTGAATTCCTTGATGTGCTCGGAGGAGTTGAAGCGCACCACATACAGCGGTTCCTGCACTGGTCCAAACACGTCAAAGACCTGTCCCAGGGCACGCTGACCCTTTTCCAGGAAGAGCACGGAGTCCAGGTCTATGGGTGGGATATTGGGAAAGCCCTGGACCACCACTGAGGGTAAGACGGAGAAAACAAAGATAAGCCACCAGCACTAGACAAAGTATTTCAAAGAATTGGAAAAAGAAAACAAGAATGGGAAATGACAGAAAATTAAAGGAGTGGGGGAAAAAAAAAAGTAATCTCAGATGACAAGGAAAAACCAGAGCTAAATAATATCAACTTAAAGAAAAAAACAAAGGCATATTTACCTTGCTGTTCAACAATGCTAAAGACGGTACCAATAGGATGTGCTTGCTCTTCCGGTACCGATATATATAAATCCTCGATGGGTGGCAGGTCCTCCAACAAGAGCTCCCCCTGGGTGCACAGAATACCTCGTTTTTGGTTGTTCTGCTTCACAACTTTGGGTCTGAAACCAGAATAATAATTTATTAGATAAGACACTTTTTTTCTCTCTTGAGGCAATAACCCAATGTCCTTGGAATAGAAAGTCCATATTTGTCAAGGATTCAATTACCAGTACTACCCATTCACCTGTTTACCCATATCCTTGATTATTATTAATAGTAGTAATGATATAATAATTATAATGAATACAATAATAATGACAGCATCAAAAGTATTAATAGAAAAAAAAAAAAAAAAAAAAAAAAAAAAAAAAAAAAAAAAAAAATATTTTATTATTTTTATATATAAAATATTTTTTATATATATATATATAGGAATATATATTTTAATTTTTATTAAAATTTTATATTTTTATATATATAAAATTTTTATTTATTATATATATTATATATTTATTTATTATATATATATTTTTAATATATATATAGATATTTTTATTATATATTTTATATTTTTATATATATATATTTTAATTTTATATTTTATATATAATATTTTTATATAAAATTTTTTTATATATTTTTATTTTTTAAATATATATAATATTTTTTATAGATATATATAGAGATATTTGTGTTTATATATATATATATATATATATATATAAAATTTTATATATTTATATATAAAAATTATATATATATATATATTTTTATATATTATTTTTTTATATTTTAATATATTTTTTAAAATATATTTTATTTTTTATATAATATATATAAAAATTATAATATTATATATATTATAAATTTAAATTTTTTTTTTTTTTTTTTTTGGGGGCTAAAATTTTTGATGTGTAATTATTTTTGGTATTCATTAAAATTTTTATAGCATTACTACATTAATAATAATAAGGTATGGGTAAACAGGTGAAGGGGTAGTACGGGAATTGAATCCTTGCCCAAATATGGATTTTTCTTTTCCCAAAGGACATTGGGGTTTTTGGGCCTAAAGAGAGAAAAAAAGTGCCCTTTTTCTAATAAATTATTATTCGGGTTTTTCAGCCCCAAAGTTTTTGAAGCAGAAAAACCCAAAAAACGGGGGAAATTCTGTGCCCCCAGGGGGAGCTCTTTTTTGGGAGGACCTGCCACCCATCGAGGATTTATATATATCGGTCCCGGAAGACCCAAGCCACCCTATTGGTCCGTCTTTAGCATTGTTAAAACAGCAAGGAAAATTTGGGCCTTTTTTTTTTTTTCTTTAATTTGTTTATTATTTAGCTCTTTTTTTTTCCCTTGTCATCGGAGATTATTTTTTTTTTTTCCCCCACCCCTTTTAAATTTTTTCTTTTCTTTTCCCCATTCTTTTTTTTTTTTCCCAAATTCCCTTTGAAATTTTGTCTGGCTGGGGCTTATCTTTTTGTTTCTCCGTTTTCCCCTCAGGGGTGGTCCAGGGTTTTCCCCCAATATCCCACCCAAAAGCCCTTTAAACTCCGTGCTTTCCGGGGAAGGGTTTCGCGTGCCCGGGGGCCCGGTTTTTGAGGTTTGGACCAGTGGGGGGAACCCCCCGAAATGTTTTTGGGGCTTCAACTCCTCCGAGAAAATCAAGGAATTAAAGGGTTAAAAAAAGGCTTTTCATGTCTACTTTCTCCACAACTAAACCATACGCTTTGTTGTCGGGGACGATTGTGAGGTAGGTGTGGTTTTGTTTTATTTGACCCTCATGGCTTTGGGGCATCATCCCAGTTATGTTTTAAAAAACACTACATTTTTTATTTTTTTTCCCTAGTTTTTAATAAGTGCCCCTTTTAGTAATTCTTTTACCTTTTTGGTTGTTATTACGGGGTTTTAATTTTTCTATCAGTGATTACTCATAAAGATGCTGATGAAAGGGTTTTTAAAAATTTTCTTGGATAAATTTTATGCCTTTGAGTCCCTTTGAAAACTTTTGTTTTTTTACTGTAATAAGTATATTTTTAAAAAATTAGATTTTTTTTCCCTTATGTCTTCCTTGCCTTTTTTAAAACTTTTATCACCTTTGTCTTTGTCAGTTGTTTTGAAAATGATGTTTTTGTTTAGTTTCCCGCGAGATTTTCCAGGGTTCCAAATATTTTTTCACACCTAAATGAAGGGGAATTGATGCTTCAGGGATGAAAGAACAATAAACCCTTGCCATCAGAAAACTGGTTTTTCCCCGACGATGAAGAAGAAGCAAGGGTTATTAGAGAAAAGGGTCGACAGAGCAAAGGGAAGTACCCCGTTTTTTAAAGGAAAAAAAAGAAAAAAAACAATACAGAAACTTAACAAAACCCAAAATTCAATGCCCAAAAGAATCCAGAAAAATTTAAAAACTTGGTTCAGATCACCTTTAGGAAAAGCCAATTTCCTTGCCTTACCTTTCCCCCCCTTTCTTTTTTTATTCATAAGTTTTTGGAAGTGCAGTCAAAAAAGGGGGGAAAACAAATTTCTATTACCCAGAAGCAGCTTTGTGGGGTTTCCCCAAAAATCGGGGGGCCCAAAAGCTTCAGCCTTGCTTTTTTGAAACAAGAGGGTAGGAATAAGGGAATGATTCACACAATAAAAAAATTATAATCCGGGGTTTTGGGATTCTTCACATTTGATTTTAAGTATTTTGGGCCCTTTTTGATTGGCCCGACCAATGCTTAAGCCATAAACTTCCTAGTTTAAAATTTTTACCAAATTTTTAAATAACATTCCTTTAGGGGAGTGTGATTGATTTAAATTGTTGTGTTTTTTATGGGTGATGACATTGCCTGTCCGGCAGTATTGCAAATGGGGTTAAATTTTTTACTCTTGTGATGGCTTTTCATTTGCCTAAATATTTTATATCATATATTTTTGTAATATCTTTTTGGGCTTGCTTACAGTACTCATCAGGCACAGGTTTTATTTTTCCCGTCACAGAAGGGAAAAAAATTCGGGGGCAAAATGCTGCAAAAGATGGCATGGGAAGGGGGGGTCCCTGGGGCCCAACCGGGGCAGGGTCGTGGAGAAGGCAGGGGCAATTTGGGCCCTGGGCCTAACCCCTTTTAGTGATATGAGAATGCCCATGAGACCCCCAAAACCCCTTCCCCTATCCTCACCCAATGCAACCCAAAGGTTTTTGGGCCCCAGGACCCTCCCCAGTTCCCCCTGGGGCCTCCCGGACCCCAAAGCTAGGGCCCCCTGGCTTTTTCAGGACCCCCCTGACATGGGAATGGGCAGGCATAAAACATGCATGGGCCCCCGGGATGCAGTGGAGCCTTTTTTTGTATGTCCAAATACCCACACTCAGATGGACATGAATGCAGGGCCGGGGGAAAGGGGTGCTTTAAAGGGGTTCTCTGGTGGTTTCCTCACCTCCTGCAGCAGCATCTTGGCCACAGCCCCCACATTTTCCCGTTCCCGGGGACCACCCCCAATTTTATGGGCCTAGGGGGTTGGCGTTTTTCCTCCTCCACCACCACCGCCCCCAGGTGTGACTGGCCCTCAGGATTCCAAATCCCCTTGGTCACTTCCAAAAAATGGGTCCCCCAAGGGCCCATAAAACCCCCCCTTCAACACCCTCCAGCCTCGGGGCCCCCCAATGGAGAAAGGGGAGGGAGGGTGGCTGGGGGCCCCCCCCCTGGACCCACGGCAAAAACCTTTCCCCCCCCTCCCCACATAGCCCCAGCTGCCTCCCCCCCCAAAGCCCTAGGGCAGCTCTCAGGTACCTCCCCCCCCAGAACCTCCTCCTCCTCGAGTGCCAAACCTCCTTGGAAAAAGTTTTAACTTTGTTGGGTTTAAATTTTTACTGATTTTTTGGGGGATAATTTTTATTTTTAGGGGAAAATATTCGGCAAAAGGAAAACCCCAAGTTCAAAAAAAAAAGAAAAAAAAAGTATGGGATATTATTGCTATTTATATAAAGAACCTATGGACATAGATTTTTTTTTCCCGTATTTGGGTTTTTAATTTTTGCGCTTTGCAGGGATCCAAAAAAACCCAAAAACAAAAACCCTCCTCATTTTTGATATTGTGTTTGGGTTGCCGTTTTTAGACCCCACACATTGTTCCTAGGCTGCAATTTATGATCTAAATTTTTAAATTAGTTTAAAAGTTTTAAAAACTTTTACAGTGATGGATTTGGGAGTGATGTTTTTAAGAATTTTACATTGTTTTGGGATCATAACCCCTTTTTTTTTATTTTAAATCATTTTTAAAAATGAAAATCTTAAATGAAAATTTAAAATTAAATTTTGGGTTTAAATTTCCCCCCCAAATTTTTTTTTAAAAACTGGTTTTAAGTAATTTTTTCCCCAAAATTTAAAATTTTGGAAAAAAATTGTTTTTTAAAAAAGGGCTTTATTGTAGATTTATTCCCTTGTATTGCCCCTTTAAGTAAAAAATGATAAGAAAGATACCTCCATTTTCTTGCTTGTACCATTTTTGTTATATTTTGTTTAAAAAATTTAAAACGAGAAATTTTGGTACTTCAGTTTTACTATATCTTTTTTTGATATTTGTAAAAACTCGAAATTAAAGGTTTAAAAAAAAAAAAGAAAAGGAAAATTTTTTTAAAATTTTTTTTAAACAAACTTGGGGTCTTTCAGAATCCTCACAAACTTTAAAGATTGTGACAAACCATTTAATTTTAAAAAATTCATTTCTGGGCAATTAATAAATTTATATTATGGCATCAGTTGTCTGGGAAAATAAAAAAAGCCCCCCAAATTTCAAAAAATTCCTTAAACAAAAAATTTTCCACCTGATAAGAGGAAGGAAAAATACAAAAAATTTTAAAAAAAAACAACATGTAAAAAAAAATATTTACAAAATCCCCTTTTTAAGAATTTCCCCAATTTCTATCCTTTCGTAAATGGAAATAAATAAAATACAAGTTAATTTATACCAAAATATATATCCCCCAAATTAAGTTTAAAGAAAATTTTGGGATTGTTTTTGAAAAAATCAAAAATTTGCCAAAATTCAGTTAGTATTTGAGTAAAATTTTTTTATTGGGTTTGGTTTATAAATAAAAAGAAAATTTTAAATTAGGATTTTGATAAAAAAATAGGGAAAGGCAATAAAAAAAGACATTACACTAAAAATAAACAGCATTATGCAAACTACTCAGTTAAGAGTTTTTGTGATTTTCATCGAATTTCTTTTAAAAAATTTTATAACACTCACTATATGTTGTTTACACTTTAAAAATGTGATACCGGACAGAAAAAATGCTAAGAAAGTATATAGAATAATAAGTCGCAGTGTTTTTGGTGTAATCGACACGTTTCGTAAATCTTTTATCTAATTTCATGAAAACCCCACGAACCTTAAAATTTAAAAGTGTTAATAGATCGGTTATTCATCCCAGACTTTTCTACATCTGTCACATGAACTCTTTTTAAAAAAGCTAAATTTTTATATGCAATAAATTAACGGTCAATAGTATTAATTTTTAATTGAATTCTCCGTAAAAATGCTCTTAAACCAAACAAACACCACTCGCCAAAAAAAAAAGTTATGTACACTTTTACAATTTCCAAAAATTTCTAAAACACGTTCACAACTTTTTAAAAATAGAAATAAACGGGTTTGTTAAACCCCGTCAGTAAATCCGGGCCAAGATGCATTGTCCACCCTTGCCGAAGAACCTGCTGCCAGTCGTCTGCTCCTGTTCGACCCCTACCGATACCGCCGGGGAGGTACGTAGCAGCGTCACCTTTTTGCAAACCCGGGGGCTTGGTCGTCGTTGTCTTGGGCAGGGGGCGTCAGTCTCGTAGTCGAAGGAGAAGGGAGTCGCCGAGGCTTTTTTCCATTGTGCGAATGCCCCCTCTCGACGCCCCCTGAAGCTTTGTTCGGGGGGAAAAAAAATTTGGGTAACATAAAAACTTTTGTCTGTTTAAAGATAACCTTTATTCTATCCCCCGAGGGGAACGAAGAGAGAAAAAGATTTAATTCGGAAGCAAATGAATGGAGATTTAAAATAACCTGTCGTTTAATCATAAGTGCTACTGTGTCAATTGAAATTTTTTACTACCCTTTTTCTAAAAGCAGGAAAAAAAAAAGTATCTTACCATCCTCTTTTTTATCACCCTTTGAATAGTTTTCGCCTCGAAGCCGACCTCCCGAGATTTTTCTCGCGCACCTGAAGGAAGGCCCCTCCCATTCTTCCTCAGGAGCAGGTCGATTACTTCCTCCTCTGTTTCGTTTCCTGTTTGTTACTTTCAGGTTCCTCAGCAACGGTCGACTTTCACCTTCGGGGGCCTTTTTTCCCTTTGCTTGGGTTCAGTGGCTGCTTCATGGCTTCTTTTACCGGGGCACGTAAAGGGCCTCAGGTACCCGCCCAGGGTTTTTCGCCGTCTGTGGGCAAAATAACTTCTACATACCCACCACATCTGCCGACTGACACTGTTCTGGTCCCGGCGCCAGTTTCCCCCTCCCCGGGGATGATGCCCTCAACGACGGAGCGACGCTGTCCGTTTCCATACCGATTTCATCCTCCATTGCAGCTGCGTCTTTTAGGGTGTTCTCCAGGGGTTTCCTAGCATTCCGTTCCTGCCGGTGCTTTCCCTTCCCCAGCGACCTCCCTGCGGCCCCCGGCATGATACCTCCAGACTGACATGACCTGGTCGTCTCCCCTTTCACCGTCATCAGAACCCGCAGCAGCACCGTCATCGTGGGCATCACCCCCTCGACGACGTCACGACGTCATCCGACGCAAGCTGCCTCGTCTTCCCCTCGGTTCCCCTAAGGCGCCGTTCTCGTCCTTGTCCGTGTTTTTCCTTTTTTCCGTGTTGTCCTTGTCCTGCTGTCCTTGTTTGTTGAACCCAAGCCGATGCCGAACTGATGACGACCTCCGGGGGACAGGGGCCGGGGACGCCTTCGCTCGGGGGCCGGGTCGTCGTCATGAGGTGGCCACTCGACCCGCATCCCCCTCCTCCGCGGGGGCGCGGAGGGCGGCCGGCGCAGCTGGGGTGGGGGCTGTCTGCGGGGAGCTGTGGTAGAGGGGGGGGGTTTGCGGGAGAGGTGGTGGTGTGGGAGAGGGGGGGTGTTGGGTAGTGGTGGTGGTTGTGGTCGTAGATGTTGTCGCAGCGTGGGTTTTAGATGATGTGGATTGTAGGCTGGTTGTGGGTGCAGGTGTTGTAGTTTGCGGGGTTGTAGATGTCTGGTTTGCAGGGGGTTTTGGGAGATGTTTGGTAGTTGCAGCGTTGTGGTTATGTCGTGGTAGTTGCAGGGGTTGTGGGGAGACGTTGTGGTAGTTTCAGGGTTGTGGTAGACGTTTGGTAGTTGCAGGCGTTGTGGTAGACGATTGGTAGTTCAGGGTTGGGTAACGATGTGGTAGTTCAGGGGTTGGGTAGAGTGGTGTTTAGGGTTGTGGGGAGACTTTTGGGATTTTCAGGGGTTTGGTAGACTTTTGGGAGTTGCAGGGGTTGTGGTAGACTTTGGTATTTTTGGCGTTGTGGTGCGTTGTGGTATTGCAGGGGGTTTGGTAGACTTGTGGTATTGCAGGGGTTGTGGTAGACTTGGGGTAGTTGCAGGGGTTTGGTAGACGTTGTGGTATTTTCAGGCGTTGTGGTAGATTTGTGGTGGTTTCAGGCGTTGTGGTAGATGTGGTTGCAGGCGTTGTGGTAGATGGGGTTTGGGCAGGGGTTGTGGTAGATGTTGTGGTGGTTGCAGGCGTTTGTGGCTGATGTAGCAGGCGTTGTTGTAGTTGAAGGTGCTGTAGTGGTTTTGGTAGTTGACGTCGTAGGTTTGACAGTGGTTGTCGAAGGCGCTGATGAGGACGAGGCTGTTGTCAGTCCGTCAGCAACCGCCGTGGGCTCCGTGCTGGACAAGGTGGAAAGGTCGTCCACAGCCTCTGTCCTGGCGTCGCCTCGTCCTCGGCTACGTCGCCTCCAGAGCGATCGATGAGGACGAGGTCCCCCAGGTGCTGCACGGCCTCCGGGTTCGAGCACTTTTGATCTCGGCCTGGGTGCTGCCCGAGGTCTTTTGGGGCCAGCGCTCTGTGGCGTTTCCTTGGCCCTGTTCATGTCTGCGCTCGATTTCTGGGCATCAGCAGCGCCTTGATCTGCGCCTGCTTCCGCGGGGCTATCGCTCCCAAGGTACTCTGAGAGGAACTGATCCTTCATCTCTCCAGCATCATGTCCACGCTGCTCGCATCCCCGCCGAAGCCGAGCATTCCATTTGCCGGGGCAGAGGACTCCTGGTCCGCGCGATCATCCTGAACTCGATCCTGAGGAATCCTGACCGGGGAGCCGCTGGCGTCAAAAACCGTCTCGGACACGAAGCCTTCGACGGCGAGGTTGTCCGTCACCGGTTCGGGCGAGCTGGTCGTGGGCGCGATTCCTTCGTGTCCAAGATTTTTCGCGAGGTTGGATATTTTTGTCGAGCGAGGCTGGTATCTCTGCTTCCGCTTGCTCCTTCTCGGGTCGCCTTACCCCTTCCTCCGCCTGGGGGGCCCTTGCGGGAGACTTCGGTTCCTGGGCAGAGACGATCACAGAGTCGGCATCCCCGTTCACTGTCATGGCCGCCACCCCTAATTGCTCTTGCTGCAGCTGCTGAACCACCTGCTGGATCTGGCTGATGACGCCCTCGTTCCCCTCTGAGTAGAGGATCGGGAGCACCTCGGGGGCGCTCTGTGTGGCCGCCGCTGCCTCCTCGTCGGCCTTTGGGCCCTCGTTGGGCTCTGGTCGCTGGACTCGACCTTGAGCGTCGTAGTGTCCTGAGCATCTGCTGTCAGCTGCGCGAGGAGGAACGGCAGAGAATTCTTGTCCTTGATTTCGGCGTTGCTGGGCCCCCCTTCTTGCCAGCTTCGCTGCGCAGCTCTTCCCCCGTCTTAGAGACCAGGCTGATGACATCAGAGAAGGGATCGCTGACGTCCCCCTTTGGGCCCTCAGTGGTAGATTGAGCTGGCGGCGCTCGGTCGGTCAGCTCACGCGATTTGGAGCTCCTCCTTGCGCGACTCAACTGGCGATAGGTTTTCCCCGGGGCCTGTGTGACCTCCAGGTTTGTGACTTTTCCCCGTGCAGGCGTCCTCGGCGCTCTTCGCCCTGCAGAGACATCGGAAAAATTACCATTTAATGCTAGACTCATCACACACTTAAATATATATCTGCGAAGGAATTTTTCCAAAAAATTGTTATTCGTGTTAATATTTCTTGCCAAGCTCTTTCAAGTCACAATAGAAAAAAAAAAATACTCGATAGTACCAAAACTAATACAATCATACTTGAAAACCCAAAAAGGGTTTGTCACAATGAGCTTCAAAACAAACCCTACAACTTGCAGACCGTTAGACAGGCAAAGATCACAACAAAACAAATAACACACAAACACAAATAATAATACATAGCTAGTTTAGCACAAGCAACCTAACGTTTCCCACCTTTCCAACTTGTCGAAACAGATGTCGTAGTTGAGACTGTCTGAAAAGTTGTCGTCGTAGTTAAGAGACCGGACGCGGGAAGACATCTGGCGGTGGTACTGCAGACACCCTCATGGCTGTGCGGGAAAGGGGGGTTTAGTGTTAGTGGTCCGCGCGAGTTGCAGGAAGGATACGGGACCTTAATGAAAAAGGCGTCGAAAAGGGGTTAAAATGGTTGTTTGTTAT
>NC_051392.1:38275301-38280301 GCF_015228065.2 Penaeus monodon
GAAGTTACATGACATATCTAAATTAATTCTGATCATTCATATAATCTATATGATTTATAGCTCCAGTATTATAAACCACTCATGCCTTTTCTAATCATATGCAATTTACTTGTAAATGAATACTTATAAACAGGTTTCCTTAAAGGAACATGGCAATGAAAAAGAAAGAAAGAAAGAAAAATCAATTATACTCAAGTCATTTCTGCCAATAATTCTGCTAGACTATAAGCCTACAAATATAAAAACATTTTCTGGCACATTCAGATTCACTTACTTTTGAACCGGTTCGACAACAGGATTCTTGGGTATTACTTCTTCAGAGTCACTCTCACTATCAGAAGATGATGAGGATGAGGATGAAGATGAAGATGATGACATGTTAGAGTCACTCTCTGAGTCATCGGTTCCACTGCCAACATCAATTGTGAATCTGTAACTTCCTGTATTGACAACATCCAAAACCTCCACCTCAGGATTGGTCTTATTCCTTGACGCAATACTGGTAAAGGTCTGCTCTTTGTTCTGGCTGCTAATATTGCTCTGATCTTCATTATGCAGGGGAAGCTGTGACACCTGCTGCACTTTGCCATCATTAACAGACTGATGAGGTAATGTTGACTTTAACTGAGTGCTTTCTAAAGACGTTCTATTAAGCAAGGGGGCTGTATTTGTGGTCAGGACTGGGGCAGGGGCTGGGTCTTCTTCCATGCTATCATCCTCACTATCAGACTGCCCATAGCCTGAGAGTGATGTCAGGGCACTGCTGACTATGTTATGGTTTACTTCTTTCTGAAATGCAAAGACGTATACTACATTTTGTGGGAGAAAAAAAAAAATCCCTTATTCACATTAATTCATACCCCATTTCTACTACAAGGTAATAATTACAGAGGCATACAAATGAATGACAACAATCATCGTATGATCACCATATTACAAATGTTAAATATGTTGAATATGTATTCTAATATGTGTATATCATTAATGAAAAAAAAAAAAAAAAAAAAAAAAAAAAAAAAAAAAAAAAAATCTGAGAAACAAATGATATATTTACCTGTACTGAATTTGTAGTTTCTGCAACATTCATATCATTTGCATGACCTTTACTAGAATTTAATTCTTTGACTGGCAAGAATTCATCGATCCTGGGTTTGCAGTGATATCAGGTGATACTTCCATTAATGTGTTGCCATTAGCTTCACTAGGCTGGAAAGATTGACAATATGTATCATAGTATGCACTAACTTCTCTAAATACATAAAATAGTTCAAAACTTTGCCTTTCATCACAATATTTGAAAAGCCAGGTATTTTCATCACAATATTTGGATTATTACTAAAAAAGAAAAAGAAAAAAGAAAAATGAAACAAAAGATAGATTTACCTTTCCTGGACTTGTAATTTCTGTACCGACACTTGGTTCCTTGGTTGACGAGACTTCTGTTGATGCTGAGTCTGCAGACTTGGTGGAGACTATTTCTACTGTTGTGTTACTATTAGTTTCTCCAGGATTCATAACTGACTGAGAGATGGAGTTGTTGGATATACTTTGACTTGATGATGATTCATGCACAGACAGAACCATCTGAGATTCTGTATGAGGGGTAGTATTTGAAGACATCTTTTCCTCTGATGGCGAAGGTCCCTTCATAATTAGATTTTCAATTTGTGATTTCCCAAATGTCTGAGATCATTCTTGTATTCAACTGAAAACCTCAAAAAAATTTAGTCAAGCTAAACACAATCTTATAAATATTGTTTAACACTGTTTTACTCTAAAATTTCTCTGAAAATATAGCTTACTCTGAGTTATAGCTAAAGATTAAAAGGTAATCAAAAGAGATTACACTACACAAAAAATAACTTATGAATAGAGATAATATGCAAATACATAGCTTTTCAAAACTAAGAGTATATACTTAAAAGACATCACATGTCTTGTCATTGATAGCATTGATCTGGTTAGTTCCTGTCCTTGTCGGCACCCTAGAAAAGACTCCAACATGAATTCTATTTTTTAAAAGTATGATTAACACTATTCACATGGTAAACAACGTATGGGATTAACAGACAGAATAAAATACAGGAGTTTTATCATCATATAAGGAAACAATCCAAGATCTATCCCACCAGGATAAAAGTGAACATGAAGACAACTGTGGGTGAGTAAATGGTAACAAAATCCCATATTTCGCACAAGGCATACCTAATTTTTCCATTCATTACCCCAGTTTATCATGGGTCCTAGATTTCTACAAATCATTTATAAATACATAAGAAAGCATAGTCCATATCTTAAATCCCATCAAATTTGGTATCTATGCACTCCTATCAGTGTCAACAGAATCAATAGATAGCCAAAGTGTAATATGGATAACTGGAAATTCCCTTTTACATACACAGTACCTCAGGACTGGCCGCACTCATCTTAGCTGGTTCATGACGTCACACATGGGGTACATTATTCAGACCTGACTTATCTTGCTGGGTCTGATTTGGTGGAAATTCTGCATTCTAGGTGAAGGGTTCTAAGGGGCTGAGTCCCCTACCAATGTCAAAAATACATACAACATATTCTAGCCCCGCGAATTCTCAATGACACCTCATGCCCTCTCCACATATTCGGTCTTGTAACATCACTGCTGTAACTTAACACCAAATAACAGTACTGGAAATGTACACTGGACATCAAGAGAAAATTAATGATAACAAATTCAGTAAATTCTAAGATATGGATCCTGTCTATAAATGTTATAGTAACTGTCTCTTTCGCTCACACTCACATACTCACTCCCTTTCACTAACTCTCTATCAATGAAGCAAGACCGATAAACCAAAATCTGAAGCTGCAATAGATCCAGTTTCACTTACTAGACAAATATCTGAAAGCGTTTTAATTCTGTATATAATGGCTGTAGAACCATTGCGATCTGACAATCCTTTACTGCACTACTGCAAGGCTGATAAAATCCTACGATGAATAATTAACAATACTTTAAACGGACAAAAACATGACATGCAGATGAGAATCAACGGTTAACATCTCTAATGAAGCCAGCAAAATTATAAAATAAAATAAAAAATACTAACGACTCAGTCTCGTGTCGTGTTTCCCTCAGCGATCCACTCAACCATATGATCACCACAACACAAACGCGGCAGAGGACGTTAAAACCGGGTCACGTAGTGGATTTTTTATTGATGATTTTTAAGTAACGACAGAAAATTTACCCCTTATAGTTTAATTGATAGTATTCTAGTAATTCTAATTCTAAAAAGTCTACACTTGATATGAAATGAGTTAGTTTATTATGATATATAGACTACGCAACCCGTACGTAGAAACACGTGGGGCGCAGACATCGCCGCGAGGGTCAAACACGCGTGGAAATTTCGCATAATGTTATTTAGCATGACTGTCTTATTATTCTTTGCCTGTCACTATATTTGTAACATGAAATCTAACATTTGAATATTAACAATTTCCTTGAAATACGTAATATATATCACTTTTGAGATGGTATTGCTATTTTATGGTAATGAAGATTAATCGCAACGGAATACTAATGCCTCTGCAATGCATCTCATATTTTAAAAAAACTATAATCTCTGTTATGTTTAGTGTTATTTTATCTATCATCACTACTATTATCATTGCCAGTATTTGCTGATAACATTTCATTGATTTTACTGCTGCTATTACCATTATTTTTATTATTATTATTATTATTATTATTATTATTATTTTATTATTATTATTATTACCATTATTTTATTATTATTATTATTATTATTATTATTATTATTATTATTATTATTATTATTATTACTTTTGTTATTATTGTTATCATCATTTTTGTTATTATTTGTTATCATTGTATTATTAAAATTATTATCATGACATCATGTTTATTATTATTACTGTTAATTACTGATATATTCAATGTTATCATTATTATTGTTTTTTATCATTATTATTGTTATCCTAATTATCGTTATCACTTTTATCATAAGCTTTATCATTATCATCATTGCCATATCGTTATTATTCGGATCATTATTAGTGTTATTCTTTTTATTATTATTACTATCTTTTTATTATTATTATTTTTATGCCTATTATTATTTGTTATTATTATTATTATTATTTCACTATCATGGTCATTATGTTATCATTATCGTTATTATCATCGTTGTTATTATTATTATTGTTGCTATTGTTATTATTACTAATGTTATTATTGTTGTCATTATTATTATCATTATCATTTCATATATTGTTAACACTAATTTCGCTTCGTATAATCGTTATTATTCACTTCCATCTCCTTAACACAGAGATAAAAATGCCACAGGAATGAAACCAGAACATGGATTAATTAGAACATAATATTGAAGCTTATATTTAACAAAGATTACCTTGCGTTAATTAATTGCAACGGAAGGCAAAGGGGGTTGGACTGTGATTAGCAGTGCGTGAATCGGGATCTTCAAAGTGGCAGGTGTTCGATCCACGATTTTTACAAGCTGCTCTCTCACTCTTTATGTGCCTCTCTCTCTCTCTCTTTCTCTCTCTCTCTGTCTCTGTTTCTTTTTTTCTCTCTCTCTTTCTCTCCCTGTGTCTCTTTCTCTCTTTCTTTCTTTCTTTCTCTGTCTATGTGTCTGTCTGTCTGCGTCTCTCTCTTCCTCTGTCTGTGTCTCTCGGGCTCTCTCCGTCTGTCTCTCTCTTTCTCCTTCCGTCTGTCTGTCTGTCTCTGTCTGTCTGTCTGTCTGTCTGTCTCTGTCTCTCTCTCTCTCTCTCTCTCTCTCTCTCTCTCTCTCTCTGCAGCCAAGTTTAACTACACAGTGTTACATTATTACTATTATCGCATCAATCTCTTGCTCGTTGTTGTGTTGTTGGAGACGGAGACTGAGGCCCAATGTAGGGGATCACCCCTACCTTGGACCTCAGCCCTCGCCTCAACTAATTTGTATGATCTTTTCTTCTCCCCCTTTCCTTTT
>NC_051392.1:38302801-38305908 GCF_015228065.2 Penaeus monodon
TAATATATTCATTTATGTCGATATCATTTAATTACAATAATGTATCTCATTATAGCAGACGGAAAATTTAAACTACTCTCAAATGATTTAGAAATAGAGTTTGAGACATGCACCTCGATGTTAATAACGGTGAATGCAATCGAAAAATGTAATAACATACACACACGATTGATCCAAACACACATTTAATCTCATTCTCTCACTTTTCTCTGTTTCTTTCTTTCTCTTTAGATAATAAGAGGCTCATGAACACGTTTTGCGTATGCGTTGAAAAAGTAGAGAGATCCGAGAGAGAGAGAGAGAGAGAGAGAGAGAGAGAGAGAGAGAGAGAGAGAGAGAGAGAGAGAGAGAGAAAGAGAGAGAGAGAGAGAGAGAGAGGAGAGAGGGGGAGACAGAGACAGAGACAGAGAGAGAGATCGAATGAATGAGTGAGACAGGCAGACTGAGTGAAAGAGATAATGTGTGGGAAAGAGAGGAAAAAAAGAAAATAAATTAGTGTTATGCTTTTGTTATGGTATGAAGAATATGAGATATGACTTAAGGGAGTTATTACAAGTGAAAGCCAGGCGGGAAGTATGTTGGGGTAATTAATATAACTGGCTTTCCAATCATGGCCAAGGCAGAGAAGCTCAGATACGCTGGTTATCGTCTGCGTGAAGGAGATTCGCAAATAAAAAGATTTCTGAAAGATATGATCGCTTTGTTAGGGATAGAGATAAAAAATTCTCTCTCTTCCTCCACCGCTTTCTTTCTTTACATACACACGCACACGCACACACGCGCGCGTACACACACCCCCGCGCACACACACACACACACACACACACACACACACACACACACACACACACACACACACACACACACACACACACACATATACTATATATATATATATAATATATAATATATGTATATATATATATATATATATATGTATTATATATATATATATATATATATATATATATAATATATATATAATATATATCTATATATGCATATGTCACACACACAACACACACACACACACACACACACACACACACACACATATATATATATATATATATTATATATATATATATATATATATATATATATATATATGTATATATATATATATATGCATATGTGTGTGTGTGTAATTAAATTTCTTCGCCGTCTCTCTAATTCTAACCACACACAACCCATTATCGCCCTCCTTAAATTAAAAAAAAAAAAAAAAAAAAAAACAGCCCTGTTCTCGAGTTCATTGCAGTAAACAAGACTTCAGTGCCTGAAGTCAGCGCGGGTGTCGACGAAGTCAGCGCGGAGAAGTAGGTGTGAGACGCAGCTCCCTCGCGCCTACGCCGACCGCAACGACTGGGAATGAAGGGAAAAGCGATAATTACGGGCGGATTCAACTCGTTTTATGGCGCGGGGGGGGTAATACCATGCGCGGGCGGTTCCTTCCCCCACCGCCCACTTTTGCCTTTAAACGTTTTTTTATTTTTTTTTTTTGTTTTTAGGGTTTTCTTTTTCATAATTTTTTTTTTTTTAGTTTTTTTTTTTTTTCTTTTGTGGCTCTAAACGGAATATGCGAAATGCCCGGCCCCCCCCCCCCCCCCCCCAAAAACAAAAGAAAAAAACAAAAAGGGGGCAGAGAGCCAAAGAAAAGAAGGAACACAAAAGGTTAAAGGGGAAAGAGGGTTAGAAAAAAGGAAGTATGTCCGGTACAGGCTAAACACAAAACGGAAAAAAGAAGCGAAGACTGAGCCCGCGATAGTTGGAAGAGAACGAGGAGAGAAAAAGAAAGAGGAGGGAGAAAGAGAGAAAAAGAGAAGAGAGAGAGAGAGAAAGAGAGAGAGAGAAGAAGATATCGCCTCCTTAAAAAAAGAAAAGAGAGAGACGGAGTATTAGAGAGTCAGGAGAAGTCAGACGAGGTCAAGAAGAGGGGGAGAGAGAGTATGAGACGAGCGAGAGCGACGAAGACGGGAAGAGAGAAGAGGATAATAGAGGGATAAGTTATGGGGGAGGAAATGCGCGGGCGAGTGACACACGGGGTAAGTGGGTTAGGAGTTAGAAAGTTGATAGATGAGATTTTTGGATTAGTTATTTTATTTTTTATTTTTTTGAGTTTTGGTTGGGTAGTGAAGCGAAAAGAACACATGAAGAGACGAGCGCACCCCCCCGAAGAAGACACAACAAGAGACAAGACAGAGACAACAGAAGACACACACAGAAGACATTAGATACGTAGAGCAGAAGACGAGTAATCATTTGAAGTTATGTCATTTTCTTACAATTTAAGTGATAGAGGTTATGTTAAGATTAGTGATGTGATGATGAGATTAGTTGATTTGATAGATGATTGATTGCGAGAGATTGGAGATTCGAAAAGGAGAATGATTGCGTAATATTGAGTCGCTAGGTCCTGAGAGTAAACG
Organism: Penaeus monodon; assembly: GCF_015228065.2. Taxonomy (NCBI): domain Eukaryota; kingdom Metazoa; phylum Arthropoda; class Malacostraca; order Decapoda; family Penaeidae; genus Penaeus; species Penaeus monodon. The sequence continues at coordinate 38,305,231 of NC_051392.1, forward strand.
AGGGCAGGGAGAGGAGAGAGATGAGAGAGATGATGAGAGAGAGAAGGAGGAGGAGAGAGGAGAGGAGGATGAGGAGGAGAGAGAAGTAGTAATAGAAAGAGTAAATACGATATTATGGATAACTAAAGGAATGCAAATTTATGATAAAGATAACGAGAGTAGATAGTATAATAATAATATAGCAAGAATATAAACTAATAATATGATAGAGTGTAACATTAGCAATTATAATAAAAATGATGATAAAAATATTAATAATAGTAACGATAATCAAATGATGGCAGCAGGAGATTAATGATAACGTTGCTGATGTTGGTAATTATTATAATAATGACTATGATACGTTATCAACTCCGTCGCCTTGACCACAATGATAACAAACACGGAAAAATAGTTATAGTAATAAGTGACAATCATTTCAAAGCTAATCATTAATGCCATGATTACTGATGCAACAACGATAGCAACATTTCGAATGATAGAGGTTACAGGATCTTGCAAGCGTTAGTTTTCATTTTGGAGCTGAATGTAAGTGCAATGTTGCATATCGCTGTATTGATAAGATATTTTTTGTTATATATTACTATTATTATGGTATATTAATTTAATCTTTAGGGGGGTGAGGGGTGGGGGTGTTGCTTCCACACGATAAAAGAATTGTGATTTTTTTTTTTCTCT
>NC_051392.1:38306008-38308508 GCF_015228065.2 Penaeus monodon
TGTGGTGTGTGTGTGTGTGGTGTGTGTTGGTGTGGGGTGTGTGTGTGTGTGTGTGTGTATGTGTGTTTATGTATATATACATACACACACTATCTATCTATCTATCTACTTATATATATATATATATTATAATATTATATATATATATAATATATATATATATATATATTAATATTATATATATATATATCTATATATATATATAATATATATATATATATATATATATATATATGGATTGAAGGATGAGTTACTGGCTGGATGTATGGATGGGGATGGAGATATACGTATGTATGTACATGCACACATATGCGTGTATCTGTTAGTCGCAGGGAACAAAAACAAAAACTACATGTCGTAAACGGCGACACAATCCCTGCATTTCCTGTTGCCCAATACCCGCGCTGCATCGCCGACGGGATCGCAGCCGAGACAATGCTCCGGAAGCAGAGAACAAGATGCGACTGATGGCAAGAGGAGTGTTGTAACGCGATCCCTATAAAGACGGCTTTTTGCACTCGTTCTGCAGGAGTCTCGCTGCGTCAACACTGCGGTTAGGTAGGCCGGTGAGACGGACTTGGGTGTCCTACGAGGCCGAGAGAAAGAAAAAAATAGATTTTTTTTTTTTTTTTTTTTTTTTGGGGGGGGGGGGGGGTGCGAAAAGGAAAATCGCGTTGAGTGTGATATAGTGTCTAATAAATTGATGAAACGCTTTGCAAGAATGATTACGACAAGGTAACTGCTTTGCTCGAAGTTTGGCAGGAAAAAAGGAGAACGTTTTAAGTGAAGACACTGAGGAAAGAACTTTTTTTTTGTTGAAAAAAAGCGAAAAAAGAAAAGTGATATATTTGCGTGAAAAATTTGCCATTTCAGTTTATAGAATGCATGCCTAATGTTGCGGAAGAAATCGTTCATGACCACGAAATGGTGCATGAAGAACAGACTTTTAAGTAAGAATTAACACCAAAAACGTCTTGTGATTGTTTAAAAAAAATCGAGAAAGAACAATGTTAAAATGCTATTTGGAGTTTTTGTCTGATTTATTACTGACAGTCATTCTGAAAATAACATAAATTCGAGAATAAGAAGATCGATCATTACACACTAAATTTATCAAAACTGTCTCCTGCGCTTAAAAAGGAACTATATTTCCAAGCCAGGAATATTTTTCGTTATTATTTGAGGCTTTTCGACTATAAATCTATAAATGCACAAATAACTAAAACGGACAAACCAAACTATTACAGGAACTACCTGATGAAAGAAAAGAAAACGTGAATTCGCTGACGTAAAAGAAAACGGACTTCAACCCCCTCACCCCCCCCCCTAAAAAAAAATAATAATAAAAGAAAAAAAAAAAAAAACAGATTGAGACAAATAGTCATTGCTTGATTACAGGTAATCGGAAAACGTGCGATGACTTTTTGATGACGAAGATCTAATCAACTGAGGAAAATACGACCCAGATGCGCATGTTAACTCTGGCGAAATTGATATAGCGAGATAGATAAAGAGAGGGAGAGAGAAAATAACAACACCAACGATGATTCTGGCGATAATCGATATTATTGTTGACATAGTCGTCGTCACCATCGTTCTGGTGGTGTATGGTGTCATTATCTACGACATTATGCGTAACGGAAGATGCAGGTTGAGGAGGTGTTGTGAAAATGGCTCGTCTGAAGGTGGTGATTCCAACGAAGGCTTCGATGATGATTGTGACGATGGTGGTGGTGACGGTGATGGTGAGGCGGGTCGTGGCGGTGGAGTGATTAGTGGTGACGGCTGATATGGCGACGTCGGAGGGAAATGGTGATGCTGTTATGAGGAGATGGTGGTTCTTGGTCGGGGTATGGTGCATGGTGGCGTCACACACGGTGGTGGTCGTGGTATGGTGGTAATGGTGAGGTTGAATAAGGTGGTGGAGGCATGATGAAAACAGAGAGAGATAGAGACAGATAGATAGATAGATAGATAGATAGATAGATAGATAGATAGAGAGAGAGAGAGAGAGAGAGAGAGAGAGAGAGAGAGAAAGAGATAAATAGAGAAATAGAGAAATAGAGAAAGAGAGAAAAAGAGAGACAGACAGATAGACAGAAACAGAGAGGCGAGTTCGATAAGTACCTGAAAACGGAAGATGCATGCTAAAAAGACGTGGTGTCCGTAGAGGCGATAATGACATGAGCTACCTGGCAATACGCAATGATGCTCTAATGAGAGATAACGCTGGAGGAGCAACGAGCAGGTAATCTTTGCTGATAACGACGAGGATGGAGAGGCCTGCGTGGGATAGGCACTGATTTGTTCAACTGCTTGGAAGATTTTTTCTTTTCTTTACGGCAGGGAAAATAAGCTGTCTCGCTATAGTCTTAAATGCCAGCCATGTTACAGGTGATAATTGACGTGATATAAATGGCTGAAAACGTGTGGGTTGGAGGTAAAAAGGCCTTAAGACATGAGTACCGCTAACTCACCTCTGAAGGAACACCTGTTGCGC
>NC_051392.1:38336008-38343508 GCF_015228065.2 Penaeus monodon
ATATTTTCATTCTAAAAAATATGTAACCATCATAGGATAGTCTATTGGAAACACATAGGCGTCTGTATGTGGTATAAGACTATAGAACCTACTGTCTATACGTACATCCATGCTTATGAAAGAGGCCATTATTCCCATTCAGAGATGACCACTCGTAAATAGGTAAATAGGTCAAGGAAAATAAAGATGATATAATTTTCACTGGGGTCCTAAAAAGCCTCATTAGGCGTCTCAGAAGATGTCACACATTTGCATTGAAGCGTAACAGTGTCAGACATAACCCAAGATAGGTACGCGCGCACGCACACACACACACATATATATACACATACACGCACACGCACTTCTTACACACACACCACTTCTTACACACACACACACACACACACACACACACACACACACACACACACACACACACACACTCACACTCTCACAAACAAACAAACAGACGCATGCACAAACACAGATGAATGCACGCAAAGAAACCGAGAGGGGGGCGGGGGCGGTGAAGGGTGTGCGCGGAAGTGAACCATGACACGTCTGGATGGCATAGAGTGACACACCTGGATTAAATTTCTCTCAGGGCGGGAGGCGGGGAGGGGATGGGGGGATATGATGCTGTCATTTTCTCGCGCTGTTTAAGTCATGGAAATTAACTAACTTTTTGTATAAATTTCTCCCCGGAATATTTTTTTTTCTCTCTCTCTCTCATTTTATTTTGTCTCAATTCTCTGTCTGTCTGATTTATCTCGCCTCTCTCTCTCATTCTCTCTCTCTCTCTCTCTCTCTCTCTCTCTCTCTCTCTCTCTCTCTCTCTCTCTCTCTCTCTCTCTCTCTCTCTCTCTCTCTCTCTCTTTTCTCCCTCCCTCCCTCTGTCTCTCGCCCTCCCTATCTCTCTCTCTCTCTCTCTCTCTCCATGCATTCCACATTGAATAAACGTCAGACTCAAAATCAGTCTCTCTCACTTCTTTTTTCTCTCCTTCTCCTACTCCGCCCCCCCCCCCTCTTCCTTCCTTCTTACCCCCCTCCATTTTCATATTAACTTCCTTTCTTGACTTACTATCACCCCCATACCTTACAAAGTAAATAAACCACTAAACAGACAGATGAATGAATAAACAAATAAAATAAATAATTCAGTATCCCTCGTCGACCCCGATAAAGACGGGGAAAAGACAAAGTAAAAGAAGAAGTAATTCCGTAGCCCTATAGCAGTGACCTCCCCCCCCCTCCCAACTCCCGTGTCTCCCATATCACAGGAATTTGTGGTCAGGTCGAGGAATCGGTGGCCAGCGCACATCAACCACAAGCGCGTGTGTTTCCTGAACTGTCTCTTATACTTTTACAGTTTTCGTGAGGTCCTCATTGACATCTGACATACTTGGGTGTGATGGTTATGGCGCGCGTGTATGTGTGTGTGTGTGTGTGTGTGTGTGTGTGTGTGTTGTGTGTGTGTGTGTGTGTGTGTGTGTGTGTGTGTGTGTGTGTGTGTGTGTGTGTGTTTGCGTTTGTGTTTGTGTGTGTGTTTGTGTTTATGTACGTGTGTGTGAAGGATATGTTACATACAAAGAATTGTGGAAAATATACGGTTGGCTACATAGTTGGCACGTGGCTAGATGATTAATTAAGCAAGAATACATGAACTATAATTTATTCATATAGTTATATGAATGATAGAATATGGCTGTCCAGTAAAATACAATATGCAATAAGATAAGATGGAATGCAATGGAGAATGTCTGTTTTTCTTTGTAGAAAACAGGGTCACGTAACGCATATTAAATGAAGGAATACTCTATTTAGGACACAATTTTATCTATCAGAATACAATGAACTACCTATTTAGAGAAAATAACAATCTAATTGGGCAATTGTCGGCACGGAATCGTATAAAAAGTGATTTTCCAATGGCTATTTTACAAGTGCTATTAACGTTTCCATTCCCCATTCATTAGCGTAATTTCCATCCTCTCACCGCACTGCAGGTCGTTTACCATTATTGCGTGTCGCGAAAATACGAGTTGCACAGCTTAACCCAATTTTGCAAAAGGCACTTGCAACAACTCGTGCCCAGACCGGGTAGCCAGTGTCAAGACTGCCTGCAGGCGACACGGCCGGTGATGAGCTGATCGAAGAGAGTCTTGAGGCGGAGTCATGCCTTTAAGAGTCTCGTACAAGGCTGAGGTTTTGTAGACCGGTGAAGGGGAGACAACTTGGCTTGCGTTGGAGAGAAGCAGGTTGGAGCAAGTTGTTACGTACTGCTTGGAGGTGGCTTGCGTTTATGGGCGGTTCTGACTCGTGTGCCGATTCTATGACCAGTAAGATGTAATACTAGTTTCATGCATTTATGTAATTTGTTTGTAATTATATATATATATATATATATATATATATATATATATATATATATATATATATATGTGTGTGTGTGTGTGTGTGTGTGTGTGTGTGTGTGTGTGTGTGTGTGTGTGTGTGTGTGTGTGTGTGTGTGTGTGTTTGTGTTTGTGCGCGTGCGTGCGTGCGTGCGCGCGCGCTTTATTCCAAATAATACTATTATTCAATGAATACCTAAAACCGCTCTCATAAAGCTATAATAAAACAACATAACACACACATACACCGACAACCCTCGAGTTAACGAGTTCGGTCTTTTTTAAAAAGTCTCGGCAGGTTTAGAAAACGTCTGAGATGCGGTCGACTGCACCTGTACAATTCATTCCCTGCGTCCGATTCGCCGAAAAGAATTTTAAAGACAAAAGCCTAGCCGTATCCGGGGCCTCGGCGCGATACATCGAAAAAGGAGGTCAAGTTCGATATACTTTTTTTTTTTTTTTTTTTTGATCCGAAAACATTTTGATTTATTTTCACTTGGTCTGTGAATTATCGCGTAGGCGGTGTGAGTTATGATTCGTCCAATTTTATTGTTACTGTTATGATTGTTGTTATTGTTATTGATATCATTATTATTATCATTTATTATTATCATTGTTTTATTATTATTATTATAATTATTATTATTGTTTTATTATTATTATTACATCATCCTCATCATTATCATTATCACCATCATCAACATTATTATTATTATTATTGTTGTTATTGTTGTTGTTGTTAATCATCATCATTATTACAGTCATCATAATTTTCATCACCATCATTATCATCATTATTCGTTATTATTAGTATTATCACTGGTATTATTAATATTAGTATCTTAGTATTATCATCATATCATTATCATCATTATTTTTACCATTATCATTATTATTACTATTTGTATCATCATTATCATCACCATCACTGTCACCATCACCATCATCACCATCATCATCATCATCGTTATAACTATAATTATTATCAGGCAATAATATAACCAAAATAACACCAGAATCCATTCATTTTCCAAATCCCTCTGAAGAACAGAATCGAAAGAAAAAAGAAAAAAGAAATTCTCTCTGAACAACAGAATAAAAACTAATCAGTTGCCTTTGAATAACAAAAAAAAAAGAAAAAAGAAAAAAAAAGTTCCCTCAGAATAACAGAATAAAAGAAAATCCCTCTAAACAACAGAATCTTAAAAAAAAAAAAAAACTCCCTGTGAACAACAGAAAAAAAGAACAATTCACTCTGAATAACAGAATAAAAAATAAAATAAAATAAAATAAAAATAAATTCCCTCTAAACAACAGAACAAAAAGAAAAAAAAAAAAAAAAAAAAAAAAAAAAAAACGTAGGCGATTATCGAATCTTTAGCCCCGTATCCCACGAAAACTCATAGGTGCATTGTGTGGTTTATAGGAAGCATAGGAAATGGGGTTCGATCGTATAATGTCTCCTCGTTCGATATTCACGTTTTCACACACGAGGTACGACCGACGGAAGGACGACCCGTTTTCCCAATTGTCTTGTCCTTTCCTTCGTCTCTGGGGTTTCTAGTTTCTCGATTTTTGATTTTTTTTTTTGTTTTTATTTGGTTTGTTTTTGTTTCATTTGTTTTTTTTTTGGTTTTGTTTTTGTTTCGTTTGTTTTGTTTTTTTGGTTTGGTTTCATTTGGTTTTTGGTTTGGTTTTTGTTTCATTTGTTTTGGTTTTCGTTATGTTTGTTTTGGTTTGTTTTCGTTTTCATTTGTTTTTGTTTTCGCTTCAACTGTTTTTGTTTTTGTTTCTCTCACTTTTCATTTGTTTTGGTTACATTTTACCGTTTCATATTTTTGTTTTTGTTCTCTCACTTTTCATTTGTTTTGGTTACATTTTACCGTTTCATATTTTTGTTTTTGTTTTCGTTTTTTAATTGTTTTGGTTTGTTTTAGCTTTTCGTTTTATTTGTTTTGGTTTGTTTTTGCTATTCGTTTTTTTTTCTTTTGTTTGTGCTCTTAGTGTTCTCTCGTTTTCTTTTCTCTTCGTTTGTGTTGTGGATGTTATAGTTCCTCGTTTTTGCTTGTTTGTTTTTTGCTTTTCTTTTTGTTTGCTTTTTTTGTAGGTGTTATTTTTTTTCTTGTTGGCGGTAGTTTGTGTTTTTGCTTTTTTTTTTTTGTTTTGCCTTGATTTTTTTATTCTTGTTTTGTTTTGCTTTATTATTTCCTTTGTTTTGCTTTATTTTTGTTTAATTTTTAATTTTTGGTTTTGTTTGTTTGTTTGCTTTAGTTTTTTTCTTTTTCTTTTGTTTTTGTTTTCTGTTGCAAGTGCTCTCAGTGCCGTTAAATTTGATTGAAATGTGTTTATTTGCGGTGACTAGTTCACTGTTTGTTTAGTATTCTGATAGCTTACTTGACACGGTTAATGATCGCTGTCAGTGTCATATGACTGATGGATTTCAGATACTTTCTCTCTCTCTCTCTCTCTCTCTATCTATCTATCTCTCAGTTTCTCTCTCTCTGTTTCTCTCTCTCGCTCTCTCTCTCTCTCTCTCTCTCTCTCTCTCTCTCTCTCTTCTCTCTCTCTCTCTCTCTCTCTATATATATATATATATATATATATATATATATATACATATCTCATTCTCTTTCTCAATACATAATACATACTATAACATATCACATATAATCATACTATACATATACATATATATACTATATACTACATAACAATACATATTATTATCTTCATTCACATATAGAATGTACCATATATATCATAATATATATATCTATATAATTATAACTATATACTATCTATACTAATATCCTATCTCTCTCTCTTCACACAACACACACACACACACCCGCACACACACACACCCACCACACACACCCACATCCCACCACCACCCACCACACCACACACAACCCACACGATCACAATTTTGATCTGTCATTCCCACACGATAGCCCATGACGTCAACTCTCACATCTCTAATTAACACAAACGTCCTTACATATGTCTTTATTTTTTTTATTATTATTATTATTTTTTTCTATTTCCTCTTTTCCTTCTCCTTCCTCCTTCCTCTCTCTCCTCCCCATGCCTTCCACCCGTTCTGTTTTTTCTTTAATTTCCCTCCCTCCTCCTCCTCTCCTTCTTCGTCTTCTATCTCCTTTTCCTCCAATTCTTCCTCCTCCTTGTCTTCGTCTTCTATCTCCTTTTCCTCCAGCTCTTCCTTTTCCCTCCTCCTCCTCCTCTCCTTCTTTTTCCTCCCCCACTCCTTCTCTCTCCTTCCTCCTCTTACTTCTCCTCTCCTGCTCCTCCTCCTTTTTTTCCTCTTTCCACTCGTCTTTCTCCTTCCTCCTCCTCCTTGCTTTTTCTTCTCCCTTGGTCCTTCCTCTTTCCTCCTCCTCCTCCCCTTCCTTCCTTCTCCTCCTCTTCTTTCCTCTTCCTTCCTCCTCCTCCTCCTCCTCCCCTCCCCTCCCCTCCCTCCTTCCCCTCCCTCTCTCCCCTCCTCCTCTCTTCCTCCTCTCCTCCCTTCCCTTCCTTTCTCCTCCTCCTTCCTTCCCTTCCTTCTTCCTCCTCCTCTTCCTTCCTTACTCCTCCTCCTCCCCTTCTTCCTCTTCCTCTCCTCCCCCTTCCTCTTCCTTCCCCCTCCTCGCCGCCTCCCTTGTGTCCTCACACTCTCCTCCTTATTACCGTTCTCCCCCACACCCATCCCTCCTCCTGTGTGTTGTTTGTCTGTCTCTTCTCTTCCTCTTCCTCTTCTCTGTCCCTCTTTGCGTCCTGTCTGCCTCTCCTTCTCTCAGACTCTCTCCTCTTATCTACTTCTGCCCATCTCATCCTCTCATCACCTCTCCTTATATAGTATATATGTATTTATTATATCTCTTTTATATTCTTTCTTCGCTCTTCTCCTTCCTCTCTCTCCACCCCATCCAAACTCTTCCAACCCTAATAACAAAACAATAAAAATCACAAGATTTTATATATAAAGCACATCATTCACCTCGAACCAATCAACGACTAAAAACGAACGAATACACGAGTAAAAACATGGACGCAATGGACACGATAAACGATGCGGAATGGAACGATAAAACGAATGGACGGAATGGACACGACTAAAAACGAATGGACGGGAATGGACACGACTAAAAACGAATGGACGGGAATGGACACGACTAAAAACGAATGGACGGGAATGGACACCCGCCAATGCCACGTGTTGGTTGCGACACCATTTCGTCCCCGTGACCCACAGATCCAGCTTGTTTTTGTGTGTTCCATATGGCAGTGCGTTTGACGGTACTGTGGAGACTACAGACTCATGGTGTCGACTCGGGCATGACTCGTATGGAGGCAGAGGGAGGGGAGGGAGAGAGAGGAGGAGGAAGGGAGAGAGGGGAGGGAGGGAGAGAGGGGAGGAAGGAGAGTGGGAGGGAGGGAGGGAGGGGAGGAAGGAGGGTGGGAGGGGGAGAGAAAGGGAAGGGGGAGGGAGGGTGGGAGATAGGGAGGGGAGAGGGAGGGAGGGAAGGGGGGGAGGGAGGGAGGAAGGGAGAGAGAGAGAGAGAGAGAGACTGAATGAGTGGTGAAGAGAGAGAATAGTTGGATGGAGGAAGAAGAGAGAGAGAAAGAATGAATATTAGAGAAAGAAGATAAAGGGACAGAGAGAGAAAGAGGAGGAGAAAGAGAAAGATGAAAATGTTAAGAAAAAAGGACGGAAGAAGAGATGAAGAAGAGAAAACAGAAAAGCACGTTAAGAGAAAAACAGCGGAAAATGGAAGTAAAGAGAGAGACATAAAAGAGAGAGAGATAAATAGGAAAAAGAAAACAAAAAAGAGAGAAAAAAAGAGAGATTAAGAAAGAGGTAGAGGGAGAGGGGGAGGGAATTAAACACAGAGCAAAAAAAAGACAAAGAATAACGAACAAAGAGGTTCGTTTTACTCAAAGTGCAAGGAATAACATGCTTCTCTTGTGACCTTACCGTAATAAGCACTTCAGGTGTACTTCCTATCTTGAAGGAATTTCGAAAAAAGACACATAAAACAATACACCTCTCTTCTCTCTTCTCTCAATTCTCTCTCTCTCTCTCTCTCTCTCTCTTCTCTTCTTCTCTCTCTTCCTCTCTCTCTTC
>NC_051392.1:38346008-38356008 GCF_015228065.2 Penaeus monodon
AAACCTAATTTTCAAAAATATGCTACCTTGTTATGCCGTATCTATTTATTTATTTATTTATCTATTTATATTCATGCATTGCCGCTGGCGTCTCACTCTAGTAAAATGAATTAGCCATCTTATAGACACAAAAAGAGAGAGTATAAGGAGGGTACTTGTGAATAGTTTCTAATGACGTGTGCACTTTCGTGATCTGTGACTAACATCCAAAAAAAGACACAAAATGAATAGAAGTACTACATTTCCTCGGGTAATGTTAATTAACATTTCTCCACTCTGACAATATGTGCATGGCCGTCATCTGATTTGTTGCAGTCTGTAAAAAACAAGATCATCAAATAATAGAATTATATTAATTTTATGTTTATATAATTATACATGCCTCCACTCTCTACAATATTTATCTATTATTTCATTTATTCATTTCTATTATTTTGTTTAGTACTGTCTAAACACTAATTGAGTATGTATATATATTATATATATATATATATATATATATATATATATATATATATATATTTTATTTTTTTGTTTGTGTTGTGTGTGTGTGTGTGTGTGTGTGTGTGTGTGTGTGTGTGTGTGAGTGTGTGTGTGTGTGTGTGTGAGTGTGTGTGTGTGTGTGTGTTGTGTATTATGTGTGTATATTGTGTTATATATTATTGTAGTTGTTGTTATTTATGTTGAAGTGTGTTTGTGTGTGTGTGTGTTGGCTTTGTTCGATGACTGGTGTGCTGTATTTATGTTATAATTTTTTAATATAGAATTAAATAGACAATTTTGAACATATATGATCATATATCAAACAAACACACAATATACAGGATCACTACGACACATCCTCAACACTCTCACATAACGTAACAACGAATCACAAATCAAACGAATACAAAATACACCACACTGTCTTAACCACATAATCATAATGAACTATCAAAACTGAACACAATTAACACCAGACGAAAAACACTAACTATACACATAGACAACACACACCAAAGCCATCCCATCACACACGATACGGCACATAACCCGATGACGTCATGTGTGAATCTTGTACGTCATTGGCCTTACCTCGATGACGTCATGTGTGAATCTTGTACGTCATTGGCCTTACCTCGATGACGTCATGTGTGAATCTTGTACGTCATTGGCCTTACCTCGATGACGTCATGTGTGAATCTCGTACATTATTGACCTTACCTCGATGACGTCATGTATGAATCTCGTACGTCAATGGCCTTACCTCGATGACGTCCTCTGTGAATCTCGAACGTCATTGGCCTTACCTCGATGACGTCACGCAGCTCGGGGCGGGAGATGCAGGCGCGCCGTTGTGAGCCAATGAACCGGGATTGGGGAATCTGGGACACCTCCAGCAGGGCGCCCTCTTGTCCCCCTGGGGTTTTATCCGACGGGTTACGGTTCCTGGCGTACATGCCTGTCCTTATGAAAAAAAAAAAATTAACAGAAGCATTGAGATTAAGACTACAGGGTATTAATACTGTTTTTGTCAATGTTGTTATTATCATTTTTATTTTTATTCCTATTCTTAGTCTTAGTCTAAATCTTGTTGATATTATTATCATTAGTAATAGTTGTGTTATTATTCTTATTCTTATAACTATTATTATTATCATCATTATCAATATTCACTGAAAATATCACTATTGGGTTATTGTTATTATCATTATCACTCTTTATCATAAATATCGTTCCTATCATTACTACTACCACTATCGCTACTATTAGTATTGTCATTATCGTTATCTTTACTAATACTATAATAATGCTACCATTATTATAACCATCCTCATTTCCATCGTTACACGTAAAGGGTAACGCGATCATACTTATTTTCAAGATATTTTAAAAGTTACTCTCTCATTATAAGGTGGAGAGAAGAGGGGGGGGGGTGCACGTGGATGAGAACCCCCCCCCCCCCTCCAGCCTTCTCCGCCTACGTTCCTGGTCTTTATGATAGCTTGGTATTCTGAACGTGTGAGAGAGAGGGAGTGAAAGAGGGAGAGGGAGTGGGAAAGGGAGAAGGAGAGAGAGGGAGGGATAAAGGAAAATTGAAATGGAGAGGGAGAGAGAGAGAGATGGAGATAGAAAGAGAGAGAGGATAAGGGAGAATGAGGGGAGGGTGAGAGAGAGAGAGAGAGAAGAAAGAAAGAATAAGAAAAGATAATTATTTCCAAAAAGACAAAAGAGATAGAAGAAGGAACACCCCAAAAACCCTCTTCTAAAAAATGGCAATAGGTCACGTTACCAGAGTTCACGACTTGACACGTGTTGACCTTAAGACGCCACCATTTATCGCCTTTGACCTTGTTCGTCGGGGGCGGGTAACCTAAAGGTGGACGACCTCTTCCCCCACCCCCCACCCTCGCACGACCACGCCAATAGGTGTTCGAAAGTGCAAAGCGAGATCTGACGTTCAACGATAAAAAAAGAGAGACAGTCCAACGTGAGGCATATAAAACGAAAGGAAATAAAATAATCGCAATTAATTAGACGAAACTCAATTTATAGTAATTGAAATAAAAATCTCTTATTGGACCAATTAATTTTGGACTCAATACCTGCGTTGCAATCGTGAGCAGCGGCCCAGAAACCGATTGAACCCGTTTCAAGATTAAGTAAGATTTCACACATCAAGTTCTGTCGCACGTAAACAAGCTTCTGGGGCGCCAGGGATTTGCTTTTTTAAATGTCAGTGTCTCTGCCATGACTTTGTTCGGCCTATAATGAGTGTTTTATTGCATGTTTCGCTATGTCGAAATTGGTCGTTATGGTCGGAAGGTCGGTTAGGGAATCGACGAAATATGAATACATTCTTACATTTTTTTCCCTTTTTTTTATATATAGTTTGATCGTGTTCGTGTATGTGTCTGTGAATTTGCATAAATATGTCTGACTACATGTATGTAGGTGTAACTGCATGTGTATGAATGTATGCACAAATAAATAATGTTATCGAGGGCAGAGCCACGCCCAGCAAAGGCCAAGAAGTGAAAAAGGTCGGGAATCCGGACTTTCTATTCCTATCAACAATTAGATGTCAATAGATATCGATATCAATATGCGGCATTGCATTATTCCATCTTTTATTCCTATCAATCAACATTTTTTTTTTCGAATTAAAAAAAGGGCCTTAAGATGGTGCCGGGGCGGGGGGGTCTATTCCTGATCAATGAACGATACTTTTTTTCTTACCTGTATTAATGAGATGATTATGGTTTGTGTTATTTTATTGAATGTTTATCTGCGAGTATTTAGAGTTAAAGATAATTAAGACGAAATGGCAATAAAATAACAATAATTACGATGATACATGCAATAACAATGATTATAATATTGACCATAATTATCATAATACAAATGACAAAACAATAACACAACAACAACAACAAAACAACATTAGTAACAATAACAATAATATTAAGATATAAAAACAACCAACAAAACAGCATTTATAGCAAATTACAATTTTTTTTTTTTCATAAGGTTTTATCTCTGCAAACAACAACCTCACGTATATAGTTATAGATAATTTTCGGTCCCTTATCTCAGCTGCTTGAAGCGCTTATCATTTTTATCTTTGTTTTATTTCTTTCTCTCTTTCTTTTTTTCTTAAGGATTGTTTCTTTGTATTTTCTTGTACTTATATTTGCAATAACTAGTGTAATATCACAGTTAGTGTTATCATTACTATTGTTATTATCATTATTATTGTTGTTGTTTTGCTATTATTATTATCATTGTTATTATTATTATTATTATTGTTATTATTGTTGTTGTTGTTATCATTACTACTACTACTACTGCTATTGTTGTTATTATTATTGCTATTATTATTATCATTATTATTATTATTTCTATTACTACCATTATTATTATTTCTTACCATCATCACTATCATCATCATCATCATCGTCGTCTTCACCAACACCACCACCGTTGTCGTCACCATCAAGCATCATTTTCGCAACTGTAATTTGCATCATTAATTAACAATCGCATTCACAAAAGTTTTTACTTCACTGATATCAATATCTAATCATCCAAAAACTAATAGTAATAATAATAATGATAATGACAAAAATAATAATGATGATGATAATGATGATACTACTACTACTACTACTACTAATAATAATAATAATAGTGATAATGATAATAATAATTATAACAATAATAATAATAATAATATAATAATAATAATAATAATAATAATAATAATAAATCTTAACAATAATAATAATAATAATAATAATAATAATAATAATAATAATAATCTTAAAATAATAATTATAATAATAACAATAATAATTAAATAATAACAATAATAATAATAATAATAATAATAATAATAATAATTTTGTTATTAATAATAACAAACAACAAAAACAACAACAACAACAACAAAACAACAACAACAACAATAATTTAATAGTAATAGTAACAACCTTACCCTTACCTCCCAAAATGATTAACGTCTCAAAATTATTTTTCTTTTCCTTCAGCACTTCATGGAACGCGAGCGGGGAAAGGTAGTTGTCTACGTCACCACACTGGGCATCGTTCGGGACACCTACGAACGCTGTCTAAGAATTCGCAAGATCCTATGGACGTTGTTGGTCCGTTTTGAGGAAAGGGACGTGTTCATGGCGCGTGATACCCAGATCCAGCTCCTCGACCGCCTCCATGCCCGCGGGGTCACTGTGCCTCATGTTTTCCTCGAAGGGCAGTACTTAGGGGTGAGTGTTTGTGTGGAGTGAGGATATCTGTAGGAGGAGGAGGAGTAGGAGAACGTTGAATTTCCTTTTCTCCTTTTCTTCTTCTTCTTCTTCTCTTTTGTTTTTCTCTTCCTCAATTTTGAGTGTTTTCATATCTGACCAAAGATACATTTTTTTCTGGGAAAAAGATTGTGACAAGGTTTATTTTCCTCGTTTTATAAAAACTCAAGTGTCTCCCAGCCCCCCCCAACCCCCCATGTTTTGCTTCTTTAATTTACGTAATTTCTATCACGTGACTTCATAAAAAAACGTCATTCAACATCCCTTTTTTTTGGTATGAAGAAAACCGCACTTGCATTACCTGTAAAACTCCGTTAGTTTCGATTCCTTTTAATTATATGTTGTAAATGTAACAAAAGAGATGCTTTATTGTTTTACATTGATAGGACCTTGTAAAACCAAAGGGAAAGATCGCCGGGCTATAAAATTCCAGGTCCCGTGTTGTTTATACTGAAACTTTGGTGATTCTCCATCGTCTTATAACCATATTGTTTTGAAATGTGTATTCTGTATGTCAAGATACGGTTCTTCCTGTTCTTGGTAAGCCATTGTCATCAACATTGTCACAGCCTCATCTTGGCACTTCCTTTGTCTCTCTTCATTGCTTGAAGTCATGCCAGACGTCCTTGCTCCCCGTCATGAGTCACACATCCTTCTGCATCCTGAAAGTGCAAGGTGATGCCACTCACGACCTGGGATAGCTTTCTGTTTTCATTTGCCCCCCGCATGCACTTTTTGAGTATGGGATTCGTCGTTGATAGTATAACTTTATTCTTTACTTTTCGGTTGGGTACAGGAAGTACTAAGTAGCGATATTTAATGATATTCATGAGCTGTATGTCATTCTCTCTGATAATCATTAGATATTCAGGGAATTATTATTATTATTATTATTATTATTATTATTATTATATATATATTATTTTATTTAAATGAATTACAAGGTATATGTCAGTATTTGAATAAATAGTTTTCTTTCTTTTTTTTTTTTTTTTTTGTTTTTTTCTAAGTAATGCTGGAATCGAGCGATTACAGATGATGCGGAGAATTTACTTGCGTCTTGTACCATGTAATTTGGCGTCTTCTTTACAGGGTGCTAGCAGATGAGCGATTTTTAAAATCGAATGCGGGAATAAGTTCTTTTCTCCAGCGTAGAATGAGTAAGCTGTTCTTTCCATTCATTGAAGATTTGCACAGCCCACCATTGTGGTGATTTTGAGAATCAGCAATAGATGATAAAGTCTTTCCTCCACTGGCGTTAGATGACTAAGCGCCCATTTCCCTCAAGGTCGGTACCGATTGAAGCGCATTGTATCACCACTTGCAGTCATGGGTAAAAACGTCCACCGCAACGGCTGAATTCGTGGCACAAGTATAATCAAATCCTCCATGCCGACTGAGCCATACAAGGCCCTATGCACCACGAGCGTTCGCTGCCCAGAGAACGTGCGACACTAACGCGTTCTCTTACCGCGTGCACGGACTTTTGAAAAGTTATATAAATTCCGTAGCAACGATAGGAGCTCATATTTGGTTCAAGTCCTTCAGCTCAAATTGCCTTTCAGGCCAGGAATGGCCAGTACAAGGACATAATGGCACCGATGGTATAACGCTTCACGGTATAGAAACGCCTAGGGAGATCTCCGTTTTTTGCAACGGATGCTAATAGACTTTGAAAATGTATATATAATATAAAATATTATAAATTTGTTTTCTAGTTAAGATGATATTTTCTAAAAGTCATTTGGTCAAAAAGTCTTTTCAGGGAGAGAATGCACGAAGAGGAAATATTTATTGCCCTGTGTAAATATCACATGCATTACGTTTATAGAACTCCGCCGTAGTGGAGTCTTTTGTTCCTTTTTTTGCAAAGATGTCTAAAAATAAATAAATATTAATATAAAATTTAAAAGATGGTGTTATTAATGAATATTTTACAGCATTTGGTCATAAGAGTCAGTTGTAGCACATGAGATGCAATATACAGATTACTTAAATCACATATCGAAAGGATTTTCCAATTTCTATTTTAAAGTACGAAACAGAAAGTGGGTAAATCCAGATCTTGCAAAATGACCATCTTGTGTCGTGGAAAAAAATAAACATATTGCAATTATACCTGGTTACACTGACCTGGCTGTATGTGATGATTGTGTTATAGACTGTTGTGTATAGTTCGTCTCTTATGTATAATTGAGTATGCTATTATGTGGTTATTTACTCGGATGACAAATGGGTATTCAGTTGATGATAATTTTGTGATACACATGATTAATATATTGTGATATACTTAATATATTGTCATTCATCTATGGAAATGTGATTCAGTTGCTTATACACACTTCTTATGTATATGTGGTATAGAGTCCTTTTGTAGTTTCTTGTGGTGGAGGAATCGAGTGTCCTTTATGAGATGCTAAAGGCAGTGAACTGGTGCAAGAGAAATGCTCTGTAGCCATTGGCTGTTTTTATCATTCTTGTTTTTTTGCGAGTTGATCAGCTTTTGGATAAGGCACCGACAAGGCTCACGCTGGTTGTGATTCACGCTGTAAATTACCTACAGTCATCGCATATGGTGTGGTTTTTAATTACCTCAAGTCCCTTTTCTGGCGAAAGGGAACCGACATCCATGCTTACGTACATACACATTCTTAAACAAAACAGAACAAAAAAAAAAAATAATGCACAGAGTGATATTTATTGTCATTGGGATATTTGTACGGGCTTAACATTCTTACCATGGGTTACGGTTTTGAGAGGGGCATCTTAACTGTATTCTCTCGTGAACCTCTTTCAACACTGAGATTTAATACACATTCAGGTGCATTTGCTTACTACACTTTTTCACTGGATATGCCTAACACTCTGCTTAGGTCTGTGACGGTCGGGATCTCATAATCACTTTCATACTTAACATCCATATCATAATGCCATTGAAAGAGTTTAGTTGACAAGGCTATTAACTGTAGATCATCAAAACATTTTTACTACAGAGCACTGGCTTTGTATCCATTTTTTTCTTGTTATAAGTTTCATTAGTTTGCATTACCTCTTCTGCAGAAGATAAATGAAACTGCCCTAAAGAGTGGCTAGGTGACTTGCCATGTGATATTTGACTGATCTCTTGACCAACTGGTGTTACAAGTACTGCATACCGTAATACAGGTATATTAAACTCGTATGTATTTAGGTACACGTAACACACTGATGGTGAATTTGTGTTTTCTCTGTTATTAGTGTCTTCTGAATAACAGACCGAAGAATTGGCTGAATCTTGCACATGGAATTGCAAATCTGAGTCAAAGGATTTTCATCTTGAATGATGTGAAAAGAACAGATGAACCTCTGTGAATGAAGAGGTGTTGTAATATTCTGATTTTTTGCAGTTGCAAGTGCAAAAGTGAAATGTCATCAGTGAGTCAGAGACAGTGTTGTTTGGTTGTCTGTAGTTGGGAGATTAAATATAGAAATGATAAAAATGCTTTCTGGGTTTTATTGGTGAAATATCCTGAACTACAATTGTACCATTTTCTATATTTTATTATCAATCACTTGTGAATATAAAGCCATGTACAGTATTGCTATTTGTTGTTGTTCTATAAGGAAATTGGACAGCAAATGAGAAATTTTTATATTCTTCCTAGTCCAGTTTTGAATATGGGTTTTGTTTTGTTCTTAGTAATCATTAATAATATTACTAGTCAAGAAAATTATTTATAAATATTCTAAATACTACAAATGGAAAAGGTATGTTAACAAAACAAATGTGACAGACACCAATTTCTGCAGAAAGGTCACAGAATTTTAACTTATTTACTTCACAATCCTCCAAAAAAGTTGCAAAACAAGAAAATGTAATTAAAAAGTAAAACTAATATGAACAAATTGTTTACCTCAAACTGCTACAACTTCCAGAAAAATACAAACATCTAAAATGTATATATCAAGACATCAGTAAGTATTAATAAAACTACATACCGTACCATTCGAAATTCATATATTTTGTTCATATGAAATACAAGATGATACAAAGATGCACAAACGTGTAAAAGAATTAAATTTCAAGAACATGAAAATGTAAAACTGAAAATCAAAAAATAAATGTAAACAACTCGCATTAATATTCACTGAACTTGTGTTATGAAGAACAGAAAGGAGTCATAAATATTGGTCAATTGCCTGAAACTCATAATAAAATCCCGTTCATGAAATATAAAGGTACTTTTCAATATATTTCAAGAAATATGAAATGCATCCAAATGGTCTGGTTAAATATGCATGAAAAGGTATCAGTAAATCAAACAAAACCTATTGTCAAATGGTTTCTAATAAAATAACTATTATGTAAAAAAAAAAAAAAAAAAAAGTTCCTATAATGAAACATGTAGAAATTAAATACCTTAATTCAACATCCACTTTTACATTAGTTTGAATAAATTATTCAATACTTAATAAACAGTCATTAAACAATAAATGTGATAAGACAAACTAAGACAATTCCCATAAAAACAAAAACCAATATCTATCATCATTACAGAAACCTACAAGTAATTAGGAATTTCACATGATGCAAAGAAACTTCCATTTATCACATTCTGTTTCACCCAAATAAATCAAATATTCCTTTTAAAACACAGACATGCACGCTTAATTTTCTTGTTGCACAAAAGGATTTGCGATTGCCTCGCAGCCATCCATAGGACAGATAAGTACGACAGCTGTTCCTCGACAGACCACCAATCCTCTTTCCTTTGTGTCTTCTGTTAGTTTGTAAGGGTCATCAGGATCTGAAATGGGATCAAATGAACCTTTAGATCAACCTAACAAATGCTGATGTAACACGTGATGCATGAAAAAATCACTTCCAAAATTAGGAGATAGAAGGAAAAAGAAATGTGAAACGAAGGAGAGAGCCACATACACACAAATGTATGAGACAAAGATACAGCATAAGAGACAGCACAAGAGACAGACAATCAACAAGAGCGAGGAACATGGGCACAGAAAAAGACAGGTAAACAGGCAAAGAGACAAATACACAAAGACAGACAAGGGAAAAGAGACAAACACACACAGGTACAGTAAGACAGAAACTCAGAGAGAGTCAGAAACTGAGAGGGGAGAGATGAAGAGGGAAGGGGGACAGATAATACTGTCAGTGATATTAATACAGGCATTAAGAAATATTGGGAGAGAAA
>NC_051392.1:38361008-38403508 GCF_015228065.2 Penaeus monodon
TTTTACAACTTGTTATGAATTGCAGCACATGGCAGAGACAAGAAAGAGAGCTGAAAGGCTTTTGCAGATGCCCCCTGTGCTGAAGGAAAGAGTGCCCATTGAGCAAGTGATCTCTAATGATCCTGCCGTCAAGGGCTATGACACATGCAAATACGTCTTCACAGATATCACATTTGGCATGTCAGACAGAGTAAGTCATTGCAGAGTAGAGATCACCATTCTTTCCTTAACGGATTGCTTGGTTACATCATTTTGTTGGTATCTCATAACTGAGGGCAAGGATTACTATACACCCATTTATATTTAGCTTGATGTTAGTTGACTTTGTCTCTCTCTCTCTCTCTCTCTCTCTCTCTCTCTCTCTCTCTCTCTCTCTCTCCTTCCCCTCCCTCTCTCTCTCTCTCTCTTTGTCTCTGCTTCCCCTCCCTCTCTCTCTCTCTCTCTCTCTCTCCCTCTCTCTCTCTCTCTCCCTCTCTCTCTCTCTCTCTCTCTCTCTTCTCTGTCTCCCCCCCCTCTCTCTCTCTTCTCCCCCTCTCTCTTCTGTCCCTCTCCTCCTCTTCCCCCCTCTCTCCTCTCTCTCTCTCTCTCTCTCTCTCTCTCTCTCCCTCTATCTCGTTGTTTTCTCTCCCTCTGTCTCTCTCTCTCTCTGTGTTTCTCTCCCTTTGTCTCTCTCCCTCCCTCCCTCTCTCCTCCTCTCCCCCCATCTCCCTCCCTCTTTCCCACTCTTCCTCCCTCATTCCATCTCTTCCTCTCTCTCCCTTCCTATTTCCCACTTTTCCTCCCTCTCTCCCCCTCCCTCCCTCTTTCCTACTCTTCCTCCCTCATTCCATCTCTTCCTCTCCCTCCCTCTCCCTCTCATTCATACCTTCTACCTAGAATTGTTGGATAAAGCTTATTGATGTGTGACCCATATCCCTACAGAAGAGGCTAATCCTGGTGAGAGAAAGTGATGGGGTCCTGCGCCAGGCTTATTGGGAAGAGCGTGATAGAATCAATCAGCTGTACAATCCACGGCCTGGGCGGAAGATCCTTATTCCCAAGGTCTTCAGGGAGGAGAATCTCAAGGTACTTTAAGAGTATGATTGCTTATTCAAAATAGTGTCATTTGATATAGATAACTTGTAACGTGCTTTGGCTGTGGTAGATTAATATAGTTTTCATTGGCAGATGGATTGCAATTCTGTAGAAAGTGATTATGAAATCAGTAACTTTTCTGTGGCTGTCTCTTTAAAATTATCTGGTAATGTTTCCCAAAGATTGCTTTGCAAGGTAATTGATCATAAGCAAGTAGCATATTAACATAGGCTTAACGCATTAGAGCCAGGTGCTTCGCTTGCCCCACACATGGCCCAAAATGTCTCATGTGTGTGGCTTGTAGGTCTGGCCCACATGAACACTTCCCATTGCATTGCATTGCTTTTTTTTTATTTATTTTTTTTTATCAACAATGAAAGATAATTTTTCTTGCACAGGCTCCATAGTATCTCTTTAGATTGCCCGTCTCTAATTATGCAAAAGCAATAACAATAACTAACACATTGTTATCTATATTATTATTTTTTTTTTCCATAATATTCCATTTTCTGTAATACAGCATGCACTGCTGGTCTCGGCAAACCGGAATAGAATCCAGAGCAGGGAAATAGTGTCCATCTTGGAGCTGCTGCTCTTTAGTAATTACTCATAGTTGGTATATTCCACACTTGTTTACCAATGGAAATAATGCTAGAGCCCCTTCCTAAGTGCCTATTAAGTCTAATCACCCTCTAAGAGCTTTGTGCACTCATGGCAAGGCATTCCTGTCACCCTGGCCCTCAACCAGATTATTCATGACATGATGGTCACATCACCTGGGTTCCAAAAGGTTAATGGGAATGTATTTTTAGCCACTCAGAAATGATAAAATAACCCTCCAAACTCATACAAGGACTTGTTCGCAAATTTAACTTGATAAAATGTAATAATACAAAAAGAAATAGAAAAAAAGGAGAATGGATAGACACACAAGTTAAGGAGTGATTTAGCACCCACTTCCAACATACGGCTTTTCATTTTGCTCACTTTTATTAGTATTAGTAGTAGCCATTGTTGATACTGCAACAGAATCACAAGATACTACAGATTTCACACAAATATTTTGTGACTAGCACATGATGAAGATTACCTGTATACTGGATATTGTGTGATTCTATGTTGACTTCAATTGTTATTCACAGGAAGTCCTTTCAAGAGAAAAATATGAATTTGTATTGGATCGTGCATGTGCCCAGTTTGAGCCGGATGACCCTGAGTATCACCGCATCACCAGTACCACATATGAAGCAGTTGAAGCCAGGCGCCACTACCAAATGCTGCACTCCACACGGCACTATGGTCCCATGTGCTTTTATCTGGCATGGAACAGGAAAATGGATAACTTGTTGATTGATTTGATTCAGAAGGAGATGTAAGTCCCACTGATGGCATCTGATTTTGTTTTCTGAGGAGAACGGTATTTGTATATTTGTAATGTAAATGTCAACTTTAACAAACAAGAAAGAAGAGGAAATTGCGCCACATTTATAAATCATCAAGTTGATATAAGTCAAACTTATTACTGTGGTTTACTTTAAATAAGAAGATCAATGATATTGGTAAAGACCGTGTTATGTTCGAAAATGGATTTTGATAAATATTATCATTCTTTCAAAATATGAGTGGATTACTGATATATCTCTCCATTCCACAGGCTATCAAGTGCAGCAGACCTGGTGCAGTTGTATCACATAATCCATGCTGATTGCAAGTCAAAAACGTTGAATGTAGACCAGAGTCAGCATATAGAATTTATTAAGGTAGAATTTTGTGTTCCATTATATGTAGGACTCCTGCTTATTTTAGCTGATTAAGCAAACTATGTATTGTAGACTGCAGTGCTGAATAATAATATATATTTTAGCTTATGTTCAAGGACTGATATTTACCATTAAGTAAATATCGTTGAACATTGCAAGGGATTAAATTTATACATATTTATAGTATGGATGTAAATTTAGATAACTTTTTATCTCTTTAATTAATTTTTTTGAGAAAGCTAAGTAGGTTTTCAGTGACATCCTTCATTTAAAGTACATATCACCAGCTTCAGGTCCATACACTAAAAGTACAAAAGTGTGCTAGTTGCTTGCAAACAAATCCTCTTATCCTTGAAAGAATATAAAAAGTTTCAGAACTTTTTGTATAATTATCATATGCAAGCCCTCTCTCCCGGGTTGTATTCATAGTGGCTTGGGCCCTGCTGCCAGGGGCTTGTGTCATCACCATAGTGTGCATGGCATGACCATACATTCCCCCAGAGAACGGGATTGGCACACCATGGCATTTATGCACATGCCACCCAGAATATAGTCCAGGAATGCCATGGCATATACATAAATACCATCTGGGAGCTAAGGGTTAAGTATTCATCTTGTACTCATTAAATCAGAACAATATTTATGTACCTGTGCTGCTACCCCTTTGTTTTCATTCTGCTTGCTCTGGATGATCTCTCAAAGACTACTTATACACACTAGAAATGATATTAATACAACCATCCTTGGAAGAGTTGTGTTATCGGACTGAAAACATAGGATCAAGTATGAGTTGTATGCAGTGTTTTATAGTTTCATATTGGTTTTCAGGTTGGCTTCAAGCCTGCTTTGAGTTGGGTTGGTTTTATTGCTGCATAAGTAGGCTTTGGTATGTGCAAGAACTTAAAAGATTTAAAGATTTACCCTCTTTCCAGGCATACATGGAGCATGACTCTGTGCGTCGACCTCAACTCCAGCTCGCAGTACAAGCTTATGAGGAACTGCTGAATGAGAGACAGCAATATGAAAAAGAAGTCAAATTAGCTCATGGCTTATAATCTAAGAGGAGGAGGTTTCATAGTGTTTTTTTTTTTTTTATAGAATCCACTATTTAAATGGGCAGTATTGGGCAGAAGTACAACATGACCAAAGTGATGTAGCTTTCACTTGTGCAAGGTCTTCTGTTTCATCCTTTCTTTGATAAAATTGTTCAGTTTAGATATGATTTAAATGTGAATAAAACAGCAACATAAAGTAATACAAATCTGAAAAATAGGGTAAAGATACTGTGCCACCCATTGCTACTTTTCTTTTGAAACAAAAATTTCAGATAATAAATCATAAGCATTGATATCATTAAATTAATGTGTTATTGGTGTACATAGCTTCTTTTTTTTTGTAAATAAACTAATAGAATAAAAGAGAATATTAATTTCTTCCAGAATTTGATACAGACGAACACAAAATGGAAATTACAAGATTACAAGATTAGATAATGGATAGGTTGACAAGGCAAAAATCACATTTTACTCTCTCATGCTGGATGACATCTAATCACATCATGACGAACAGAGCCAAAATGCTGAGTGACAAGTACTTATTCCAAGAGTATGTTGAACTTACTCAAGCTATGGGTGCCAAACAGTTTGCATGTTTCACCCTGACTGTGGCCACTTTTTGCAGCCCCTCAAAAGTAAGCTTGAGTCTAGTTTCAGTCTCGTTTCCCCCCCCAATACCTTGCTCTTTGCTATGGAGGGTTTAGGAGGTGGAGACTGAGACCCAGTGTAGGGATTACCCCTGCCTTGGATCTCGGCTAATTTTGTTGATTGTTCTCTTCATCCTCTTTCCTTTTTCCTCTATTCTTCATCCCCTTCTGTCCACGTATCCAAATCATTACCATAAAGCAGGATACATTTGTTTGTTTTGACCAATGAAATCCACTGACATTTCCTTACTGAACCAAAAAACTTTACCTGGAGGCTTTACCCTAAAGCCCCACTCTACCACTTTGTTTTGTATACACCAATAATGACCTTAAATACTGATGTAGCAGAAAGTTTTCAATAAATAAATAAAATGGTCTCATTTTCTAAATAATCATGTATGGTGCAGCCAGCATAGAGAAAAAGTGTATGATTCTTGCAATTCTACTTTTTCACTCGAGTGGCTAACCACATGAAAACTGTTGCGTGGTTGGTATTGCACAGGGAAATCCTGCCATGAGTGAGTTAAAGGACAATGCTAAAAGTAGTTTTGTACTCTACAAATTTATTTGTGATTATTGAAATCATTAGTTATTTCTTGATGAACTTCTAAGAGGTCATTACATTAAATGTGTGGTAAGAAGTGTACTATTATCACAGCTTGTGGAAACATAATATGAGGAGACAATTGTTGATCTTCTGTAAGCTGTGCAATCAGAAATAGGTAACTCATATAGAGGTTATTTTCCAGACTAAATCATCAAACAAGAATGAAACTAGACCCATCATTGTCACAGCATTCAGTGTGTTGAATCTTACCACATTTTATAATACATGCATTTGTGAGTTAAAAGTCACAACTTCAGAGTAGCTGATAATAAAAAATGTATATTTCCCTCAGAGGGTATATTCATATTTATAATGCAGCTAGCTGTTATACAAACTTTTTAATTACCAAATTTCCAAGAGGCTAGTAAAGGTTGAGATTTCAGAGCATTCTTACATGTCTTTATGGGAACCACTAAATTACCATGGAATTTATTGTTTTTATGTCAAGAGCAGAAAGTGAAAAGAATAAACTATCAGAAACTTGGTGAAAGATACACGTTGGTTCCTGAGATGATTCCTTTACTTTCCTGTGAATGGTTATGGTTAAAGCAAACAGATGTGCTAGACATCAAAGGTCATATAGCACTAAAGAGTAAAATGAGTTAATGATTAGGACAAAATGTGTTGGATGTCAAATAAGATAGTATAGTAGTGAAAAGGGTGAAGTGGGGGGGGGGGAGCAAATGGAGTAAAGGGGGCAGAGGTTAAGGGTGAAGGGTGATTTAGATGAAATGGATAGAAGTGTGTGTGAGGAATGAAAAAGAAAAAGAGTCACTATGAAGTAATTAGCAGGTAATAGGGTAGCAATGGGTGTTGAAGTAGGAAGAGAAGAATCTGGGGAAATAGACATAGGAAGACACTGTAGTGGGAGGATTGTGCATATGGAGGAGGGGAGCATGGGAGCATGGGGTGCGTAGGGAGAGAATGCGAGGAAGAAGCATAGGGGAGGAGGAGGATGGATATCAGCAACTACTTCGAAAGTAGAGGAAATGGGAGTAGAGATTGTAGGCTGGATGAAAGAGAGGAGCATTCTCTTGGATCATGTTTAGGAAGTTTTAGGTATCCTCAAGTTTCTGAAGGAGAGTTGGGTGGAAAGGTCTGATAAACAAAGATTTACTTATGAGGAGAAGAGGAGACAGATGGCCAAGAAGTCGGTGAAAGAGAGGGTAGGCACTGGGGAAGTGGCAAAGTTTTTGGAGACATTGATGGAGGGAGTATTGCCAGAGTAAGGGGCTGTAGGAGGAATCACAAAGAATTGATCCCACTTTACTGGGCTAAAAAAGTACTCAAAAGGTTTGTAGAGGTAGAAGCAGTGGAAGAGGGAGTGGTGTGGAGTGAGGCAGTACTATAGGGAGAGCAATAAGTATGAAGACAGTAATACAAGAGAAGAGGGCAGACAATGAAGAAGACTGTGCAGGAGATGGAGTAAAGAATGTTGAGTGTATTCTGAAGATTGATTAATGACCTAGGTGAATGATTCAGATTAGATAGAGTTGACAGCAAGCATTAATGATAGCGTAGTGGTAGCAGTGGTCAGAGCCATGGTCAAAGGAGAGGTCAAATTTAGACAGGCTAGTAGATGAAGGGACAAGCCTTAATACCCTTAATATGGATACAAAATCATCATTGGCCATGATGACTTATATATTGAAAAATTTCTGTTGCATCAACATCGATAGCATGAGGAAGAGCTAAATGACATCAAAGGACATATGGCAGTATGGTAGATTAGCAAAAGGGATTAGGCATTAGTTAATGATTAGGATAAAGTTACAGGTTGAACAGTACTAGAGGGTAGTATGGTAGTGAAAAGGGTAGAGAAGGGTAACTGGTGGGGTATATTTATTTATTTATTGAAATTTTTTTGCTGCATCAATATCTAAGGTCATTAGTAGCGTATACAAAACATAGCAATAGGGTGGGGCATGGGGGCAAAGCCCCAGGTCAATTATTGTGGTTTAGTTAGGCAATATTTGTGAATTTCCAGAATGGTCAATGGTCAAAACAAAAAAAAATATACCTGGCATAAAAGATTATACAGGCAAAAAGGGTAAATAGGAATTAACAATTTGTGTAAGTGGACAGAAAGGGATGAAGAAGCGAAGGAAAAGGAAAGAGGGAGAAGAAAAGACCCTGCGAAGTTAGTTGAGGTGAGGGCTGAGGTCATCCCTACATTGGGCCTCAGTCTCCGCCTCCTAAGCCCCCCATGGTAGCAACGAGCAAGGGATTGGGGGAGTGATGGGGTACAGTATAAGGTAAAGGTTGTTAGAAGGGAAGGAGTTAAGAGAGTACGGTGCATTATGATAAAGTATTGTGGCAAAAACAGCCAAAATTAGCTTTACGATTAGGATAAATATACAGAACAAGATGATGATTAACAGGAAAATAAGAAAAGACCATGCAAAATTAGTTGAGGCAAGAGCTGGTGATTCCCTACATTAGGCCTCAGTCCCCATCTCTTAAGTACCCCCCACCACCCCCATAACAATGAGCAAGGGATTGAGAGGGTGGTCATGGTGATCCTGAAATATGCAGGGGGGAGTCTACCCCTCTGGGTCCACATGAGGGGTAAGGGGGACATTTTATTTATTTACTGAAAATTTTCTGCCACATCAACATCTAAAATCATTAGTGGTATTGAAAATATAGTGACAGGGTAGGGCTTGGGGGTGAAGCCCCCAGTAAGATTTTTTTTTTTTTTGTCAAATTAAGTGACTTTGTGGATTTCCTGAATGGTTAATGACCAACACAAATAATATAACAAATATCAAAGGTCATATGGCATTATGATAAAGTTTTATGGTAAAGAGGTTAAAAAGTTAACAATTAGGATAAGCAGACAGAAGGAGATGAAGAGAATTAACCCATAACTGACGGGTAGCATTCATAGAGGCCGGGGCCTCATATCGTCGCCCTAGCATGCGCGACCACTCATGCCAAATACCAGCATCCCATGCCGTTTCTTCGTAATACTATGAAGATGTTGTATTTTCAGTTTTCATTATTTTTTACACACCCCCCAATCCCTTGCCCGTTGTTGTCGTGGGGGGGCTTAGGAGGCGGAGACTGGGACCCAATGATGGGGAACTCCCCAACCTTGGGACTCAGCCCTCGACTCAACTAATTTTGCATGGTCTTTATTTTCCTTCCCACTTTTCGTTTCTGTCCCTTCACCAAACCCTTCTGCTATCCACCTCCTAATGTGTGTGAGCCGTGCTGAAAGGATGAAAGGCTGACTTTGTGCCAGTCCTGAACGGCCTGAGGGAGCCATGGGCACGGTATTCCCCTGATTTAGTTATCTAGCCCTTACCCTCTTAGGGACCCTGAGGGGTGGACTGTTTTTATCCCAACATAATCCAGGCTTACCATGGCCAGTAATGAAAACTTATCCCCACTATTAGGGGCAATGAGGCTTGCCCCTTTATCAAATAGCCCCAACGATGTAAACCCACCAGATTCCCTGACCCCAGGCTCTCCTTTGACCACGGCTCCGAACACTGCAATAACTACCCCCTCATCAGTACCTACTAGTACAGTAGCCAACAATCAACCCTTAAGGAACATTTCCACTCTCCCAGCAATCTCAACTTCAACACTCTACCCCCACAACCTCCAAACATCAACCACCCCATCCTCCCTATTAATACCTTACAGCCGTATTGCCCACCTCCCCATAACACTACCTCCCTTAACACTACTCCATCTTCGTCACGCCCCGCCCTTCGACTACCCCTATCTCTACAACAATTTTGAATACCCTCTTCAGCACAGCCAAATGGACCGATTTTTCGTGATCCCTCCACAGCTCCCTACTCTGACAACACCCTTCTCTTCCAACAATGTCTCCAAAAACAAGTAGGTAAAGTCTCTTTCCGTAGCCGACCCAACCGCTCCCGTCTTGTCACAGTAACATCCGAAAACCAAGCTATAGCATTAACAAAACTAACAGACCTATATGGTAACCCCATCCTTGCAGAACCCCATCCAACCCTCAATACTTGCACCGGAACAGTTTCAATCTCCCCAGCAAATTGATTGGTCAGATTGTGGAGAAGATCTACTTGCCTGTCTCACAGACTATGATGCAACATCAGTACAATGCTACTCCATTCCCCCCAGAGGTCATCAAAAGAAACCCACTAACATAGCCAAAATTACCTTCCGTAGGCATGACCTTCCCTTAACGTCTACATAGGAGGAGAATCCCTCCCTGTTCGTCCATACCAACCCCCTCCACGTCAGTGCCAAAATTGTTGGCGTCTAGGACACCCAGCCAAACATTGCCGTTCCACAGCCAGATGCCCACTATGTGCCCAACCTGGCCATACCCGATCTAACTGCCCTGCACAATCATGCACATGTGCCAACTGTGGCGGCCCCCATAATGTATTTTATAGGGGTTGTCCCACCTATAAATTTGAGTCTGAGGTAGCAACTCTCAGATTCAAACTTGGACTCACACTACGTGAAGCCAGACAAGAAGCACGTCGACGTGGTTTCTCCCTTACTCCTTACTCCAGTAATACTGCTCATTCTACCAATTCTCCTAAACCCACCCCTCCTACATCTAACACCCCCCTCTTCTACCTCCTACCTTCCCCAGTCAAACTCTTTTGCCACCCTAAATCCAGACACTCCAATCTCTACTACAGATACTTTAATCACCACTAAAATCCCAACACCTTCCCCTCTCCCTCCTCGCACTACCCGTAACAGACAGAACAAACGTTCCACCCCCTCTTCCCCTACCACACAATCACCTCCACCTTCCTTTGCTCCTATGCTTGAGACACCAGTCCTCTCTTCCCCCCCTCACAAGAAATCCTTTATTCCCCAAAACTCCCAAACCAACTCAGAAGAAACCATTGAAAATATTCAAGATTACCTAATGAAAACTGACACTCAACCTCCAAATCTTACAACTCCTGCTCCTTCCACACTCCAAGTAACTGCTGATATTCATCCTCCTCCTAACAATATCCCCCCTACACCCTATCCTCCTACCCCCTCCCAACACAGCCCATCCCCTCTATCCCCCCACCATCCCCTCTATCCCTTCCACTCCCTCCTTACGCACGTGAATCCCTTATGTAACTCATTAACTCTCATAAAGTCAATACACACCACCAGACACTCCAATCCCACACATCCTACTGCCGTGCCCACGTTTTGAAACAACTCGTACCTCTGCTTTCCCCCACCTATCCCCCCTTCACCGACCTCCCAACCTATCAGACATCCTTACAGAATCCCACACTTTTTGCTTCAACAACCTATTCTCTTTCCTCAAACGCATACATATTCTTCATCTAATCTAACTCCTTACCATACCCGACCCTAACCCTTTCACTCACCAATTCCTTTGCCCAGCTTAGACAACTAATCACTAACTCAACCACCCTTCCCTAACATTAACTATAGTGCTACATGACCTTAGATGTCTAGCACATTTATCTTGCTTTTAACCATTAACCATTATTTTTTACAGTCTCTACTTGCCAAACTTCCTGATAAATCGAGACTGAAGGGTATTTTTGTTGTTATATAGACTCCGTAGTTGATCATTATTCGGTCTATAGTCCGAATAAAATAAGCAGTGTGCGGCATCATGGAGTTGAAATCATGGAGTTTTTTTTGTTTGTTGCATGGTAAAAATGAGAAAGTGTTAAAACCGACTTAATCACACTTTCACTGGCAAAAAAATAATCTTTTGCTGTGATTGTAACAAAAAAAAAAAAAAAAAATCATGGCATGTCCATACATACTCTATGGCATGTGCGTACATGCCCCCGGCAGATGGTCCCTCCATGCCATGGCATGTGCGTACATGCCACCCGTTGGCAATGGGTTAAAAGGGAAGAAAAGACCATGCAAAATTAGTTGAGGTGAAGGCTGAGGACCAAGGTAGGGGTGATCCCTTACATATGGTCTTAGTCCCATTCTCCTAAGCTCCCCCACGACAAAAACGAGCAAGTGATTAGGGGAGGGGGTAAGAGATAGG
Source organism: Penaeus monodon (assembly GCF_015228065.2). Taxonomy (NCBI): domain Eukaryota; kingdom Metazoa; phylum Arthropoda; class Malacostraca; order Decapoda; family Penaeidae; genus Penaeus; species Penaeus monodon. Next base: position 38,372,153 of record NC_051392.1, read on the forward strand.
CAAATTAAGGGAAGGGAATACCATGCCCATGGTCTCTGGGGCCATTGATGACTGACAAAGCCAGCTTTTCTTCCTTTCAGCATGGTTCTAACACTTTTTAGGAAGTAGACAGACAAAAATACCATACAAAATTAGATGAGGCGAGGGTTGAGGCCCCAGTACCGGTCTCCTATACCCCCCCCACAGTAACAGCAGGCAGGTAGAATCACTTTAGATTCATATTGGAATGAACAGATCTTTTTATAAACCATTTACCATTGTGGTCCACCAAAAGTGTGATGTGAGGGGGAAAAACACCAGAGTATATTGGAGAATAAAATAAGTATGTACAGTTGGAAAAGAAGAGCTTTATTAACAATACCACAACAGGTAAATGAATGGAATCTAGTGGAGACAGAATTTAACAAATGTGAATATTGTTAAAGAATTAGGATAAATCAAAACAAAACAATAACATGGTATCTTTAATCAATTCCTAATAATTACACTAAAGCTAATTACTTTACTTCTGGATATATTACAAAATTGCAAACAGAATCTAGTCATACATTCATATATTACTGACTAGTTTTTTTTATGTAATTATAAAAAGGCTGAAATTGAACACTATAAAATCAGGCATACTTTTAGCACCAATTCTACTTCAAATCACGAGTCTTTAATTATTGCACTATATAAAAACAGCTGTGCATATTTTAAAACCTGATTCAGAACTTTGCCCCCCACCCCAACATTCTTGGTCCCAAATTTACTGAAAAAGACTCATGAATTTTCTTACAAGATGCAGTGTTCACATGGCAAATTCTGAGAATAGACCTCCCACCCAAGAAAAAAATTCACAGCCATTATCTTTTTTTTTTTTCTATTTATTATTATTAAATACCCTTACTGCATTTAGAATGGAGATTTTTGCTTGTTTATTTTTTAAAACATATCAGCTGTATAGGAATGAATACTATTGCATGTTCCTAATGAAAGTGTCCTATTGAAGATAAGAGGTCAAGTACTTGAGAAATACTGTACTATATATACGCGTCACTTCCACATTTAAATTAGCTCTACTTGAGATTACATACAAACACACACACACATACACATGCTCACATCACAAAAAAGTTTACATGTACTCGCATACAGAAGTTGTTTGATATTAGTGAAATCATCAAACCTACAGTCCTTCAATAATAACTATGCATTTGTAAAAATAAAAAATACATTCTTTACATGAACCTTATAACATATATACACAAAGATTATACATTGAATAAATGGTACATATATTGAAAAGTTATAACAAAATAAAAATGTTACATAAAACAAAGTAATCTTTCTTTTTTTTCTCTCTTTTTTTCTTCCTCTTTTGGTTTTACAATTGAAGACATATGTTAACAGGAAAATAAGTGAAGTTCCTGTCCCTAGCAACTTAAATAACATCAAATTTAGTGGCTCTTTTTGTCTGTAAAAACTCTGGGACTGATCAGTCTATCTGATGCTTTTAAAAATAAAACCTTGCAGAGGTTATTACCTTCACTGAAGCTGACTATGTACAATTATTTATATTATCATGCTAATACTATACACCTTTACTATCTCTCATTCTGTGTCTTCTTTTCCATTTTCTCAAACAAGTCTCTGAAAAAGAAAAGAAAATAAGTAAATGTCTATTCTGCAAGAATAAGAGTATATCATGAAGCCAAAGAAAATAATGTGTAAGAAAGTAATTCTATTTCTGAAACTGAAAGAATAATTCATAAGTATTTCTCAGATAAGAAAATATAATTTCTGAGGGCATACTATCAGAATCATTGATTTTTTTAAGGAAAGAGATACACAAACTTGCAGATATGTTGTGATAAAGAGTTGCATATGCATCACTATTAATCAGTCTACAAATTAAGCAATCAACAAAAGCTAAAAGTATATAAGGGAAGAAGTTTATTAAGATAAATCTAATCAAGTCTAATGAGTTTAGAGTTTCTTGTTTACTTTTGTAATGGCCGACATAGTTTTGGATTTCATTTGTCTCTTGTACACCTCATATAATGAAGGTTTTGTGATCAAAATATGAGAGTAAATTCAAGAGACCAGGGGCAGCATTCATGAAAGGTCATAAAAATTTCTTTGACTAATTTAAAGGGCAGTCTGGAAAACAGTCTTTGCCTAAAAGATTGTCTTACAATTTCTCCATAACTATCTAAAGACTGTCCCTCATGATTTCATCTATGAATTGTGTTGTAGACATATTTCAAGGGTAACACTTAACTAGAACTAATATTATATTCTAAAAGACTATATAACAATAATCCAGTGTATTAATGAAATAAAACTATTATTGTAATGAATCTCATATAATGTCTAGAATATTATAATCTAATATCCATGTCTTATATTACATATATAATATCCTTTATGTGTATAGGGCACCCTTGAAATTTGTTAGAACTGGGTTAGCGGGAAAACTGCACAATGCCATTTGTGTTAATCTGAGAGTAAACTGCAGTAATCATAACAGGAAAATATCAATTAACATTTGACAATAAGTAAAAAAGTAGGATAAAGTTTTCCAACTCAATACTGATTCAAGTCATCTTCAACGACTACAAAACTGCATTCTAGTTGTCAGGGTCTCATAAGGACAATTCATGACAGTGCTTACACGTTTGGAACACCTACAAATCATTATTAACAAAAGTATGATTTCTATATTAACTTAATGAAATAACTTGAATCTGTCAGGAGAATGTGTGCACCTTCTGTTCAGAATTGAGAAAGCAAAAATCAGCAATAAACTTACTTGTGTACATAAAAGAAAATGTATCCATTCTTTTGCCTTCCATCTGCCAGAACAACAGACTCTGATATTTTTGTAACCGTTTCATCATCATAGTGGAACCAACTTCCTTCTTCGCAATTGTAGATATCAGACACATAATGTCCTGAAAATATGAAAGACCATACTCAGAACTCTCATTCCATTTTAATGTAGATAATGTAAAGTTTACAATTCTTATTAGTTGCAAGATACTGTAATCAATAAGACATTATCTGCAATTATATACCATAAAATAATAATGCTACTTTTGAGGAACCTCACCTGTATTGGTCGTTAACCCAAAATGACTGATAATGCTCATCAAACGGTAGGTGTGCAGGCCACTCTCAATGTCAGAGTCATCTTGACTAGCACTTCTGGCAATGTTTTCCTCATTCTGTGGGAGTATAATTCAAATCTTCAATTTTGTGTAAAATGTTTTAGATGAGAACTAAACTAAGCCTTGGGAATCTAATTTGGAATACAAAAATAAACTTGTTCATACTCCTTCCTGTAGGATTATAATTCAACTGGCTATTTTCAAATATTATTGCCAGATCATACATTTTCCAAATTAAACTTACTGCTCAATCAGAACAGGAAAAACATGTAAAAAACTGGTAAAAATATCCAATACATCCATTTACTTTTTAAAAATAGGAAATAAAACCTATTAGACAATGGCACAAAGAATACCTACCTCTCATGTTTAATAACTGAAAAACTTTTCATACAAGATGTAATCTAAACTTTGGAAGGTTTCATAATTCATACTAAAATTAAACAAATGACAAAAAGGACACCACACCCAAAAAAAGAGAGAGAGAGAGAGAGAGAGAGAGAGAGAGAGAGAGAGAGGGAGGGAGGGAGGGAGGGAGGGAGGGAGGGAGGGAGGGAGGGAGGGGAGGGAGGGAGGGAGGGAGAGGGAGGGAGGGAGGGAGGGAGAGAGGGAGGGAGGGAGGGGGAGGAGAGGGAAAGGGAGGGAGGGAGAGGAGGGAGGGAGAGGGAGAGGGAGAGAGAAGAATGAATCACACAAAACAAAAAAACGGTGTAGCATTTACTTAGCAAGTGCCAAAAAAGATATCTTTAAAAGAAAAAAAATATATATATCTATAAATATAAATCTACAAAAAGCAACAATTTAGGAAATCTATCTGGATTAAAACAGCAAAACACTGAAGAAAGCACCAGCAGAAGCAGATGAGTAGGAGTCTAGTCATGACTACATAATAACATGTACTAGACTCATACCTATCAGCCCTCACTGGCAAAGCAAAACAAGCTCTTATCTGCCATGTGATCATCCAGTGGCAATTTTGTCCAACACAGCAGAGCAACACAACAACACATAGCCAGAAAAATAAAAAGTAAAAATACAAATTTAAAAGGGACACGCAATCTCTCTCTTACCTCTTCTTCGGCATTTTCCACCTGATTTTCCTGCGAGTAGGTCATGCCAAGCTCTTGCAGTGACAATCTAATAGCTTGTTGAATCTCATCGTCTTCTCCACCTCCAATATCATTCATGCTGCGACGCATTACTTCCTGAAAGTACAATTTTCTTGATTTTCTACTCATCAAATACTATGCCTTTTCTTTATCAATTACAAATAAACCCTTTTCTTTATCAATTACAAATAAACCCTTTTCTTTATTAATTACAAATAAACACTTTCCTTTATCAATTACAAATAAATACATTTCTTTATCAGTTACAAATAAACACTTATGTATTACACTCAATGAATATTGTAAGGCAGACACACACTAAAAATCAAACAAGTCAAATTTTGAAGTTTTAGTACATAGAGCTGACTTTCCCCTATGATGATATGATGAAGCAATTTAGACTGGTAACATTATGAATTTCAGCATTTCCATTATGAAAGGCTGATCAATACAAACAATACATGGGTGAACTAGGCAATATAGACACAATACTCATTCTCTCTACTAACTATGCTTGCCTACCTGAAGTTCCTCGTCTTCATTATCAGGAATGGCTATTGGGACATTTGCAGCTGCTTTGACCGGACTTGTCAGACACAATTCTTCTTTATCCTTCTTCGACTCGCAAACATTGAGTTCCGATGACAAATTACGCACAGTTAGGGTTGCTTGTTTTGGGTGGTCGTGGAACAATGGTACTGCAAAAACATTAACAGATCAACATATGTACTTCTATAATTTTTGTACAAGAAAGTATCCAGATCCAACATAATTCCTATCACATGTTATACGTAAATCAAAGTAAAAAACATTTTCTCCATTATATAAGAAAAAATTATGGACAAGGGTGAAACCAATCTTTGATCAAATAAACATTTGTATCTTACTAATATAAATTTACATCTACATCATGACAGAAGCATATGAAAAATTAGTGAATTCAAAAATTAAGATTTAGTAATCCAATGTAATGTAACTAAAAAAATGAACCAAAATACAAAAGTTATACCTGACAGAATTGGGACTCCAAGGAGAAGGCCCCTCAACATCCCCAGTCAAATAAGGGTCTAAGGTGATCCATCGGTTTATGTGAACTCGAGACGACATCTTTATACTTTCACACTGTTCTGGCTTGTACTCATACCTCTTGAGTTGGACAATAAGGATTCTGCACAGACAAAAATACACAATATTAAATTTCACATCAAAATGTCTCAATTCCCACTGTAAAAACTAATTTCCAACGGCCTTTAAATGTTATCTTCACAAGCATTATCATCATATATGATAGCATTTCAGAGGACTCTCAGGATATTCTAAATCATTAAATATATACTAATAAGAGTTCAGAACTTATATTTGGTATAAGTTACCTGGGCAATCTTGTCACTGTAGTAACAACTGAAGATCGATTGTGAAGGCATTTTTCACATTTCAATTCTCTCTCATCCGCACTCATGTAAGAAGATATGGCATCCTGAATGGTGTCTCTACCCTCTTCTGGAAGGTTGACATACAGGCCAAAATACTCTTGTTTTCTACCTTCAACTTCATCACAACTGTAAAGGGAGTACATTTCAAAACACTGGAAACAAGTATAAAATACTATCAATATAAAAAAACTTATTAAAGCCAACTGTTCAAATAATATAAAATCAGGTAGTATGAAAATACATCAGTGTCTTACTGCATTGAAAGTCAGGTGAAAGTCTTACAGATTTACCATACGAAATATAACAATTAGGATAGGTCTTTGATATTCTTACCCCAAACATCTGTAGGATTCAAGCAACTGAAACTCAAAATTATCCTTCACTGGATTTCTTGGGATTACTTCTTGTGCAGTGTGCTTGGTTGGTGTGTCAAGCTGTGTGTTTTCTCTTGAGGCTATTCTTTCTGCAAGTACATCATCAGTGTCCAAGTCCTGTGAATTCTCCATGCACACTTCTTCTGAAATACCCTCACCATTACAGTGAGTTTTATTCTCTAATTCAGGGCTTTTAACTGTTGGAGAATCGTTATTTTTCACTGTATCTTGTTTAATGGGACTGGGATCTCTTCTGGTGCAGCCACTGAGATACACTTCCTCGTCAAGCTCTCCATTCGGGGTGCATGTGAGGGACTGCGAGCCAGAAGGGCGGTCTGGACTTGGTGTGGTCATGTGGCACCGGTCTATCTCATCTTTGATGGTATCCAAGACCCGTGTGAGGAATTCATTTGCATCCTGCATTTTGAAACCAGAGAAGGAACCATCGACACGTTCCAAATTCTCCTTCACTGTTCTGCAGGATTGGAAATTGAGTCAGTATTCAATAAATCTGCTGATCTTGCAGTCAGACATCATAATCTAGCAATGCGTATATATCATCAGAGAGAATAAAGAAAAGAGAAAAATAGAAAAGAGTGAGTAATGTGACAAAAACTTATTTCACTTACTTGAGAGACTGCTTCACACCAGATACCTGGCCCTTCATTCTGTTGGACAAGACTTGACTCAGGCCATAGAAGAGAGAGGTATGGGCCATATCGAGGTGTGAAGCCACTATCCGGTAATCCAGCAGGAATGATGAGAGACCAAATAACGACTGGATGACCGAATTTAGGTAACATGTGTTGCCATAGTTTGGGAATCTGAAATAACCACACAGAAAAAATATGTCACTCTCCAAGAAAAGCATAATATATTAACTGTATACTATTAAAGATTTTAGAAGTTGACAAAAATAATTGATTTTTTTTTTACCCAATCAGGTGTGGTGGTGTGACTGATGACACTGGTTGTTCACTGCACAGTTCTGTTGGGACGTTTTCTTTCTCTGCTGAGAAATAAGACTTAGGCCCATAAGCTTTCTCAATTTTTTCAGGCGAGATATCGCTTACAAGCCTGGATCTGCAGAGGTTCATGGGTTTCTTCTTATTACCATACACCTTTACACTCCCCGCTTTCGGTGGACCAAAGAGAGAATTCTCTTTGTCCGAATTAGGGCTCGGTTTGCTCTCTTTCCGCGTGGGAATAAAAACATCTTCTTCATTATCCGAGAAGATGTTGTAAGGGTCCTTAGTATTCTCGGTACCATTAATTGCACTAAAGGGACGCTTCAAGGCCTGGGGAGAGGAATCCTTCTTGCCCAGCCATTTCCCGAGGCTATTACCCTCCTCGGGCTGTGGCAAGGCCTTCAGCGCACTGGTTACCATCTTCTCTGAGCGAGACGAGAACCGTTTCTGCAAGGCCGTTCTGGGAGGCGTTCCATAGGAGGAGTGTGGGGTCCCTGCCTTCCCTCCTCGGTGCTGGTACTTCTTGAGGTAATTCCGGCTGCCGGTCGAATATGGATTCCGACGGACTGTGCCTTGAATAATAATATGGGGAGGATTAATCAGATGATGGATTTATATATTTTTTTCATTCCAGATATATTAATATTTGAAGAAACTAAAGATGTAAACAAAAAACTATAAAAAACAACCTCAAAATCCATATGGTTAGCATGATGATTCAGAATAATCCTTTTCAGAATTTTCCTCTAAAAGGAAAATTCCGATCTTTCTACTCTTTAATTTTCGATCTTCTCTTTCCTATCTCCTAGTTCTCTTTCCTTTTCTATTCCTCTCTCCCTCTCCCTCTCATGATATAACTTCATCTATCAATCTATCTATAATTACTTGCACTCCTTGTTTTCCTTGAAATACAAAACAAAAAATAAAAGTACACTAAACAAAAATAACAAAGAAACAAATTATTAATAATAAAAAAAAAGCCTACTTACTTGAATTAAATGTAGCTGGTGGTTTCTTTGGAGTAAATTCCATCTTTCAACCACAGCTGTAAATAATTCCTGTATTTGTGAAATCGAACATAGAAAAAGAAGAAAAAATGCCAACCAAATCCTAAATCTTCCCGTTATCTAATTAATTCCTTAATTTGTCAATATTGTCTATACCGTACATTTTCTTATTCATACAGTATACTCATATTTACTTATAAAAATTAAGTAAAAATCAAATTAAAAATCACTATAAAGCAAAAAGAAAGAAAGAAAACACAAGTTTCTAACAAGTAATCTCAAAACATGTCTTTTACAGAGAGAGAATAGAGGAATAGAAAGAAAAGAGAAAGAAATTCCTAAAAATACAGTTGGAAAGCCAGAATGTCTTAAAAAAGAGTAAAAGGTAAAACACAACTGCTTGATCTAAATCTTTTATCCAAGTGGATAATCGCAAAATATTTGATTTATGTATAACTATCCTACCTATCAATGGGTAAACTAAAGTGCTATTTATGGGGAAACTCTAAGGACACTTACAGAGTAAAAAAAATACACTCACTGATACCTGAAATAATCTGCCATGGCCAAGAATAATATAAATTAAGAAATTATGTTGTGACAAATGCTACATGCAGACTAGGTCCATGGCAATCAGGTGGTTCCAAGATAAGAGCCTGATAATAATAATAGAGGGGGGGGGGGAGTGATTTGGGAGGTAGTCACCAGGTAATGACCCCAGGTTTGGGAGATTTTAGGGTGACAAATAAGGTTCACACAGCCATCTTTTATAAGGCAAATATACTGAAACAACAGAGCAAATGAATCTCAGAAACTTATTTTCTATATACTTCTGCTGCAAATGAAAAATAACAGTTATTTGATGCAAAGGTGTTAGAGAGACCAAAAAGAAAAACTGCAATGTTTGTGGATTCCCTGGACTGACCCCAAGCTAACAATTTACAGTAGTCAACTTTGTAACCAATTACCCAGGAATTTTCTTTGACGTTGCCGAGTTTGAAACTAAGCCAAACAATATGCTATGTTACAAACACTAACATTCAGAACAGATACAACTCCTGACCAAGCCTTGCGATTTACTATGAAACGTGGCAATTTGTATGGAAGGAAGGAACATTCTAATGTTGCATTGCAACATGGTACATTTCAGTTCATGATGCTTTAAATTTGGGTCGTTCCATTTTTTTAAAATCCGCCATCAGAGGTCATCTTAGGGGACCCTTTAACCTGCTTTAAATCAATAATCCAGTTCATTTCAACCAAAACTTCACAAAAAAAAAAATTTAACTACACCTTATATTAAAAAAAATCTCTTCACACACCCATTACCTCCAACCATAGCCTAACACCCACACAGAAATAACCTTTACCTCAAAAATAACCTCAACTAACTTCCCTGATCTCACAAATAACCTCCTTTACCTCATATATAATCTCCTTTGCCTCAGAACCTCAACTAACCTCCCAAAGAACCTCAAATAACCTCCTATACACCATAAATAACCTCCCTGATCTTACAAATAGCCTCGAATAATCTCCTCTACCTCATATATAATCTCTTTTGCCTCAGAAGCTCAAATAACCTCCCTTAGCTCCCAAATGACCTCCTTTACCTCATAAGTAACTGCAAATAACCTCCCTTACCTCCCAAAGAACCTCAAATAACTTCCTTTACCCCAAATATAACCTCCCTGACCTCACACATGACTTCAAATAATCTCCTCTACCTCATAAATAATCTTTTTTGCCTCAGAACCTCAAATAACTTCCTTTACCTCATCAGTAACCCCAAATAACCTCCTTTACCTCAGAGTAACCCCAAACACCCTCCTTTACCTCCCAAACAACCTCCTTTATCTCCTAAACCTCACAAATAACCTCAAAATAACCTCCTAAACCTCACAAATACCCTCCCCCCCCCGCCCCAGCCTCTCCAGCCCGAGCGCCTGACCTCCGCCCGCCACGCTTTCTCCTAATGCTTCAGCACACGTAAACACTCGCTCTTCTTTCCTCCATTTTTCGCTCTCTCTTCGCTTATTCTCTCCGTTTCTCCGCTTCTGTGCTCTCTCTGCGCTCTTTGGGTCTCTTATTTTCGCTTTCCGGGTTTTGTTTTTTATCTGTTTATGGGTCTTTTTCTCCGTTTTTTCTCTTTTTTTTTGGCGTTGGGAGGAAATTGGGAAAACTTCGGTGAGAAAAATCTTGAAAAGTCTAGAAGGAAAATTAATAATAATAAAAAAAAAACTAACTAAACTTGTAAGCGGGGAGAAACGAGTAAAGAAAGGAAAGAAAGAGAGAAAGAGAGAAAGAAGAGAGATAGAAGGAAATGAAAAAAAACGAATTAAGCTCAAAAACAAAACGGTATGTTTTTTTTTTTTTTTTCCTTCCCGAGAGGAGAAACTTCGCCCCGAAAGTTCCTCCCGGGCCTTACCTCCGCCGTTCCCTTAGGACCTCCCGCAGCTCATATCCTCCCGGGTGATTAGGCCGACGCTCATGCTCCTCCTCGAGCCGAAAGGGGATTGATCGGGCGAGGCTTTCCCACCGCACTCGGAAAGAAAAACACAAACACGCGAGGTCGACGTCCAACGCCTCCCGGAAAAGCGCGCGAAATGGCTGCGAAATTCGGCTTGCGCTCACGCCCGGGCGTCGCGCGCGCCCGGGGAAGTGTCGTACGCCGCGGCGCGCGATCGCCTCTCTTTTTCATAGTCTCTCTTTCTCTTTCTCTCTCTGTCTCTCTCTCTGTCTCTGTCTCGGTCTCTCTTTCTCTTTCTCTTACTCTTTCTCTCTCTCCCTGTCTCTGTCTCCCTGTCTCTGTCTCTGTCTCTGTCTCTGTCTCTCTCTCTCTCTCTATATATATATATATATATATATATATATATATATATATATATATATATATACATATATATATTCTCTCTCTCTCTCTCCCTCTCTCTCTCTCCTCTCTCTCTCTCTCTCTCTCTCTCTCTCTCTCTCTCTCTCCTCTCTCTCTCTCTCTCTTTCCCTTCTCTCTCTCTCTCTCTCCTCTCTCTCTCTCTCTCTCTCTCTCTTCTCTCTCTCTCTCTCCTCTCTCCTTCTCTCTCTCTCTCTCTTCTCTCTCTCCTCTCTCTCTCTCTATCTCTCTCTCTCTTCTTCTCTCTCTCTCTCTCTCTCTCTCTCTCTCTCTCTCTCTCTCTCTCTTTCTCTCTCTCTCTTTTCCCCTCCTCTCTCTCCCTCTCTCATCTATCTCTTCTCCTCTCCCTTTCTCCCTTTTCTATCTCAACATCATCGCGCGGAAAGAAACCCTGCTTGCTATGGCTACTTAATAAAATACTAAAACTAAAACGCAATAACTTTCTGACCCGTAAACCGCGTTGCCACAAGTACGCGCAAAAGCTTCATAAATAACGTACATCCTACACACATCTCATGCTATTGTAACAAAAGAAAAAAAACAAATAACTAAATAAATAAAAAAGCGATATATCTATAACCTCGTGTACATGTACAGGTATTAATTGTAAAGAAATTTATTGATTTTACTTAATAAAGAAATGTTTTGCCGGCATATTTCTGCGTCACGTCAGGTGGATGTGCGTATTTGACTGCTATCGCTATCGCCTCTTATCTAAATTTTGTGCTCGGTTGATAGCCATCTTAATCAGTTAGTCATGCAGCGAATAAAGAAATAAAATACGCGACGCCATTGGTGAAAGTATTGGATATTTGTAGGTATTTAATAACAACTATGCGCCATTATCGCTCATCTGGCATCTCGTGCTGAATGCAAATTACACCTTATTATGCAGAATCTGCTAATGTCACTGTATAATTAGCTACAAAATGTGAAATATTATTTGACTCTAAGAACAGAAATATGCTTCAATTTTTAAATAGTAGTTAATCACGATAATGTAATTTGAAGTAAATGCGTTTACATGCTTCACTGCACGTGAAATATATCACTTGAGAAATTAAAAAAGAAAAGTAGAATATACAATATTTATATTTCAAAAGAAAATTAAGGTATTTTCATATTTTTTTTTTAGACTACAACAATTCCTTTACATATATATAAGGCAAGATAAAAATAGAGTTTATTTAGCAAATGCTTCGTAAACAAAACACAAACGTCTTTCACGAATGTTTTTCTCTTTTATAATTCTTCCTTCACTATGTCTCTTCCCATAATTGACTTTGAGAGTTCCAGAGAAAAGGAGAAGAAAAGGCAACAGGAGAGAGAAGCGAGAAATTATATTCTTGAGAAGGTAAGTTCGTTTTTTTTTTTTAACTAATGGAAGATTTTATTTTTAAGATTTGATATTTTTCTTCGTTTTTTTTTTTCTCGTTTTACTAGATCTCTTTGTTTTATCTGGTTTCTTTATGTTTATGAAGCGTTATCAGTGATATTTCGACTGTATATTTCTTCAAACAAATGGATCCGAAAGAAATATCAGGGTCAGGACGTAAATTATCACATACCGGTACCATTACAAGTCTTGTGCGATTCCTAATCGGTTTTCCCTCATTATCCATTAAAAAAAGTAAACATAAATGATTACAGGCCTTTTGCTCACCTGCCTCTGGCCGCCACACATCTCCCATTGGCCTCTGCACCTGTGGGACTTCGGCAAAGGCCAACAATCCCCTGTCATTTTGCATACTGGTTAAATGGAGTCTGTTTATCCCTGGAATCTGTCGTGAAGTGAGAAACTTAACATAATTTACAAGGTGGAGATTACTGTCCTTTGCTGGAGAATTGAAATGTGAGGAAACCATGGTGATTGCTGGAAACTGTGGTACTATTTTGGTTAGCCTCCATCGCATGTTATACCCAGTTTTTAGTGGATGTGGATAGAACTTAGTTGATATAATTTCAAGGTAAAGCTCCACTATGATGGCTATTGCAGATATCTTTTGGATGTTTACCAAGTTAATGATATTTGTAGGGAAATATGATTAGAAATGCTCCATAAGCAAGTGGGGGTATTTTCCTCCTAAAACTTTACATGAACATAAAAGATCACATTTTTATTTAAGTGATCTACACACATTTGCATTGCATAAGAATTGCACATCATAATTTCTTATCTTCTCTTTAATATTTTTACCTTTATATGCTTGAAGGGTATCAGAATAGTAACTAGGTCACTGTGTGCTTCATATTCTTGGCATTTCTTAAAAAAAAAAAAAAAAAAAAATGTAATACTTAGTTTGTGGATGTAGATGTTTACTTAGATATAGATTACAAATTGCTTAATATTTTGAAGAGAAGTTGTTTACAGAAACTTTGTTAGAAAGACTATGATTGTGGTTTTGCTGGTTGACCTAATTACTATTTTATTACGTATGTTCCATCAGTCTTTAAGTCGAGTCTAAATTGTGGTTGCATTTGATGAGCATGACATCAGTTAGACCGTATTTGATTATCACATTTAAGCTTGCATGAGACTAACCTCTTTACTCTGCATTTCAAGGCCAAGAATGAGTATGAGGTCAGGAAAGCGAGGGAGGAGGTAGCCCGCCAGAGAGGGGAGCACATGTGGATGCTCTCATCTGTGGAGGCGAACCTTGATAGTTCCAAGAAGAAAAAGAAGAAAAAGGAGAAGAAGAAGAAGAAGAAAAAGAAAGAGAAGAAATCCAAGAAGAGCAAGAAACATGACTCATCGTCCTCAGTAAGTCCAAAAATTGGGAAGAATTCACGAAGGATTTATTTAACTTGTAAGAAAATGTTTTTTTGTTTTTCTGTACACATATGACCACCTGTTCTATATATCATCTGGTTGATAAAATTAAATGTTCATCCCTACAGAGCAGTAGCAGTGAAGATGAAGAAGGCGCATGGGTTGAAAAATCAAATCCCTCGGCTTCATTTACCCCGTCAGTTAAGGAAACCACAGAACAGGAATCGTCCGCATCTCAGGGCAGGAGGGATGGCTGGATGGAGGTACAGTTTATTCATGAAATTTACTCAGCAGATGTTTTATTGAAGGTGGTTTAAGCCTTTTTTTATCCATTGATTTTGTAGTTTATCCTACTATTTTTTCCACAGAATATGTTGAATGACTGGAATGCATTTTGCTTGTTACTATTATGAATATATGTTTGTATGTATATCTTTTTGTGTATTCATGTATATTTGTATGCATGTATGTTTCTGTGTGGTAATATTTCTCTAACAATATCTAGTCATTATTTTATCTGGTACACATATATTAAGTCTGTATTAGTTACATATCGAGTACTAGTTAAACTTCAGATATTTGTCACACTTTGAATAGGACCACTGCCAAACCATAAAGAATTGAAAGGGAAGTACTGTCATTAACATTATAGTAATAAAATGTAGTACAATGTTGCTATGCTTATGGCCATTGAGTAAACAGAAATATTGACGGACAATAGGAATTACCAAACATTAGAAATTTGGGAGATAGAGAATAAGCCTGTATCATCTCATATCATTGAATATTTTCCCTTATTTTTTCTTATCCATTATCTCATGTTCGTTTACCCGGTTACATGTTCAAAGCCAGCAGATCTTGAAAAGAATATATAGACAATAAAAACTGAAGTGAAAGGTAGAAATAGAAAGAGATGAGTAAGTTCAAATGTATAATTTTCTTTTCAGATGACATCGTTGTTTGGGACTTTCACCCGTGATGAGATGAGGGAGAGAGAGGGAACCTGTCGAAAGAAGGCCAAAGAAGAGGAAGAGGCAAGGAAGAGAGAAGCAAATAAGGTAATAGTAGTTAAAGTATATATATATATATATATATATATATATATATATGTATATGTATATATGTATATATATGTATGTATGTATATGTATGTATATGTATATATGTATATATATGTATGTATGTATATGTATGTATATGTATATATGTATATATATGTATATATATGTATATATATGTATATATATATATATATATATATGTATATGTATATATATTTTTTTTCTATATTATATCTTCTTCTTCTTTCTTTTCTTCTTCTTCTTCTTCTTCTTCTTCTTCTTCTTCTTCTTCTTCTTCTTCTTCTTCTTCTTCTTCTTTTCTTTTCTTTTTTTCTTTTTTTTTCTTCTTCTTTTTTCTTACCTCCTGTCTTGATAAATGTAAATATTGTGTAAGATAGCTTTAAAAGATAAAGTGTAACTTATGAGAGATACATATTTAGTGTATATGTATGTGTGTGTGTATACAAAAATATTCTAACCAAACCCTCATCATGAAAATAACTTCTGATATCCTCACAGCCTGGTTCACATGCTCGAGAGCTGAACCCATACTTCAAGAACGGTGGGACAGGTTTGCCTGAAGAAGAGCCGCAGCAAAAGGCTTCTGTTGGACTGGATGCCGCTTGGCTGCGCAGAGCTCTCCAGCGCGCAAAGGAGCAAGCAGAGAAGGAAAAAAAGTCTTTGGAGGAGGTTGCAGCTCAGAGATGGGGTGTATGTTAGGCTGGAGTCTTTAGTGTTGAGTCTGTGAATTTTGATGTCTCTGACTGTCATGTACTTACGTTTCCTCAATTCTTGCTATTCCACTGTAGTAATTTCTCTCCACTTTATTCTCACCTAGTTTTTCCTCCTTTTTCTCCTTTCATTTCTTTCCTTTTTCTTCATTTTTTTCTCCTCTTTTTTTCTTTTTCTGTACTTTTTTCCTTGCTGCTCTTTCCACTTTGCTCTTATCTTCTTCCCTTTTTTGTCTTACATCTTTCCTTTCACCTCTTTTTTCTCTCCTCTCTATCTACTTGCACTGTATTCCATCATTTCCTATTTCTATCTTTTGTTTAATTTCTTCAAAAGGAGAGGTTGGTGCTATAAGGAATTATACTAATGATGAGAAGTTGCAGTCTTTATCATTAAATTGTCTCGTCTACTTTGCAGTCCCTTGCCAAATTCCATGAGCTCTTAGCAGAAGCAGAAGGGCGAGGGAGGAGTCGCCAGGAGGAGCCATGGCAACAGGGAAGACGGAATCGAGACAGGAGTTTGAGCAGAGAAAGGAGGAGAGACAGACTGGATGACAGGCACAGTGACCGAAGGAGGAGTAGAAGCAGAGAGAAGGGTAGAAGAGATCAGAGGAGCAGAAGTAGGGAAAGACAAAGAAGGAGCAGGAGTAGAGAGAGACAAAGGCGGAGTAGAAGCAGAGAGAGAAGGAGAAGCAGAAGTAGAAGCAGAGACAGGCAAAGAAGAAGCAGAAGCAGAGAACATGACAAGAGGAAAGAAAAGAGTAGACGTAGAAGATATAGCAGTAGCTCCAGCAGCACCGATAGTGAAAGTGACAGCAGAAGCAGAAGTGGAAGTAGAAATAGAGAAGATATGAGAAGACCTAAGGAGAGCCAAGAAGATAGGGAAAGTGGAATAAGGTATTCTAACATTTTGGTTAATATTTTGAAAAGTATGTTCTGCAGAGAATGTATATCTTTGATTTAGTATTAGACTTAGTACCTCTTTTCTTACCCAGATTTTTATTAGTGGGTACTTCCTCAAAGCTTTCACTGGTTTTAACTTTGCTGAATATTCATCAAGGATGCCAGTTCTAAATCATATCTATGAATGTTGCAAGAGCTTGGCTGGAATGCTAGTGCTTTTATGATGTGTCCAATCAGTTCTATTTAATAGCAGTTATTTTCATCCACAGGAATATCAAAGGTCTCTTAAAACCTCCAAGTGATGATTCTGTTCATGGTAAACATTCCACCAGTCTTGCTTCAAGGTTCCAGAAACCAGGGGAAGGAAACAGTTTTAGGTAAGTGAGAGATATGAAAGAGCAGTTATTTAGTGATGAGTTTTTACTGTTGAGTAAAGGTGCATTATAGTTATTAGAAGGGATCCCTTTCCAAAACTATATGTAACTAAGAAAAATGCAACTATTGAATGACTTTGTGGTTATTAAAACTTCTCAGTGCTAGTGGCATCTCCCAAACTTAATAAATGAGTGAGTGTCAGTAAAGTGTGTTTATTTCAACTTCCAGTTATATTTTGTAGTTATGTTTTGTATTGGTATTTTGTATGTGCATCTTTTGACAGAGTAAAATTGGAGTATAGAGATTTTTAGCCTTAAGTGTATAAAAATGATTAAAGCTGTATCTAGATGTAAACAAATAATTAGATCACTTTGTACTTCAATTATTCTAGAAGTATGGGCACAGCATCATCCAGCAGTTCTCGAGGTTGGCAGAAGAAACAAAAACCACAAGAGGAGAGTCAGAGGGAAAGAACTGCTAGTAGAAAGCCAGTTTCTTCTTCATCGTCATCCTCATCTTCGAGCGATTCTGAAGAGGTACTGACTCTAATGGTGTCTTTATCTGTGTCATTAGAGACTAAATAAGATATGTTGTAGAGCTATTTCAATGAAAATCAGCTATCCATTTAATGGTATTTTCTCTCTTGTTTGAGAAGTTAAGGCTATTTTGAAGTTGGAAAGAAAACTTTGAACAACAAATTTATTTCACCTAGCCGGTTAAGCAAAGTTTGACTTCAAACATGGAAAGTGAATGAATGTAAAGATAACAGTTTCTGCATGTAATTTTTTTTTCAGGAACCCCCACAAAGAGTTGAAAATATTCAAGAAAAAGAACAAGTAGAAGAAACTGTCACTGAAGGTCCAGCACCTCAAGCCAAATTGTTGACGGACAAGGAAATGAACGAGTTAGCAGCAAAAATTATGAAGGCAGAACTTATTGGAAATGAGGTAAGTTTGTCCAGAATTCAGAACTCACCTTCATATTTCTTTCTTGTGAAAGAAATATGAAGGAAGATGTTATTAAGATTTGAAAAGTTTCAAAATAATTTTCTTGTGTCTTTTTTCATGAGTAACTTTTCCAGGCTATTCACTCTCTTATTTCTGAAAATACATTAATATATTTATTCCTAACTTGCCAGCCGCAAGCAGCAAAACTCAAAAAGAAGCTGGAAGTAGCTCGTGCAGCCAGGGCCAGTGCCCCACAAGGAAGCAGGGAAGATGACGAAGCCCATACAAAGGAGGAGGTTGTTGTCCTGACGAGGATGGATGCCAGAGGTGAGCATGGTTCAACATCCATAAGGTTCTTTTTCTCCATTTCCATGACTCATTTTGATCAGTTTGAAAAACAACCAAAGGTTCATTATAATGAGAGACATACTGATGAAATGCATGTATGTAGAGAGAGAGAGAGAGAGAGAGAGAGAGAGAGAGAATTTACTTATATAGAAATTTTCATATAGATAGAGTGATAGAGATAGATTGATTGATAGAAGTATATAGTAGATATTGATATACATAATGTGATATATAGGGAGAGATGTAAAGAAAAATTTGGACTTAGAAGATATATGGATATATATAGAGATATGCAAATATAGATACATAAAAAGAGAGACCAAAAGACAGACAGACAGACCTGTTAATATAGAGATAGAGAGAGAGAGAGGGAAAGTGAATTTTTGTGGCTTTTCACTATTATGATTATAGATGTAAGCATAAATGATACCTTTTTATTTTCTCAGGTGTTTGTAGGCCCGTATCAGGGTCAGTCGAAGAAGGTGACGGAAAGAGGAAAAAGAAGATGAAAACTCACAACAAGGATGGCCAGAGAACAAAATATTTCCCCGATGACGATCAGTATGACCTCAAACGCATGGTATGTCACTCGCATTTCAAGTGCAAGTAATAATACAGTGAATTAAAGCTAAGTAAAGCATGACTCAAGTTAGGAATTAGGTTGCGAATTAACTCTACTTTTGATTTGCTTTTGAACAGTTTGAGAAGGAGAAGGGTACCTCTGCTGCAGATCAGAACTCGCTCTTTGAACGTTCAGCAATGCAGAATAGCGAGAAACTCAATGAAGAGTATGATTTGGATGACATGTTTATGAGTAAGGCTGTTCAAAAGGAGAGTTCTGCCAAACAAGCCGAAAGAGATCGACAGAAGGCCATTGATGTAAGTACATTTGACAATTGTTGGAAAAGCCTACTAAGATGAAATGTGAATTTGATTAGATTTTAGGATATTAGATATTATGCTCTATAAAAATACCAAAGTTCTATGTTGAAGATTGTTTATATAACGTGTTGTATGAAGAGTCCCTAAGCCATTATAGGAAATATTTCCATTAGTGATTTCATCTCGGTGTGAAGTGAGGTATTGATTGGGAAGTATGTAATAATTTACCATAATCCTCACAACAGGAGCACAAGCGTTCTGAGCGGTCGTTAGAATCCTGCCAGTGGTGCTTTGACAATAAGGAAATGCCAAAGCATTTGATAGTAGCATTAGGTAAAAAGGTATGTTGTTCATTTAGCACTAAAAGTGCCTTATTAATTTTTGTATTTTGCTTTCATGTGTAGAATCCTTTCTTTAATTTTGATTTTTGTGTACAAAGTTAAAATGTTGATATAATGGTAAGATAATTAGAAGGAAATTTAGCCATGTGAATTATATGAATTTTGAGAATTCAATGTAAATTATTTATCAAAAGTCATTCATATGTAAATTTGAAATATGAAATGGCAGCAAAACTAATAAAGATCTGTTACCCTACAGGTATATGTCTGTTTGCCTCCCCACCAGTCTCTGACCCCCGGCCACTGCTTGATTGTGCCAATTCACCATATTGCTTGCTCTGTTCAAGCTGATGAAGATCTTTGGAGTGAAATTCAGGTGAGATGCTTTTATTAGGCTGGTTAATAATTAAAATGTATATTATGATTATCATAACTTTTTGGGTCAAGACTATTTGTATCACAATGTATTATATTGTGCAAAATGCATTTAACCCATTGCTGCTGGGCATGGCATGTACGTACATGACATGCCCACTCTGAGTTTACTTTACTAATTGTTTTTACATATAGATGGCTACACTTGTAAAGTCACCAATAAGCCAATTACGAATACTGCTTGTCTCCCCTGTTTACCCTTTTCCTTGATTTTCCTTGCTTTTACTAATGTCTATAACATTATAATAATTATAATGCCTGTAATAAAAATAACACCATCGATATTCATAGCATTAATAAAAAAACGTTTTTCCCACCAATTCAAGGAAAAGTGATATTGGTTATGGTTACAAGGTCTATGTGAAAAGACATTTCACAAAAAAAAAATTTACTTGAGCACAGCAATTTCCCGGCAGTGTTGGTTATTGAACATATAATCAATAATGAAGTTGTAAAAGGTTTTATTTATTCACAGGACCTTAGGAAATCTCTAGTCAGAATGTTCAATTCTCGGGACGAAGACTGCATATTCTTTGAGACAGTGAAACGGCTGAGAAATTACCCACACATGGTCATCAACTGTGTGCCTCTGCCAAAAGAAACGGGTGATATGGCTCCCATTTACTTTAAGGTAATCATCTTTTTTTTTTTTCAGGGAATAAGAAACATTATGAAGAAGTATTCCTACACTGATAATGGTTTTATTTGTGATATATGGAATGCTTATTATATCCTTAATATTTTTTATCTCTGGATGCCTTAAAATTTCTTATTATTTATACTAAGGATTTGAGCTGAACATTATAGAGCTCATGTAAACTTATAATGGCTGTGATATTACACATATATTCTCAGATTTTCTTTTAAAAGCATTGGGCCATTACCTTGTTAAGGTACTTTTATATATATATATATATTTTTTTTTTCTTAATCTGAACCTTAAACTTAATAATAAGCCCAGAATTATTTTTGAACTTTTTAAATTTGCATTTTACAATCAGAAGAGTACATTTAATTAAATATATTTACAGAAAGCAATTATGGAGTGTGAAGCAGAGTGGGCACAAAACAAGAAATTGGTTGACTTGAAGAACCGCAGCGTACGTTCAGCGGTGCCCAAAGGATTGCCCTATTTTTTTGTTGACTTTGCCATGGATCCTGGATATGCTCATGTAATTGAAGACGAGCAGGATTTCCCGCATAATTTCGCTCAGGTAAGTGTCTACTACAATTTAATGTGAAAGATTGCATCATGCCAAACTTTTTGTATACTTTTTAGCTCAAATTTTTACCTTTTGATATACATATTTGTGCGAGTGTTTCAGTCTTTCACATTATAAACGTCGTTCAATTTCAGGAAATTGTTGGAGGGATGTTAGACTTGGAGACTAACCTGTGGCGAAAACCACGCAAGGAGAATTTCGATCAACAGAGGAGGAAAGTAATGGAGTTTAGTGGTTGGTACAAGGAATTTGATCCCACACAAGATAATTAAATATTTATTGATACAGTATGTTTCTATTTCTATCACTATTTTTCAGTGATAAAACTTTTATAATAGGAGAAATAAAAATGGCTGAATTATTGTTGTTTGGATTTTAAAGGATTTTTAATGGATCACCTGATATATAAGACAAATACTGTATATCTAGGGGAGTCATAATGGTAATGAGATACACATTAAACTTTGCAGTCTGAACATAAACAAGAAATATGGACATTAAGTTTGTACATATTGATCAGTTTATTTTATGCAAACAAAGATTTTCATATTTTTCTTAACCTAAAGATAGAAAATAGATAATAAATTACTGGATAATATAATAAAATGGTGTCCAGAGTATTTTCATGTTCGAAATTCTTTACTGTGATGATCTTTCTTGTAGAAAATACAGTGTTATCTGTTGTTCGATTCCTGAGAAATTACAATACAACCTTTGACTCTTATTTCAATGTAAAGTAGGAAGTGCATAACATCTTCCTGAAAATTAGCCCAAAAGGTATATAGCATCTCGATCTACCCTTTCAGACATCACTAATATTTATAAACATTTTATATCAACCACAAATACACTTTTTTTCTTTAAATCTGTAGTCAAATATATGAAATACCTGATTATTTGTTGTGCATTATCCTTGTGTGACATTTCATGAAAAGGCAGTACTTGTAATTTTGGCCTTAGAACACTTGTTTATTTATTTATTTACTTGTCTTCCCATTATGAAACACTTTCTTTGTTGAAACTTCAAAGTGCACTGAACATTTACCACAGCCTGTGAACACTTTAAATGCGAGCTTTTCTGCTGACTTTATCATATACCTCTGGAAAAGCTTTCTCACAGTTTAAGCTCTTGCGCACCTGGTCGTACAAGGTGTGGTCGAACATCTGCCGATATTCCTCACGAGTCATGTAAGAGTCCGCATACATCATTTGGAATCTGTTGGTAGGAATAAAGGGAAATGATATAATTAGAAAAGTTGATTTTAAATCATTGCTAATGAAGGAGTGTCCTATCCACTACTATTTGCTTTATGAATTTTGTTTGTGCCAAGATGGCTCAACAATTGCACAGCCACCAGGGAGCCAATTAGTAGACTTGTGTGACCTCACTTGATTATCCTATGCCTTGACTATTCAGGAAAAATGTTTCTTCTAGGCATCTATTTATTAGGAGTCAAGCCCAGATACTGGGTAAGGATATGTGCCAAGGGCTGTGAACCTGCTCTAAGCTGTGCTTTAAACAGTTGTTTGCTTGTCTTGTCTCTGGACATGACATTCCCTTGAAGGTGAGGTTAAAGCCTTGTTTTAATCTCAATTACTGAAATATTGTATGTGTGTTTGCTGTAGCCATACACAGACAGAGCTAAGTAAATATGGCTTTCCTGTGCATTAGATTTTTTTCTATCTGTGGCATATGGTTTGGTTCTGCACAACAAAACCCCATCAGTATTGAGTTAATATTAATGTGGTTTTTATTATTACCAATAGCAATAAAAACATAAGAAAGGGAGCTTTCAAAAAATCAAGGAAAAAGGGAATCTGGTGGAATAGTTAGGACTAGTAATGGACTCCTTGGTGAAGCCAACTAAACACACAATAAACTAAAATCACAGTGGACATGACATGTTTTTTTTCATGGTCATGGCATGAATGATATAATGTTAAAGATGTGATACTTTTACAACTTAAAAGAAAGGAAATTTGCAAATTCACTTTATATCTATGAATAACTATCATCATAAACAGTAAATGAATAAACAAAGATGCAGTATAAAGCAACGTTTTTTATTTAATAACTTATTACTGGTGAATAGTCACTACTGAGTGACCTGCTGCATATGAAAATGAAAATGAGTAGGAGTGATTAATATCATAGCATTTTCTGTTTCTTTCCTTTTTGCACACGCAAGTTTGCTGCAAGAGTAAAATGCCTGTCAACAAATACATCATAAGAAATAAGAAAATGAATAAAAACAGCACGAAACAAACTAACCCTTTAACCTTCCTAACAAATTCTTCAATGCGACGAGTTGTGGCAACAGGTTCAAAATTGTTCACTTTAGGCACTCCGTAAGTGCCAATGTCGACAAAGAGAGTTTCAGCATCATTTGGTGGATGCAGCATGCCTGGGTTGGGTGGCAGTTTGAAAGGACACAGCCAAATGGGATAAATCTGAAAAAGGTAGGTTACATCTTTGTAAAATGAAAAAATAGAATGATACAAGGAAATACTTTGCATCAACATGAATAAATGAATATACTAATATATATGAATTAATAATAAAAAATCTGTACTGTTCAATCTGATTCTATTAATTTTCTTCTGATAATTTGTAATAAACTTACTTTGACTTCTTTCTCAAACACTTCCAGTGCCTCTTTCATGGTGAAAAGAGGAACCAGCATGTCCTGGATGAAATGATTCTTCTCATACAGCTCCTTGACAGTCTGTCCCTGGGTCAGCTTGAGCAGCGACACCTTTGGGGGCACCAGCCATCCCAGCAGGTAACGGAAGACCACGTTATTGCCAAAGGGGATGATATCCTGGGAGAGTTTACATTTCCATAATTAATGCTTCTATTATGGTGTCTTTCTATGTATTAAAGATTTCCAAGCAGCATGGTGATATTACTAAAACTGAACCATATTGATATATTTCTTAAATGCAAGAGAAATTCCATAGGTAGAAAGGTAAATTTTCAGATATTTCTTAAAAACAAAAAAATTACATAGGTATCTGTTATAAATTGAAAGGACTGAAATAGGTACAGTAGGAAGATGCAACGAGAGAACTGACCTGTATTTCCCAAAAGATTGATCTTGTATGTCGATGGTAATAATCCCTAAGGGGGATATACTCTACGGCTTGCAAATCCTTTTCTAAGAAGGTCTGTACATGCTTGAAGAACCAAGGCTTGTACCATTTCCCAATAGGGTTTAACTGTAATGAACATACATTTCATCAAGTTATTATTATTATACTATGAATATTCATATAATACCTTGATATATGTATCACATTGTATGGAAAAAAAAAAAAAAAAAAAAAAAAAAAAAAAAATTACCTTTCCTGGTTCAGCAGAAGTTGTCATGTTACAGGTCATGACAACCCCTGAGTTTAGAGAGTACATAAGACCTTCAACAAACTGATTACCATCTGTCTTGTTTGTTTCTTCTGTAAAGGTCTGGACTAGATTATCCAGGGAATGACATGGCTTGTACTCGACACGCACAAATCTATTATAGAAATAAGGTATCAGTAACGGTTGTAGCTTGTGCATGTAATACATTTGACAAAAAGAATTAAATATTATATATATACACACATAACAAATCGAATGTATAATTGTGGAATACCTTTTAGCTGGGACAATATTAATTTCCACAGATGTAAGGAAGCCCAGTGTCCCATATGACCAAGGGACAGAGTAAAATAAATCAGGATTTTCAGTCTGAAATGCAAAAGTGAGACTCAAGCATATTAATTGTTAATCATTTACCTATCTACTCATACTAGAATAATGATAGCAAAGTTTTACACACACTCCCTCTGGGCACTCAGTGGGGAATGATTTAGCAATTCAAATCCTAAGTCAGAAATAATGAGGTATATTTATGAAAGACGGAATAATGCAACATCGCACTGATATTATTAAATTATAACCCTCCCTGACTAAGACTCAACCCAGGTCACTCCAGGTCAGAAAATGGAGGGCCAGTACTAAACCAACCATGCCACACAACCCACTAAAAGGAATGTGCAACTAGGATCTCACAGCTCCATAGACATTACCTATCTACTCATAATAGAATAATGATAGCGAATGTCATGGGGACTGTGTGTAAACTTTCCTTCATACCAGGAGTGACTTGGCTCTGAGTCCTGGCCAAGGAGGGTTGTCATTTACCAATATCGGTGCAGCATTACATTATTCCATCTTTCATAAATATACCTCAGTACATCTGACTTAGGATCTGAATTGCTAAATCAATTTCCACCAAGTGCCCACGGGGAGTATGCATAAAACTTGTTATCACTTAATGAATCATCTTCAGTGTAATATGGCTTTTTACATGGATTGATAAGAATAGCTTATCTACATATTTCATTATGAGCTTGATTTTAAGTCTAACCTTTGAGCATGTTACAACTGATCCGTCAGCAACAACTAGTTCAAATGACACGCACATATGCTGGAAAAGTCCAATTTTGTGCGATGAGCTTTCGATCCCTGTGCCCATTACCAAGCCACCTGAGGAAGATATGTTTAATGATTACATAATTTATCCCATCTTAACAAAACTGATTATACATATATTTACAATATATCAGTCCTAGGCTATCATATATTTACAATGTTACTTTTTGCAAGTGAGTGTTACCTAGGACAGTTATTGTTAAAATTAAATTTTTCAAATGTTAGTAGCACTAAGTTAGTTATGAAGACAAGTCATTATTACATTATGCATTCACTATCTTTATAAAGCAAAAATCTGCATCTAATCATAGAAGTATTGAAATTTCTAAATGTCATTCTACAACATTCCTTGTCTAAGTCCCCTGTTATTATGTGGAAAACATTATTTCAGTCATAAATTGCAGAATATTGACAATGTGGATATAAGATTTTTATTAAATACCTGCCCTGAAAAATAAGTCTTTAAAAATCTTGTTTGTTTATGTAAAATTAGTCAAGAAAAAGTATCAGCTTTATAAACAGATCCCATTGCTGTATGATGTTAAATGGAATCTTTCTATATATTATGAAACCAATTAGGTACTCCTCATTTAAGATTAAAAGCATACATGTAATGAGCCAGAGACAGTGAGACAACATTTTTTTCAGATAATGAGATCCTATCTTAGGTACAGCTACTGATAGTAGATCTTTAGACAGATCTGATAAGATAATAACTTGGAAATCTAATTGTCTAGATGATTTTATATAAAATAAAAGTTCAATATCTATGACTTAAAAAGTATATGAAATTGATGAATTCAGTCATTTGGTTTGGACAGAATCCACAGTCAATGAAAGAATAGGAAAGTTGGAATTTATATGAAGGGAGCACAGACTTCTATTTTCAACAAAATTCTGGATTGTGGAAATGTCTAAGAGCTAAAAATAATTGTCTCATTTTTTCCCCTTGGTGACTAGTTCATGGATTATATAAGCAACCTCCACATGCTTGTGCACACTTGCATAATGTTTATGTTAATATATATTGATTAATGCTTTAAATAGAGATTAAAGTTTAACACCTACAAGTAAATGAGGACAAACATAAGTAAAAAGGAGGAAATGAGTGATAATTAACTCACCAACAGTCAGGTCATCCATCTCTGGCACAACAGGAATGGTCCATCCAAGTTCAACAAGGGTGTGGGTCAACTGTCCCATGGTTACCAGCGGCTCACATCGCACGGTCTAAATAATGGGGTTCAATTTGTGAACTGTACTGCTTTATATAATCAAAATGCAATTTTTTTCATGACCCCAAATGAAATTATTAAACTCTATATTTTCATTATAGTTCTAACAGAAAAGGTCTTTTCATCATAATTGGAATTAGATTTTAAGCTAGGATAGCTAACCTTTTTGTCAGTATCAATCTCTAGTATGTCAACCATATTAATGGCAACTTTATGGAACGTTCTCTTGTACGCTCCCTCCCGAAAGCTGATCGTCTGCCAGCCAGGTCTTGCAGTGCACATGTGAACATTTTGATCTCCTTTGCACCATTCACGAACCTGTTATGGGACAGAAAATGTTTCATTGTCTTTTATCTGTAAATGATGAGTAAACATGAAATGCACACTAAAATAAATTCAGTCATTACCAATGATAAAAGTTCATTTCTTTTATTATTATCAATTTATTATTATTATTATAATTTTTAGAACTTATTATTATCTTCCTTTCTTTTTTTTTTAGGGGGGAGGAGGGTTATTAACCTGTTTCTGCACTGCTTTCACTTTCTTGTCATGTTGCTGAGGTGCAGAGCTGAGCTTGAAGATGAGCCATGATCGGGTATAGTAGTAGATATCATAGAAAAAAACCCGGTAAAAGGAAGAATTGCATTACCCACGGGGAAAAGAACAAAGCCAGGATTTTTTCATGTGTGGCAAAAATATTAGGTTTAAGGGTAGCATGCACACTTGACAGAGAGTGAGTGAGAGGGAGGGGAGAGGAGAGGAGAAGAGAAGAGGGGGTGAGGGGGGAGATGGGTGATGATAATATTAGGTTTAAGGGAGGGGGGAAAGGGGAAAAGAGAGGAGAGGGGGGGGGGAGAGAGAGAGAGAGAAGAGGAGGGGGAAAAGAGAGAGAGGGAAGAGAGGGAGGGGAGGAGAGAGAGAGAGAGAGAGAGGAGAGAGAGGACAGGAGAGGAAAGAGAGGACAGGAGAGAAGAGAGAGAAAAAAAAAGGAGAGAGAGAGAGAGAGAAAAAGAAGGGGAGAGAGAAAGAAAAAGAAGGAAGAGGAACAGAAGGGATGGGCAAAGTACAAAAAGAGAGGCAAAAAAAAAAAAAAAAAAAAAAATAAAAAAAAAAAATAAAAAAAAAAAAAAAAAAAAAAAAAAAAAAGGGAACAAAGGGAACAACAAAAACAAAAACAAATTTCAAAAAACCCAAACAAAAAAAACAAAAAACAAACAATAAAAACATAAACATAAAATAAAAAAAACAAAAAACAAACAAAAACAAAAAATAACACATAAAACAATAAAATAACATACAAAAAAAACAAAAATCAATATTTAAAAAAAAAACCCCTTTTAACGGTTGGGGTTTATGTCTGAGCCGCCGTGGTCACGCAGAATTAATTTCAGGGCATGGTGAGGGCCGGAGTGAGTACGTGGGAGGGGCCCCAGTTCCTTTACGGAGGGGGCCGGGGGACCAAGGGGAAACTTTCCATTTTTTCCGGGGCAATTAAAACAACATATAATACAAAAAACAACAAAAACAAAAAACAAAAAACAAAAAAAAAAAAACAAAAAAAAAAAACAAAAAACAAAAAAAAACAAAAAAAAAAAAAAAAACAAAAAAAAAAAAAAAAAAAAAACAAAAAAAACAAAAAAAAAAAAAAAAAAAAAAAAAAAAAAACAAAAACAAAAAACAAAAAAAAAAAAAAAAAAAAACAAAAAAAAAAAAAATTTAATACAATAAAACAAAAAACAAAAAAAAATAAAAAAAATAAAAAAAAATTTTAAAAATTTTTTTTGGGGGGGGAGAGAGAGGGAGAAGAGGGGAGAGAGAGAGAGAGAGAGAGAGAGAGAAGGGGGAGAGAGGGGGGGGGGGGGCAGGGGGCGATGAAGAAAAAGGGGCAAAAAAAAAGAAAAAAAATAAAAAAGCAACACAAGCAAAAAAAAAAATTTTTTAAAAAAAATATTTAAAAAAAAAAAAAAGGGGAAACAAGAAAAAAGGATAAAAAAAAGACAATAAAAAAAAAAAATAATATATAAAAATAAATAAAAAAAAAATAAAAAATATTGCTTTAATTTTAAATATAACATATTAATAATAATATAATAATATATATAAAATATTAATAATTAATATAATATAAAATATAAATAATAAATAAAATAATAAATAATATTAATAATTATAAATATAAAATATAATAATATTTAAAATTTTTAAAAAAAATATAAAATTTTTAAAAAAATATTTTATATCAATTTTTAAATACAAAATACATATTAACAAAGCACACACTCCCCCTCTTCTTCCCCTCCCCCCCCCCTCTCTCTCCCTTTTCTCTCCCCCCTCCCCCCCCCCCTTTTTCCCCCCCCCCTCCTTTTCCCCCCCTCCTCCCTCCCCCAGACCACACCACCACACGTGGTAAATATGTAAATAGTATGGACTATATAATTTAATAAAATAATATTAAAAAAAAAAAAAAAAAAAAAAGAAAAAAAGAAAAAAAAATAAAAAAAAAAAGAAAAGAAAAATTAGATAAAAAAAAAAAAAAATAAAAAAAATAGAAAAATAAAAAATAAAATAAAAAAGTAGAAAAAAAAATAGAAAAAAAATATAAAAAAAAAAAAAGAGAAAAAAAAAAAATTAAAAAAAAAAGAAAAAAATGAAAAAAAAAAATTTTAAATATATATATAAAATAAAAAAAAATAGTTTTAATATAAATAATATATATAATATAAATAATATAAATTAAAATTGTATGTAGATAATAAATATAATATTAAAATTTTTGATGTAGATATTAAAAAGGGGGTAAAATTTTTGTATATAAGTAAGAAAAAAGATATAATTGTATGTATAATAATGGTTTTATATAAAATTTTTAAAATTAAAAAAAATATAAATTATATAATAAAGGGGGTTTTAATTTGGTGGGATAATATATAATATAATAATAATAACAGTTAAAAATAAAATATAATTAAAAAAATAAAATATATAACAGGGATAATAAATTTTTATAATATATAAATATATTAAAACAATATATATACTATACATATATTTAAAACATATAAATACATATACAATATATAACATAATAAATAATTACATTTTAATAAAAACCAAAATATAACATATATATTACATATATATAATAAACATAATAAATAAAATAATATTTTATAATACAAATATATTATATATATATAATAAATATACATTAAATTATATAAATTTTATATATATACATTAATATAAATATATATTATAAAATTTTTAAAAAAAAACAATTAAAACAATATATTACAAAATATTATAATATATATATATAAATAAATATATAATACATAATACAAATAAAATAACAATAAAAAACAATATACTATATAAATATATATATAATATAAAATATGAATAATATATTATATGTATATATATATATATATTTTATATATTATAATGATATTTAAATAATGTATATATAATATAGTATATAAAATGTATAAATTTTAATTATATAATTTTTATATATTATATAATATATATATACATTATTAATTTTAAATTTTTTTTAGTATAAAAATTTTATTTTTATATATATATTTTATTTTAAAATATTTATGTATTATTATATTTTTTTATATATATAATTAATTTATATTAATTAAATAATTAAAAAAAAATAAAAAATAAATAATTAAAAAAATATAAATAATTATAAAAAATATAATATTAATATACTATAATAACTATTTTAAAAAAATTTTTTTTTAAAATAATACATAATTATATTAAATAATATATATATATTTATTAATATACATATATAATTTTATACATATATATATATATATATATATATTTTACAATTAATATATAAATTAATTACTTATATAATATATTATTTTTAATTAACATATATTATAATTATTTTAATATTTAAAAATTATTATATAAAATTTTTAATATATTTATTTTATATTTTTATTTAAAATTTATAAATTTTTTTATAAAAATTTAGTATATTATTATATTTATTTTTTTATATTTTATATATATTATAATATTATTATTTTTTATATTTATTTATTTTTTTATATTATTTTTGTTATTTTTTAATATTTTATAATAATATTTAATCTATTTTTATAATTTTTTTATATATATAGGGGTAATTTTTATTTATTTAATTAATTAAAAATTATTAAAAGTTAAATATTTATGTTTTTTATTTTAAAATAAATATAATTTAATAAAAAATATAATAAAAAACTTTATAATAAATTATTTTTTTTTTTATTTTTTTAATTAATTATTTAAAAATTTTATTAAAAATATAATAATTAATTATGTATATATATTTATTTTTTTTTATATTATTTATAAAATATAAAAATAATAAATTATAATTTTTAACAATACATTTTATTATAAATTTATATATTCAAAACTTTATCTTAGTTTATTAAAAATTAATTTTTACATATATATTAATTTATTTATTACTTTATATAATATTAATATATTTTTATCCAAAAATTATTTTTTTTTCTTATATTAAACTTTTTATATTATTACTATTATTCTTAAAAAATTTTTTAAATTTTTAAAAATATTATATATATAATCTAATATATATATACGATATATTAATTTATTTATTATATTATATTTTTTTTATTATAATTTATATTTATAATTTTTTAA
>NC_051392.1:38416008-38425633 GCF_015228065.2 Penaeus monodon
ATAGTAGGAGTAGTAGTAATAATGATAATAATAATCATAATGATGATATAATATAACATATTATTATAACAATAATCATCATATGGATAGTAATAATAATAGTGATGATGATAGTAATGATAATAATAATAATAATAATAATAATAATAATAATAATAATAATAATGACAATAATAATAATGATGATAATGATAAGGAAAATAATAATGATATTTATGATAATAATAATAATGATAATGATATAGTAGTTGTAGCAGTAGTATTAATAATAATGATAATAATAATAATAACAATAATAATAATAGTAATGATAATAATGATAATAGTAATAATAATAATAATAATAATGATAATAATAATAATAATAATAATAATAATAATAATAATGATAATCATAATAATAATGATGATGATAATAATAATAATAGTAATAATAATAATAATAATAATAATAATAATAATAATAATGTCAACGGCCAGACTTATGGTAGTAGCGTAGAATGGTATTTTATTGGTAATCCTGACATAGTAAGACCCCTATACACCATAGAATTGGATTTTCTAATGGTTGTATGGTAGATGGAATGGTAGTTCAGGGGAACTCCACATTCCATTGAAGCTACAGAGTGTGATGTTTATCCTATGGTGTGGATAAGCCTTTATGGTTTTGCAGGGCACTATAGACACTTTGTCTCGGGGACATAGGGGTGATAATCTGTAGGCCTTGTAAACAAGGGCACCATTGTGCTCTGGGCTGGGTCAGGACAGTCAGGAGAGGCCAGGGCGCTGTCGTGGCACTTGTGCCACAGTTCAGTACTACCTGTCGTCGAACATGGACGTTCGCGAGGGTTTATCTTGGGTATATTACCGAAATTCCGGTTAAAATCGTACTGAATTCCGTGTGACCATACGAAGTAGACGAGACATGGGTCTACGCTCTTCGTATTCTCTAAGGGGAGAAATTGGACTCGTCAGGAGACGAGAGAACTCACTTGTATAAGTAAGTACACTATTAAATGTACGAAGTTATTTCATGTGTTTATAATAACCAATTTTGATAATACTGAAATAAGTGAAATATACAAAAAGGGAAGTCACACGTAAAATTGGACGTATTATTCTTATAACAAGCACTGAGCCCGCTCCGGGGAGAGTGGATTAAAAATCTATTATCCAGTGCCCTGTACGCAGGAATATATTTGGGTTATATTCCACTTATTACCCACCTTACTCCAAGGAGTGTCTGGGGTGGTAAGAGAAGTATAACCTCAAATAGAGCACTAGGTAACAATAATAATAATAATAATAATAATAATAACAATAATAATAATAAAAAAAATAATGATAGTAATGACAAGAGTAATAATAATGATAGTAATGACATGAGTAATAATAATGATAATGATAATGATAACAATAATGATAATAATAATAATAATAATAATGATAATAATAATAAATAATAATATAATGATAATGACAATAATAATAAAAGCAACGATGATAATAATAGTTTAACGATGATAACGATATATAACGTCATGACATCATGTTATTACACTATAAAAGAATAAAAATAAATTGATAGAATAAATTACTTTAGGCTCTTGCTTGACTCTCGAGGGTAAACAACATGGCAGGAGCCGGGCTGTTAAGTCCCTCGAACATGAACAATTTGGTCAATTTATGCCGTAAACTGACGATTAGTGGATTCTGTAAGGGTGTTATAAGGCGAGTATTGGAATGTGTGGATGTGTTTGTTCAGGTGGTAGTTTGTAACTACTTTTGTATTGTTGAAAAAAAGGGTGATTTTGTAATGTAGTTCGTGAAAAAAATATACTAATCTGCAGTTCTTTTTACAACGGAATAGAATTCGAGCATGAAGGAATTTTTGAGCTTGCGATGCGAGAAAAGATGCTATTACTATGATTTCTGCATATTTTGTTATATTATGGAATAAAACCAAACAGACGTGAGAGTAAATCATTGAATTAAATGGAGATTTTTCCGTGCATGTCAACCAGGATTACAGTAAAAAAAAAAAAGTGTATGGAGTGGTTACCTTGACGAAAACTAAGACACTTTTCATCTTTGCTGTTTTCCTCACTAGTTGATGATGATAAAGTTAAACATGATGATAAAGGTAAACATGGATTGGGACTTTGAAAATCAAGGGTCGATCTTCTCTCTTCTCTGTCCTGTATTCCCCTTATTTTCGATTTGTGCAATTTTTGCCGTAGATGAAAAGTGGCTTAGATTTCTTTAAAGTAACCACATCATACACTTTTTTTTTACACAGTAAACCTGGTTGTCATGCACAGAAAGTTTTCTTTTTCATATTTACTGAGTGAGTTGATTCTTCTTTATAATCTCTACTACACTTTCCTAGTAATGTCTAGATTTGTAGTACTGTCTTTTATGGTTATAGTTTGTCATACTAAGACCCCCACCTCAGATAATCAATAGCCAAGGCAAACAATGATTCTGGTAGAAATAATATATTTATCTACCATACTGCAATGTTTTTATTAGTAAACCTTTTTATATATATCCATAATTAATAAAAAAAAAAAAAAATAAATAAAATAAAACAAATAAAATCATCTTCAAATAACATGGGAAATTTAATTTTTTTTTATTACAGTAGTGTTGAGATTTATATCTACTCCCTCCCCCTCCTTTCATGCAGATAATTGCAATGGCTTGGGCATCCAGGCTACATGGTCTGATGTATCACCTGCTTGCCAAGTGATAAAGATCTTGATCAGTAATGAAGCAACTGTCTCCGTATTAATAACTTTTTTATTTTTGTTTATATTATGAAGTATATGTAATAAAACTGAGGGCAATCAGAAGTGTATGTTTGTAAAATAGGCATAAACACACACACGCTCAACCTCAATCTCAAAGATAATGTGCTGGGCACTGGGAAGTGCATAACATACCTATATTTATATGTTTATGTGTATTTTTTGTCAGAAGTATTGCATTATTTATTTGTCTGTGTATCAGTCTCTCTATCTGTCTGTCTCTCTACATAATTTATATTTATTATTGTCACTGTTATTATTATTTATCTATGTTTTCAGATCTCAGCCAAATATTACTCAAGTAAGATGTATGTCTAGAGTGAAGAAGCGGCACACAGTTCCACCCTTTTGGCACCCAAAAGTAACAAGAACGGTAAGGAAATAAAGGGCATTTAAGCAAAGCAAAATACAAATTAGTTTACAAATTGGAATATGGAGCTTTTGTTTGTGGATTCTCGTTCTAGTATCATATGAAATTCAAAAGGAAATTATATTTCGATAAGAGAAAGACAAAAATAGTGAGATAAGTAATCACAATTTAAATGTCTAAATATCTTGTATATGCTGTGGGAAGTACCAGCTGACAAAAGAATGATCTCCAGTATTTATTATCTATAATTTTTTAATAGTTTTTTTTGCTATTGATTAATACTCATCCACATGCCATCACTATCTCTGGTAATTTGTTTATTTTCATAAATTATTATTTTTGCTTAGTTTGTTCTTGGGTATGTTAATTATTTTTGATATGTTTATTTAACCCAAAAATGATGGTCATGGCATGTATGTAAATGCCATGCTCACTGTGAGTTTATTTTATTAATTGTTCTTACATATAGATGGCTCCACTTGTAATAAAGTCACCAATGAGCCAGTTACGAGTATCACATGTCTCACCTGTTTACCCTTTTGATTGATTTTCTAAAATATTTTGTTGTCTTATATTGCAGTTACTAATGTCAATAACGTAGTAATTATCATGAGTGTAATAAAAGTAACACCATTGATATTCATAGCATTAGATAAAAAAACATTTTTCATGCAGATTCAAGGAAAGGTGAAATCGGGTAAGGTTACAAGGTCTATTAATTATCCCCTTTGTGGCTCAGCACTAGCAGAGTCAAATATGTGCAGAGACATTTTACAAAAAAATTCTAAAATGGATACAGCATTTTCCCAGCGACATTGGGTTAAGCCAGGGTATTGAGAAAGTATAAAAAAATGCAGGTTTCAAAAATTACTTGAAAGTTGATGTTTTTCAAATTTACAACAGCTTTACCCTGAAGAAGTAACACCTGAAAACCAAGCATTTGTAAGTGAAGTCGTATCAGAAAAGTTATCCTCGCCTCTCCGAGCTGAGCCATGGGAACGTGGCCAGTTTACCAAGAACTCCATTCGATGTGGGCTGATTGCAAAAAAGATCGGTATATACCCCATGTGGACTAAAGATGGAAAAAGGCTTTTAACCACTTTACTGCAGGTAAGTGGATATGAGCCATTCCAGCAAAGGATTGCTTAAGTATATTTTGGGTTGGATTTTGTCATTTTCATACCTCAGTTCTTTAATAAACATGTCTTATTATCACTAATTTTATTGCTTTCTATGCATTAAGGTTGGCTTTTGTCATTTTCATATCTCAGTAATAAATATGTCTTAGTTTCACTTATTTTATTGCTGTCACTGCATTAAGGTGTTTCCATGTCACAGGCTACAGACAACCATGTTGTCAATTACATTCCCCCTGAGGACTTGGCTGAGAAGAGCTTTCGACCTCTAAAGTCATCAAGGCTTGGCGCTCTTGTTGTTGGCACACAGTCTGTTGATCCACGGGAGGTAAGTTGCATATTAGTATTTGTAAAAATAAATTAGCACTGCTACTGTTAGTATAAGTAATATAATTAGCTAATGCTACTGTTATTTATAAGTAATATGATTAGCTACTGATACTGTTGCTAGCAGAAGCAAGAAGCAGCAACAGCAATAGTGGTGGTTATGATTTAATTATATTAATGATAATTGTAGTAAATAAAATAACAGAAGAGGCAGTAGCAGTATTTGTAGCAAAATTTGAGGATCACATAGATGATTGGGTTTTCTATACTACATTTGTCATTATCATCATGCTTATTTTCAGCAGCCCTTTGTGTTTTTTTGGAATGCAATGCTAATCTTGTATACTACATAATTTATATCTGTCAATACTATTGTTTGGGCAGTGGTTGAGAACTAGTGATATAGTTTTTTAAAACTTGTGTAAAGGGTTATCATTTCCAGTTTTATCAATATTTTTTTAATCCAGGGGTTCTCAAAATGCTTGATATGACCCCCAGTTGATGAATAACCCGGGGGTCGGTGAATGTTTACTTGAGGTGGAAGGGACCATTCAACAGTGTCTGGTATTCTTCAGATTTTTTTTAGTAATAGTAGTAGTAGTACTATACTAGTAGTATTAGTACTAAAACTAGTAGTACTAGTATACTATTATTTATATTTCTACTTCTACTACTAGTAGTACTATACTACTACTTCTACTACTAGTAGTAAATACTTCTACTTCTACTAGTAGTAGTACTACTATACTACTTCTAAATAGTAGTAGTAGTAGTACTAGTGTAGTACTAAATACACTTTACTAGTAGTAGTAGTATACTACTACTTCTACTAGAGTAGTAGTAGTAACTACTACTTCTATATAGTAGTAGTACTTACACTACTTTACTAGTAG
This sequence comes from Penaeus monodon, assembly GCF_015228065.2. Taxonomy (NCBI): domain Eukaryota; kingdom Metazoa; phylum Arthropoda; class Malacostraca; order Decapoda; family Penaeidae; genus Penaeus; species Penaeus monodon. The sequence goes on from NC_051392.1 coordinate 38,421,545, forward strand.
TAGTAGTACTACTACTTCAATAGTAGTATATTTCTACTACTTCTATAGTAGTAGTATACTACTACTTCTAATTTGTAGTAGTAGTACTACTAGTAGTACTCATAGTACATGTAGTACTAGAACTACTACTACAATAACATACTATTAATACAAACTAGTGCTGCTGCTGCTATTGATTTTACTTTTTTTTTTTTTTTTAATTAAAAAGCTAGGGGTCAAAACAAAATTAGAAACCGGTATGAATGAGAATGAATATCTTCACAATACAAGAGACGTATTTTGACTGGTTTCAATTGTGTCTTCGTCAGAAATACATGTATTTCTGACGAAGACACAATCGAAACCGGTCAAATATCTCTTGCATCGAGAAGATATTCATTCTCATTCATACCTTTTATACATCTGTCAATATGAATACGGTTCATTAGAAACTTCATGAGGGTTTTCAAACTTTATAACTTATTAGCATTAACCCCCCCCCCCCCCTCATACCCAGAATATTTATCCCCAAGTTAAATAACCATATTGAAATAACATAATAATAAATTGCACTTTTTTTTTTTTTCTAGATAACAAAAGAATACTTCAATTTGTTCAGTGAGGTTGGAGTTCCCCCCAAAAAGAAGTTAACAAAGTTTCTCATCACTCCTAATGCCAAACTTGCTCCTGGAACTCCTCTGTATGCATCTCACTTCCAGCCTGGAGCATATGTTGACATAGCAGGCATTACGTAAGTATGATAATTGACCTTAGGTATTTATTAAACGTTTCTGTTCCATCAGCGAGAAAACTTTCTTTAATACTTCTTGGTGTCTTATGGCAATAATTTCCCTTTGTAAAATGACTTGTCTATGATATACCAGTTGTAATCAGGATAATCAAGAGAAATTTTTCTTCTCTTGTTTGCAGGATAGATCGGGGTTACCAAGGTGTGATGAAGAGATGGGGTTTCAAGGGTATGCCAGCATCTCATGGTGTAACGAAGAGTCACCGTAGGGGAGGAAGTATTGGTTCTGGTAGAGAAAAATCCCGAGTGTGGCCAGGACAGAAGATGCCAGGACATATGGGCAGAAATCGAAGAGTTATTAGAGGGCTGAAGGTGACAATTTTTTTTCTCTCATTATTTGAATCCATTTACTTTTATGCTGAATATCGCATATTTATGAAATTGTGGACAGCTTTCAGTAATGAATCTGATTACAGATATGGCGCATCAACACACACTACAACGTCCTCTGGGTGAATGGGCCAGCGGTACCTGGACCAACAGGGTCATATGTCTATCTGTATGATAGCATCTTACCTGCTCATAAGCTTCATAGACAGCAAAATCCTCCACCCTTCCCAACATTTTTCCAGGATGAAGTTAACATTGATGAAGAATTGTTTGATGAAAATTTACACAATTTTTCACAGCCATCAATTACCTTTGCAGAGATTAAGTAGGTAGTTTGAAGAACCTTTTTTTTTATAGTAAAATGTTAAAATGCTTTATAATGAATTTGAGCATTGCTTGTATTCAAGAATTGTGAATTGTAAATATCTCTGTACTTGTATGTTAAAGATGAAAATAGAAAATCCAAGCAAACCATTTTTCATTCGGCATCCAAAAAATATAAAACTATATAGGAAGAGTTAATAAAAAACACTAGCCCAATTTTTTTTATATTCAGAGGAATAAGAACACAGAACAAAATATTATACTGTTTATTGTGTACATGGAATAGTACCTGTACATGGAATAGTACCTGCAATGCAGGGACACAGGATGTATATACACCAAAATAATTGGTTTTAAATAATATCAGAATGAATTACATCTTCAAATAAAGCAAACGTGGTCGTCTTTTATTTCACTGGGTTCAATTTAAAATAACTTTGTAGGGTGTTGACTTATCTACAGAAATGTACAGAAAGGGGGAGGTAACTATCTTTTGCCTGCTTTGTTTACCATATGAACAAATTTTCATCATGACTGATTATCAATAAACACTGCAGCAAATCTTTTAAATTTTAAGAAAAGCAGTGCACTTTTTAAAATCATGATAACAGCAATGTTAAGCACAAGAAATAACCTTGTAAAGTTTATAGTGTGTATGTCCTAACATTGGCTGTATTCTAAACCATTTCAGTGATATTTAATTGTAAAAAAGTCCCATTTCACACTCCCAATAAATAGATCTAAATCTGAGAACTTTTATATTTATTTGGTGGCATGGTGCATTGCATGAGCCAAGTATTCAACATTACTGGAAGCAATACCAGCAACTGAGATACGTCCATCCTTTGTCAGGTACACAGAAAACTCCTTGGTCAGCTTCTCAACCTGAAAATGGAGAGAAAAATTTGTCATAAAACTAATGAAATAATCTGTCTATATGTACTGTACTACAATCCTCAAATGCCCTCCCCCCTATGTTCAAATATAATGTGAATACTAACTAATGAAATAATCTAGCTCTATGTACTGTAATACAATCCTCAAATGCCTTTCCCCCCTAATTTCTAATATAATGTGAATACTTTTAATACAATGGTGCAGATCAATTTCTCGGGCATTTTGCTGTAGGATATTTAGGGACAAAAAACCTAGAATTTTACCTGGTCTGGGGTCATGCCAGTGAAGCAGAACATGCCAATTTGGTCAGTGATGTGACTCCAGTCTCTGATGGACCCTTCCTTGGCCAGGTTTTCCTTCAACTTGGTACGCATGTTAATGATCCTGTCAGCCATACCCTTGACATCCTTCAGCCAAATAGAGCTGTTGAAAGTGGAGGAAAGAGCTTATTGCTTGCTGTTTTCTAAAAGGAAACTGTAATTTATAATTTATGTATATTCAACAGTAACAAGCCAACAGCTAATTTTATGAAATTGGCACGAGTATCACAAAAGACTAACATGTAAGAAGTTATCACTAAAAAAAAAAAAAAAAAAAACTCACTTCAGTTCTGGATTACTAAGAATGGTGGACACAATGCGAGCGCCATGGAGAGGTGGGTTGGAATAAAGGGGTCGGATCAAGATCTTCACCTGTGACAGAACACGGGCAGCTTCATCTTTGTCGTTGCATACGATTGTAAATGCACCAGCTCTCTCACCTGTTGGGAAATTACTTTAATGTGGTTTGTTTTAGTCTACAGGATATACTGAGAGAAAAAACAGGAAGGAGAGGAAGAACTGTAGGGAGAAGGTAAAACATATAGAAGAAATCAAGACATTCCTACTGAAAAAATAAGAATTATGTCAAATATCTCTGTAGTTTACAAGCAAGATTTAAAACATATCTACTCTACTGCCCAAAGGGTGGTAAAAAATATATATACATATATGTACACATATACATACATACATATACATATATATACACATATACATACATACATATACATATATATACACATGCATACATACATATACATATATATACACATGCATACATACATATACATATATATACACATGCATACATACATATACATACATACATACATATACATATATATACACATATACATATATATACACATATACATATATATACACATATACATATATATACACATATACATATATATACATATACATACATATATATACATAAACATACATATATATATACACATATACATACATATACATATACATACATATATATACACATATACATACATATATATACACATATACATACATATATATACACATATACATACATATATATACACATATACATACATATATATACACATATACATACATATATATACACATATACATACATATATATACACATATACATACATATATATACACATATACATACATATATATACACATACATACTATATAATATATATATACATACATAATATATATATACATACATAATATACATATACATACATACCATATATATACATATACATACATATATTATACATAATACATACATACATACATAATATATACATATACATACATACATATATATACATATACATATACATACTAATACATATATAACTATAAAAATAAATACATATAATACATATATACTTTTTACATACATAACTATAATATACATACATA
>NC_051392.1:38425733-38430733 GCF_015228065.2 Penaeus monodon
TTTTTAAACCATTTTTGTGTTTAAAATCCTGTTCCCTGCATTTGCAGGTACTTTCCTGTCACAATAACGTATAATATTTTGTTCTGTGTTCTATTCCCTAAATATAAAAAAAATTGGGGCTAGTTTTTTTTTTATTAACACTTCCATATTTTTATTTTTTTGGATGCCAAATGAAAAATGGTTTGCTTGGGTTTTCTATTTTCATCTTTAACATACAAGTACAGAGATATTTACAATTCACAATTCTTGAATACAAGCAATGCTCAAATTCATTATAAAGCATTTTAACATTTTACTATAAAAAAAAGGTTCTTCAAATTACCTACTTATTCTCTGCAAAGGTAATTGATGGCTGTGAGAAATTGTGTAAATTTTCATCAAACAATTCTTCATCAATGTTAACTTCATCCTGGAAAAATGTTGGGAAGGGTGGAGGATTTTGCTGTCTATGGAGCTTATGAGCAGGTAAGATGCTATCATACAGATAGACATATGACCCTGTTGGTCCAGGTACCGCTGGCCCATTCACCCAGAGGACGTTGTAGTGTGTGTTGATGCGCCATATCTGTAATCAGATTCATTACTGAAAGCGGTCCACAATTTCATAAATATGCGATATTCAGCATAAAAGTAAATGGATTCAAATAATGAGAGAAAAAAAATTGTCACCTTCAGCCCTCTAATAACTCTTCGATTTCTGCCCATATGTCCTGGCATCTTCTGTCCTGGCCACACTCTGGATTTTTCTCTACCAGAACCAATACTTCCTCCCCTACGGTGACTCTTCGTTACACCATGAGATGCTGGCATACCCTTGAAACCCCATCTCTTCATCACACCTTGGTAACCCCGATCTATCCTGCAAACAAGAGAAGAAAAATTTCTCTTGATTATCCTGATTACAACTGGTATATCATAGACAAGTCATTTTACAAAGGGAAATTATTGCCATAAGACACCAAGAAGTATTAAAGAAAGTTTTCTCGCTGATGGAACAGAAACGTTTAATAAATACCTAAGGTCAATTATCATACTTACGTAATGCCTGCTATGTCAACATATGCTCCAGGCTGGAAGTGAGATGCATACAGAGGAGTTCCAGGAGCAAGTTTGGCATTAGGAGTGATGAGAAACTTTGTTAACTTCTTTTTGGGGGGAACTCCAACCTCACTGAACAAATTGAAGTATTCTTTTGTTATCTAGAGAGAAAAAAAAAAAGCAATTATTATTATGTTATTTCAATATGGTTATTTAACTTGGGGATAAATATTCTGGGTATGAGGGGGGGGGGGGTTAATGCTAATAAGTTATAAAGTTTGAAAACCCTCATGAAGTTTCTAATGAACCGTATTCATATTGACAGATGTATAAAAGGTATGAATGAGAATGAATATCTTCTCGATACAAGAGATATTTGACCGGTTTCGATTGTGTCTTCGTCAGAAATACATGTATTTCTGACGAAGACACAATTGAAACCAGTCAAATACGTCTCTTGTATTGTGAAGATATTCATTCTCATTCATACCGGTTTCCAATTTTGTTTTGACCCCTAGCTTTTTAATTAAAAAAAAAAAAAAAAAAAAGTAAAATCAATAGCAGCAGCAGCACTAGTTGTAGTAATAGTTGTTATTGTAGTAGTAGTTCTAGTACTACGTACTATGAGTACTACTAGTAGTACTACTACTACTAGTAGAAGTAGTAGTAATACTACTACTAGTAGAAGTAGTAGTAATAATACTACTAGTAGAAGTAGTAGTAATACTACTACTAGTAGAAGTAGTAGTAGTACTACTACTACTAGTAGAAGTAGTGTAGTACTACTACTACTACTAGTAGAAGTAGTAGTAGTACTACTAGTACTACTAGTAGAAGTAGTAGTAGTACTACTACTACTACTAGTAGAAGTAGTAGTACTACTACTACTAGTAGAAGTAGTAGTAACTACTACTACTAGTAGAAGTAGTAGTAACTACTACTACTAGTAGAAGTAGTAGTACTACTACTACTACTAGTAGAAGTAGTAGTAGTAATACTAGTAGTACTAGTACTACTAGTTTTAGTACTAATACTACTAGTAGTAGTACTACTACTACTATTACTAAAAAAATCTGAAGAATACCAGACACTGTTGAATGGTCCCTTCCACCTCAAGTAAACATTCACCGACCCCCTGGTTATTCATCAACTGGGGGTCATATCAAGCATTTTGAGAACCCCTGGATTAAAACAATATTGATAAAACTGGAAAATGGATAACCCTTTACACAAGTTTTAAAAGCTATATCACTAGTTCTCAACCACTGCAAGCAATAGTTTTGACAGATATAAATTATGTAGTATATCAAGATATAGCATTTGCATTCAACAAACACAAAAGGGCTGCTGAAAATAAGCATGATGATAATGACAAATGTAGTATAGAAAACCAATCATCTATGTGATCCTCAAATTTTGCTACCAATACTGCTACTGCCTCTTCTGTTATTTTATTACTACAATTATCATTAATATAATATAATCATAACCACCACTATTGCTGTTGCTGCTTCTTGCTTCTGCTAGCAACAGTATCAGTAGCTAATCATATTACTTATACTAACAGTAGCAGTAGCTAATTATATTACTTATACTAACAGTAGCAGTAGCTAATTATATTTTACACTACTAGATATGCAACTTACCTCCCGTGGATCAACAGACTGTGTGCCAACAACAAGAGCGCCAAGCCTTGATGACTTTAGAGGTCGAAAGCTCTTCTCAGCCAAGTCCTCAGGGGGAATGTAATTGACAACATGGTTGTCTGTAGCCTGTGACATGGAAACACCTTAATGCAGTGACAGCAATAAAATAAGTGAAACTAAGACATATTTATTAAAAACTAAGATATGAAAATGACAAAAGCCAACCTTAATGCATAGAAAGCAATAAAATTAGTGATAATAAGACATGTTTATTAAAGAACTGAGGTATGAAAATGACAAAATCCAACCCAAAATATACTTAAGCAATCCTTTGCTGGAATGGCTCATATCCACTTACCTGCAGTAAAGTGGTTAAAAGCCTTTTTCCATCTTTAGTCCACATGGGGTATATACCGATCTTTTTTGCAATCAGCCCACATCGAATGGAGTTCTTGGTAAACTGGCCACGTTCCCATGGCTCAGCTCGGAGAGGCGAGGATAACTTTTCTGATACGACTTCACTTACAAATGCTTGGTTTTCAGGTGTTACTTCTTCAGGGTAAAGCTGTTGTAAATTTGAAAAACATCAACTTTCAAGTAATTATGAAACCTGCATTTCTTATACTTCTCAATACCCTGGCTTAACCCAATGTCGCTGGGAAAATGCTGTATCCATTTTAGAATTTTTTTGTAAAATGTCTCTGCACATATTTGACTCTGCTAGTGCTGAGCCACAAAGGGGATAATTAATAGACCTTGTAACCTTACCCGTTTTCACCTTCCTGAATCTGCATGAAAAATTTTTTTTTATCTAATGCTATGAATATCAATGGTGTACTTTATTACACTCATGATAATTACTACGTTATTGACATTAGTAACTGCAATATAAGACAACAAAATATTTTAGAAAATCAATCAAAAGGGTAAACAGGTGAGACATGTGATACTCGTAACTGGCTCATTGGTGACTTTATTACAAGTGGAGCCATCTATATGTAAGAACAATTAATAAAATAAACTCACAGTGAGCATGGCATTTACATACATGCCATGACCATCATTTTTGGGTTAAATAAACATATCAAAAATAATTAACATACCCAAGAACAAACTAAGCAAAAATAATAATTTATGAAAATAAACAAATTACCACAGATAGTGATGGCATGTGGATGAGTATTAATCAATAGCAAAAAAAACTATTAAAAATTATAGATAATAAATACTGGAGATCATTCTTTTGTCAGCTGGTACTTCCCACAGCATATACAAGATATTTAGACATTTAAATTGTGATTACTTATCTCACTATTTTTGTCTTTCTCTTATCGAAATATAATTTCCTTTTGAATTTCATATGATACTAGAACGAGAATCCACAAACAAAAGCTCCATATTCCAATTTGTAAACTAATTTGTATTTTGCTTTGCTTAAATGCCCTTTATTTCCTTACCGTTCTTGTTACTTTTGGGTGCCAAAAGGGTGGAACTGTGTGCCGCTTCTTCACTCTAGACATACATCTTACTTGAGTAATATTTGGCTGAGATCTGAAAACATAGATAAATAATAATAACAGTGACAATAATAATATAAATTATGTAGAGAGACAGACAGATAGAGAGACTGATACACAGACAAATAAAAATGCAATACTTCTGACAAAAAATACACATAAACATATAATATAGGTATGTATGCACTTCCCAGTGCCCAGCACATTATCTTTGAGATTGAGGTTGAGCGTGTGTGTGTTTATGCCTATTTTACAAACATACACTTCTGATTGCCCTCAGTTTTATTACATATACTTCATAATATAAAACAAAAATAAAAAAGTTATTAATACGGAGACAGTTGCTTCATTACTGATCAAGATCTTTATCACTTGCAAGCAGGTGATACATCAGACCATGTAGCCTGGATGCCCAAGCCATTGCAATTATCTGCATGAAAGGGGGGAGGGAGTAGTATAATCTCAACACTACTGTAATAAAAAAAAATTAAATTTCCCATGTTATTTGAAGATGATTTTATTTTTTTTATTTTATTTATTTTTTTTTTTTTTTATTAATTATGGATATATATAAAAAGGTTTACTAATAAAAACATTGCAGTATGGTAGATAATATATTATTTCTACCAGAATCATTGTTTGCCTTGGCTATTGATTATCTGAGTGGGGGTCTTAGTATGACAAACCCATAACCATAAAAGACAGTACTACAAATCTAGACATTACTAGGAAAGTGTAGTAGAGATTATAAAGAAGAATCAACTCACTCAGTAAATATGAAAAAGAAAACTTTCTGGGG
>NC_051392.1:38434419-38444419 GCF_015228065.2 Penaeus monodon
GAAAAGGAGGGAGAAAAAATGAGGGAGAGAGAAGGGAGAGAAGAAAAGGAGGGAGAAAAAATGAGGGGGGAGGAAAGGAAGGAAGGAGGGAGGGGGAGGGAGGATGGGAAAGAGAGAGAGAGATGGGTGGGATAAAGAAAGAAAGAAAGAAGGAATGAGGCAGGGAGAGAGAATCCCTTATGATGAAAGCATAATACTAGATATACATTTCAAGCGTTTCAAAATACTACAACAACAATTTTCCTTAAAAGCAAAACAATAGAACTTCCTACCTTTGCACCTGGGAAGAACTTCGAGAGGAAGGTGGAGCCAATACGGAGAGCACCAGTACCAGAAATACCCTGAACTGTTACATTCTGGAAAATGAAACACAAGAAAAAAATAAATATAAAACATTTCTAACTCTCAACAATCTTTCCCTAGTCTCAGGAAAATTTTGTTTTTTCTCCACAATTTACCTTTCATTCTCCAGTCCTCCAAAACAGGGATAACAAAGGTAAATATTACATTATCATCAACACAACATGTCCCATAAAATACAGATTACAAAAAAAAGAGAAAAAAAGAGAGGAAAAAAAAAGAAAAAGGAGAAGAGAGAGAGGAGAGAGAGAGGAGAGAGAGGAAAAGAGAGGCAGAGAGAGAGAGAGAGAGAGAGAGAGGCAGAGAGAGGAAGAGAGGAGAGGAGAGGAAGAGAGAGAGAGAGAGAGAGAGGCAGAGAGAGAGGGGAGAGAGGCAGAGAGAGAGAGAGAGAGGCAGAGAGAGAGAGAGAGAGGCAGAGAGCGAGAGAGAGAGGCAGAGAGCGAGAGAGAGAGGCAGAGAGCGAGAGAGAGAGTGTGTGTGTGTGTGTTTATTTTAACGTTGTTTAGAGAAAGAGAAAGAGAGAGAAAGAAAGAGCGAGAGGAGGGATGGAGGGGGGGGAGAGAGAGAGAGAGAGAGGCAAAAGAGAGGCAGAGAGAGAGAGAGAGAGAGAGGCAGAGAGAGAGAGAGAGAGAGAGAGGGCAAGAGAGAGAGAGAGAGAGAGGCAGAAGAGAGAGAGAGAGAGAGAGAGAGAGAGAGAGAGAGAGAGAGAGAGAGAGAGAGAGAGAGAGAGAAATCATGCTCTTCACAAGAGACCACTTTAAAAACCAACCAGTCCATCGGCAATAACTGGGCTGTCACTCCCAAGAGCCAAGGTAATAGCATGCTTGCAGAACTCGGCACTGCCAGAGATGGGCAAGTACTCCTTGTCTAACTTTTGGCTCACAATTAGCTCCTCAGCCTGAAAAGAATGGAAAATAAAAATATATAAAATTATTATGCAAATTGATATGACTTTTATTTTGATATAAGACTACTATATAAATTCTTTACTATTATGGATAACAAAGCTCAAACATTTATTAATGGTAATTATAAAAAGTGGCTACAGGACACCATGCTACAATATACAATTTTTTTTATCATTATTCATTTATCATCATCATTACTATTCATTATTATTTCCTTTCTATTTTTTTTTTTTTTTTTTTTGGGGGGGGGGGGCAGACTAGGAAATAATTATGAGACTTGTCAGCAACAATTACAAAAACACTATTACTCTATTTTTGTGTTTGCCTTAGCATGGAATTAATTTATAAATCTAAAAAATTTTAGTCAAATGTTGATATTGCTTAAAAGTGTAAGCAACAAAAGACCTTAAAAGTTTAATATATTTTATAATAAAATATAAGAAAAGAAAACAAGAATTTGTTACCGAGAGCAACACACCCTCCAGAGACTAAGTCACATAACCAGGGTTTCATGCGAACCCAAAATCTAAACCTAATCTTTCCTACCTTCTATTTATTCCCGAGACTGGGGGGGGATGCCCCCCTGTATCCTCCTTCATTAGCAATTCATGTCAACTCACAGAAAAAGTGACATTAAGAAGTCTGGCTGTGTTAGGGTGTCTCAGAGTATGATATGCAGTGGATATTTTCATTGTTTCATGGTAAATATGAAACCACTGCAGCTGTACCTATTTCCTGTGCTATATAAGATGCCAGTGTCCCTTTCTCTCTATTTCTAAGCATTGCTGTTGGTAATATTAACCAAAACTTGAATAGAACCGCAAAGCTCACAAAATGTTATAAATAATAATAAAAGAGAAAAAACAATATATAAATGAAAGAGGCAGCAAATTGTCCATCCCTACTCACCTTCCTCACAGACGGGAGGACGAAAGGCTTGCCGTTATCATCGCGGTAGGCACCAACGCCAAGATTCATCTTCTTGGGGTTCGTGTCACGCTTGAATGCCTCGGTAACACCCAAGATGGCATCTGGGGGTCCCATCTCCACCCCAGACCACCAAGAACTGTCAAGAAGTTATTAGTTTAGTTCTCTCGGCTCAAAGATGGCATGAGAAGATATACTGTAAAGCAGCATTCAAAATGTGTTAACCCAATGAGGGGTTTATTCATTGTTTACAAATAAATGACTCCATAAGTGTTTAGCCACCAATTAGTGGCTTACTAATCCTACCTGTCTCACCTGTTTACCTTTTTGATACTGGAGATGTATATTTTTTCATTGCTAATATTACTGTTTATAACATTATATAGCTGCCATATAATCAATATCAATACTGCTAGTATTGATACTTATAGCATAGCAATTTTTTTTTTTTTTAATGAAATGTCAAGGGAAATCAGATGTCAAATGCATATTCTGTGTCTACTAATTGGCACTTACAGAGAAATCCATGTGTTGAGACTCCCAAAACAGTACTATGTGGACAATCCACATTTCCAGTGGCAAATGTGTTAATGGAGAGAGTGACAGTACAGTCTTTGTCCCTTTGATATCACTAAATCTGAGGCTTGTCACACCATGCTGCAAGGCTACTGTTATTTGCTGATTTTACCTTCATCACTAATATTTCAAACATCTCCATGTACAGATTGCCAAGCCAATCAACAGATGCAGCTGACATGCAACATGGCAATTTAATATTGCATCACAAACCTACAAGAGATGCCAAGAGGTCATTTCCTTTAATAAATGGCTGTGGAAAACAAAACTATTTCCTTATTACATAACCTAGCTGTTGGTACATTCCTCTATACTGTTGAGGACTCGTTCATAGCAGCCACTGCCAACAATTGGAAAAGTTGGCAATTGGAAAAGGAAAGTGTACAAAAAATATCTGCTTCAGTGTCATGTCTTGAAAGATCTGCGTATCTGCAACACATTAAGGGAAACCTCTTTGTCTCTTACCGGCATGTGGGAATTTTCCACTGCAATATAAAGACGTAAGGTTGGGAAGCTAAGGAACACTGTTATACATTCCTATCGATCAATACAAAAACAAAAAAAACAAACAAGACTTGGTTTGGGTGTACACGAAGTCTTGACAATGACATATCACAACGCACTGACAACCTGCATTGCCCCGAGAACACATTGCTTGAAATATGCACCTAAAAAAAATCGATTCTCTCCTCTCTCCCTCTATGACAACCTATTTAACTGCTCTTCTAGTTGAACGCCAAAGGGCTCTGCTCTCTGCCACATAGGCCTAGTCCTACAGGTGCTTATTTGTGGCTAAATCAACCGTATTTATATACACGACCTCCTCACGCCCTTGAGGATCGATGTTGAAGCCGGTTTTTCGCGACCATTTCGTCTACATTTCAGCAACACGTTTCCGAAGCCGGTGTCTTACCTTGCCCTCGAGCAGACATGCTGGATCGAGGCCTGGTTTTGCCTGACGAGGTTGAGCGTGCGGGGTCCTGCGACGGCCATTTCGGGAAGGACGAAAGGTATTTCCTCGGGACTGTGGCGGAGCGAAGCGTATTCCCACCGCGAGATCTCGGCGGCCTCTGAGGCGCTCGGCGGCGAGATGGCAACACTGCTCCTCCTGCCGGGCGCTGCCAGGTGTCGCCGGGAGGAACACCTCGCTGCTGTTTTTACAATGGCCTGTCTTATCTTGTCAGCTGCGGTTTTGTCGAATGGATGCCGACTCCTCGTTCATATCTCGACGGCAAAAATAATAGGAGCTCGTTTTCTTCCTGATATCAATGGGCTCGTGACTCGCACGTGATCAGCTCTCGCCGTGTGATGACGCAACCGCGCTTCTGAGACGTGATTGGTCGCCGGTCTCAATCGCACACACACAATTGCAATGTGTACGTGTATATTATTGCGTGTGCATACACTGTGTGTGTATGCAGGGGTGTAGCCTGGATTTTAGGAAAAAGGAGGGGGGTGATAGTAAATGGTCTAAGTTTTTTAGGTTTCAAAGAGACAAAGAGTCTATAAATATGCTCGACAGCGCTTGAAATGGCTAAACTGTGTTTCTTTGTGTTCTAGCAATTACTTATTATCATTTGTGAATAAGCATGTCATTTTGTTCAACATAAAATTGACGATTAACAAATCTCTCTGATTCCCGAAGTGACATGTCCAAATTTTAAAAATATTGGCCCTAGTATGGCACTAACTTCTGCAGGCTGGCAGGTTGTACAGTCGGACGCGCGTATCTACGTTCACAACACACACACACACACCCAACCACACACACATAAACAGACACACACACACACCCAACCACACACATATACAGACACACACCCACCCACCCACACACACACACACACAGCCACACACACATAAACACACACACACACACACACACACACACACACACACACACACACACACAACACACACACACACACACACACACACACAACACACACACACACACACACACACACATACACGACATACACAGACAACCACACACACACAAAACATCGACACAGCATAAAAAATAAGTTTGCCTTCCGTACCATAGTTTCTTTATATACTAACACAAGTGTCGCGCCTACACCTGGCCAGAAAGCCAATCATGGTTCAGGAAAATGGGGTGGCCCTCGGGATGGCCAATCAGGTTCTAGGGGTGACATGTGACGCCTTAGGCCACCCTTTGGACGCGCCTATATTCTCCCCCTTTTCTCTACCTCTATGTTTGTTTTCTATTCTCTTTCTCTCTCCTTTCTGTTTTCTATTCTTTCTCTCTTCGTTTCCCTCATCCCATCTCTATATATATATATATATTTATATATTATTATATATATAAATATATATACATAATATATAATATATATATATATATATATATAATAATATAAATACATACATACATAATATCTATAATCATTATATTACATATATAATAACTACAATCGTATCATTACTATCATACCACCAGAATACTATACACTACTATATATATACATAATATAATATATATATAATATATAATATATGATTTCGAAACTGTAGTCTCATTTCAATAATAGTTATTAATGGTTTCTTCCAAATTAAATATATATAATAATATATATAATATATATATATATATACATATATATATATATATAATATATATATATTATATATTACCTTATATCACTACTACATTCTTACCATCTATATACGCTAAACACACAACCACACGCACGCAGACATTCAAACACCAACACATCACCACACAACCTCATACACACACACCAAAACAAAACACACATTTTGTCTATTACTATATAATCTGTGCATATATTATTATATTAATAATTATTAGGAATATTATATAAAATAATCTGTCTCTCTCTGTCCCTGTCTGTCTGTCTGTCTCTCTACTCTCTCATCCCCTTGCTCCTCCTCCCCTCCTTTAAACACCTAAATCTATTTCTCTCTGAGCGAAACCGTTCATTTCAACGCCCAGAGACTAACAGCACATCTCTTTGGTGCCTCATTCCTTTAAGACCGGTGACCGGATATTGCTAGCTCGGTTAAGTTAATCCGACAGTCTTTAGGGAGAATTTATGATAAAACCATCACTGCCTCGTTGGCTTTGTAAATCTCATCGGTTTTTAAGAGTGCAGCGGATACCCTTTCATTCTTTTTGGTTGCAGGGTATGCTTAGTGGGTAAGTCTCACTTCATTGGACTTTGTGGTGAGTGGGGGAGGGGATGGGAGAGAAATAACAGCGAATTTTGCATGGTACTTTCTCAAATCTGCCAAACGGTCATCCCTAGACTTATATCGTTAACGAAACCGACACGCCAAGGCAAATCCAGCCTTCGTTTCTAGCCAATGAGCTTTAATCAACTTATGGCGGACGATAGAATTTCTATTCGATTAATTCTAAGGGAAATTAGCTTACGTTTTCATCTACAAAATAGCCGTATGATCCTTGTCAATACCCTTATTACATGTACGCAAGTGCTAACAAAATATACAGCACACCTTCACACAAATACACATCCATTGCTCGGGGTAACAAGCAAACAAAATACATGAACTCTACGTTTAAGGAATACTTGGTAAGTGTAATAGTAGTAGTGTTGGCGCATTAGTTGTCAAATCATTAACTGGTAACGTAATTAATTCGACCGTGATATTAGCAAATCATTAACGGCCAAACGAATTAAATAATGCTTAATATCGGTGAATAAACTGTTAAATAATCAAAAGTCAAAAACATTAACTCGAGCTTAGTATTCGTGTATTATGGTTAAATTCTCAATTGTCAAACGACTGAATTTCAAATAACTCACTGTTAAAAGCTTATTATTTGTCAGATCATTAACTGCCAAAAACATTGAGTGCCAAATCATCAACTGTCAGAGGCATAATTTCAAGCTTATTTTTGTAAAAGTGTGAAAATCCTCTATTTCTTAAACTAAAGTTAGGCATGTCGAAAGAAAAGAGGGTAAACACAAAAAGTGAAAAAAAAAACGGAAAAACGGAACTTCACCGATAGAAAAAGAGGAATAACAGAAAACAAGAGAAGACGAAGAAGAAAAAAAAGGAGAAGAAAAACAAACAAACATCTATACTGAAACTCTGTCATTTTTTTCAGTTTCAGGATTCATAAAGAGATCCATTTGATCTCAATTACATTAATCGAAAGTTGTCTTTGGAGTTACGTGTATCGAGTTTCTTTGGTTGCTTGTGGGTCTCTTGCAACAATCCCCTCTCTCTCTCTCTCTCTCTCTCTCTCTCTCTCTCTCTCTCTCTCTCTCTCTCTCTCTCTCTCTCTCCCCTCTCTCTTTTTCTCTCTCTCTCATCTCTCTCTCCTCCCTCCCTCCTCTCTCTCTCTCTCTCTCTCTCTCTCTCTCTCTCTCTCTCTCTCTCTCTCTCTCTCTCTCTCTCTCTCTCTCTCTCTCTCTCTTTACGAGATATGATAATAATAATAACGATGATAATGATATGTGTAATATGGATGATGATAGTGATAACGTTTGTAAAAGCGATGATAACAATAACTATTGTGATGATGATAATGTCAACGTTGATAGTAGTAATAATAATATTTGTAATGACAATGATGATGATAAAAATTAGGTGATAATGATGTTAAATATATATATATATATATATATATATATATATATATATATATATATATGATAACAATGATGATCAAAAATAATAATGATGATAATAAATTAATAATAATAACAGTGATGGTAAAGATAATGATGATGTGATAAATAATAATAATGATAATGATGACAATAGTAATAATAATAATAATGATAATAATAATGATTCTAGTAATGACTATAAAAAATAATGGTTATAATAATTACAGTGAAAATAATAATGATAATAATAGTAACGATAATAATAATAACAGTAATACTAGTAATAATGATAATAATCATTTATATTATTATTATTATGATTAATGATGTTAATAATAATAAAAGTAATGATAATATTGAAAAGAACAATAATGATAATGATGATGATGATGATGATAATAATAGTGATAATAATAATAATAATAATAATAATAATAATAATAATAATAATAATAATGACATTAATAATAAACATCTTCACAATAATGATGATGAATAATGATAATGATAATACTACTACAACTAATTATAACAAAATAACAATAATAATGATACTAATAACTTAGATAATAACATCAACAATATTGATAACAATAATAATTATAAAAATAATAATAACGATGATAATAATAACAATAATAATAATAATAATAGCAATGATAACGATTATCATTATCCTAATTATTATTGTTCTCATTAGTATTCGTATTGTAATAATAGTAATAAAAATAACTATTAAAATTATTATCATTATTATTATCATCATTATTATCATATTATTATAATGATTACGATGATAATAATAATAATAACAACAACAAAACAACAACTACAATAATAATAATAATAATAATAATAATAATAATAATAGCAATAGTAATAATGGTAACATCAATGATAATAACAATAATTATAATAACAATAATGTTGATAATTATAGCGATGATGATCGTGACAATCATTATAAGAATAACAGTAACAACAACAATGGGTATTATTGATAAAAAAAACTACATTTATTCTTTATCAGCAGTATATACATAGAACAATCAACAGAAAATGCAATCAAGCTACAACTGTTAAAAAACACTACGGTACCATGTTAATAGGCTGACAAAAAAATCAACAGGCCTTGAGTGATCAAATAGACAGCCCACACTACCCACATCCTCTACCTGCTGCATGGTGTAAGTCCTTCCGCTGACGTCCGTGGCTCCAGACTGGTAGTATCTTCCTTAAATCTTGGTCTCTGTTACAGTGAGAGATATGTAAGGCTGGGTATCTAGGGGAAAGGAGTTTCGGAAAGTTTGTTTGGGTTGAAGTGGCAGTGTTTGAGTATGTGTAGGTGTTCGTTTTGTGAAGCGTTTGTGTTTGTTGTTTGTTACGGTTTGTGTTGGTTGATTTTGTTTGTGTTGTAGCTTGTTCCTAACACGTATGGTAACACGGGAAGGAAATAGGGTAAGGTGGGGCCTAGAAACGAATAGTATTTGCAGTTGTGGAGAAGACACAGGACCTCGTAAAAAAGATGAAGAAAAAAAATACTGCCCGTTTATCATAAGTGTCACCGAAAACGGCCTAAAAAAATGCCACACCCTCGGCAAAACCATGGCTCTCAGTCTGGTCTGACAAGATATGATGATGACAGCATGTGGTACACCTTGACCTTGAATAATAGTTTCTTTTCAATGGATAGTCTCCTCACTACCCGTAATCAGAAATTAATGAATTATGTGGCTGTAAAGCTGACCTAACCAGACCTCCCATTGCCTGTGTCTGCTTGCACTTTCCCTTCACTTCCTCTGCCCATTCCTTTTTTCTTGCGCATTTCTCCTTGCTTTCCCTCTCTTCTGCATCCTTATGATTTCGAAACTGTGATCTCACCTTCCTATTTTTTATTTATTTATTTATTTTTTGCCTGTTTTTGCGCTGTTATCTCCGAAGTCATTGGTCTCATCACTCCCATACACAAATAAGTTACATAACAAGAATCTTGAGTGTTGGCATTCTTAATCATATCACTCCAGATAATACGTACGGCATGAAAATTCCCCTTTTTAAGAACATTTACGTAGCCTTCCAGAGTTTGATTTCTACCAGCATAAGAATGAGCATCAAACGAGCGATTTCTAAACCCTATGCTGCTCTTTTTTCATTCAATATTCCATTCACCCCTTCTCTTATCCTCTCTCTCTCTCTCTCTCTCTCTCTCTCTCTCTCTCTCTCTCTCTCTCTCTCTCTCTCTCTCTCTCTCTCTCTCTCTCTCTCTCTCTCTCTCTCTCTCTCTCTCTCTCTCTCTCTCTCTCTCTCTCTCTCTCCATCGCTTTCCTTTGCTTAGTCTCTCTGTCTGTCTCTATTTTTTTCTTATTTTATTTGAGTTTCTGTTTTGATGCAGCCTCACGAAAACAGAATTTTCCTGTAAGATAATTCGTCACAATGGTACTGATAAAATGAGATAACCAGATTCATTTTTCATATAAATATTCATTGTTATCTCACACTTATGGGATAGCAACACAAGTATATTAAACGTATATATATTTGGCGAATATTGGTTTGGTTAGCTGTTGTTTTGGTCCATTATCGCTTAGGAATAACGTATGG
>NC_051392.1:38464396-38465505 GCF_015228065.2 Penaeus monodon
GGAATAGAGAGGAAAAAAAAGAAATGGAGCTGGAAAAAAGGGGAAAGAAGAGGAGAGAAACAGAGAATGGATGGAGAAAAGGGAAAGAGGAAAAAGAAAAGAAAAAACAATTGGGGAAAGAGAAACAGAGAGGAAAGGGAGGGAAAGGAGAATATAAAAAAAAAGATTTTAAAAAGGGGAAAAAAAAAAAGGGGAAAAAGGGAAAAAAAAAAAGAAAAGAGAGAAAACAAAAAAAAGAGAAAAAGAGAGAAGAGGGGAAAAAGAAAGGAGAAAAAGGGAAAGGGAAAAAAAGAAAGGAAAAGAAAAAAAATGGAAGAAGTAGAAAAGGAGAGTGACGATGAAGGAGGAAGAGAAGGAGAGAGAGAAGAGAATAGAGGGAGAGGAACTGAGGAAAAAAAAAAAGATGGAAAGAAAAGGGGGGAGAGTACAAAACAAGATAAAAAAAGGGAGAGGGGATAGAGAATGAAAAGGACAAAAAAAAGAAAAGAAAAAAGACCGTTACTGACATTTTTTGGGGCGATTTCCCTGGAAGACCTTTGCGTGAGGCTGGCGTCGGTTTTCATTTTTCTTTTTTTCAATTTATCTTTTTTTTCTTCCTTTTCCTTTTTTTTTTTCCCGTATATTGATTTCCTCTGTGGGGTGTCTTGGCCTTTTCTTCTCTTCTCTTCCTCTCCCTCCTCTCTTTTAAAAAATAAATTTAAAAAATAAAATAAAAAAATTTTTAAAATAAAATTTTATATAATAATTTAAATTTTTTTAAAAAAAAATTTTATATATATATAAATTTTATCATCAATAACGTTTGTCATGTTGAGCAGCCCCGGACCTCTCCCCCATCCTCGTCACTCAACTCGATCTTTCGCTTTTTTCCACTTTACATCGCACCCCCAAATATCTTTGAGTTGTCGCTATTTTCTTCGGTTTTCCTCTTCCCCCTTTCCCTACCCTTGTCAGCAAGTTTTCTCAATACTTTATTTTCATCACATGACCCCAAAAAACTTTAGTTTTCCTTTTTTTCAAGATGTCCAACAGCGGTCTTTACAATATTTTTTTCGACCATATTCTTTTCTTTTTGTCCCTAATAGTAGTATCGTCTGTAACACCCCATT
>NC_051392.1:38465605-38470605 GCF_015228065.2 Penaeus monodon
TTGTATTAAATATGTTAAAAATTTTTAAAACATATTATAATTATATATATATTATATATTAAATTAGAAAAATATTATATATATATTATTAATATAAAAATATATTATAAAAATTAATAAATAAATTTAATTTAAAATATAAAAAATATATATAATATAATTATATTTAAAATATATACAAAATTTTATAAAATATTATAAATATTTTAAAAATAAAAATTAATATTATAATTTTAATATATATGTAATAAAATATATACATATAATACATATAAAATTACAATTAAATATAATATATATTAAATTAAATAATGAATATATATAATATATATGCGAAGGGTTTGGGTGATGTGGGGGGTGTGGTGGGGGGGTGTGGTGTGGTGTGGGTGGGGTTGTTGGGTGTGTGATAAATATATTTTAAATAATATTATATAATAAATTAATATTATATAGAAAAATAATATAAAATATATTACTACACACACAAAACACACAAAAACACACACACACACCACACACACCCACCAAAACCACACACCCCCACACACACCCCACACAAACACCCACACACACACAACAACACCCCACAACAAACACACACACACACCACACAAAACACACACCACACCCACACACACCACCAACAATATATAAATAAAATATATAAATTATAATATATATATATATTATGTAATAAGTATATTATAAAATTATATAATTAAATTATATAAAAATTATTTTTTAATATATATATAATATAATATATTATATATAATATATATATCCTAACAATATATATATAGATATATAAATATATGCGTGTGTGTGTGGGTGTGGGTGTGCGTGGGGGTGTACGAATATATTATATACAAAATATATATAATATATATAGAGAATAGATAGATATCTATATAGAATATATAGATACTAACATATATACATATATATATAACAAATAATTTATAGTAATATATATTATATTATATATGTTTTGTGTGTGTGTGTGGTGGTGGGTGTGTGTGTGTGTGGGTGTGTGTGGGTTGTGTGTGTGGTGATATATGCATATATATAGATATATATATAGAGATTAGATATATATAGATATATCAAATATATATACATATATATATTATATAAGATCAGATATACAGATATTATATATATATATATAATAATTAGATATATATATAATATATATATATTATATATATATTATATTGTGTGTGTGTGTGTGTGTGTGTGGGTGCGTGTGTGTGTAATAGATTAATAGATATTGAAATAATGGGATGTAGAAGGGGTTAAGGAAGAGGGGAGGAGGGAGGGATGGGAGGGAAGGGAGGGGGACCTGAAGGGGAAGGGAGAGTGAGGGAGGGAGGGGATGGAGGGGAAGGGAGGGAGGGAGGGGGAGTTAGGGGAAGGGAGGGAGAGAGGGGGATGGAGGGGAAGGCAGGGATAGAGGGGAATGGAGGGGAAGGGAGGGAGGGAGGGGATGGGATGGAGGAAGGGGGAAGGAGGAGGAGGAGGGGGGGAGGGGGAGTCTTTTCATGCGGCTTGTTTTGTTCATATTTATATGATTTGAATAAATTTTTGCTCTTGATTTCTTTATTCTGGGTATTTATATTTTTATGAGTTATCGAGGTGTGTGATTTTTCCCACTTTGAGAGGTAAAAGGGCATATCTTTTTTTTTTTTTACTATTCTGTATGGCGCATTTTCGTCGCTTTTACATTTTTTTAGAGAGAGAGGATGGAATGATACTCAAAATTTTATTTTCTTATCAACGAATTTGCTGCCTTTCATCTTTTTGGCTCAGTTTCTTGCATTTCTTGGCGCATTTCTCACGTAAACAGTGGTATGGCCAACTGTGAATCACCATTGCCTATGAAATACGCATATATTGCCTGTTTTTTTTATTCTATTATTATTATTATTGGTTTTTATATTATCATATATTTATTATTATTATCATTATTATTATTACTATTATTATTATGTGTACAAATATTACCATCATTTAACTGGTTGTTATTGTCATTTCAACAAAGATAGCATTTTGGGTGTGTATGCAAAAGAGAGAGAGAGAGAGAGGGAGAGAGAGAGAGAGAGAGAGAGAGAGAGAGAGAGAGAGAGAGAGAGAGGAAGGGGGAGAGGGGGGAGGGAGAGAGAGAAAGGGAGAGAGAGCGAGAGGGAAAGGGAAGAAAGGGGGGAGGGAGAGAGAGAGAAAAAGAGAGAGAGAGGGGTGGGGGGAGAAGGGAGAGAGACAGACAGACAGACAGACAGAGAGAAGGAAAGCAACAAGCAGATAAATAGCGTGGCGGGAGCGCGCTCGTGCGTGCGCCCTCTCGCATGCCCGCCAGCAGTCTGAGGCAAAAAGATGCCAAAAGCGTGCTACCCTGCCATAACCCGTCATTGGCAATAGATCCGTTGTTCCCATCCCCTCTGCACGCGAAAATGACCCTTAAGTCAACCGCTGGTGGCATGGCGCTGTATGCCCTCACGGAAACCTCTCTATCTTGAGCGAGAAGCCTCTTTGCTCCCTCCTCTCCTCCTCCCTCTCCCCCTCCT
Source organism: Penaeus monodon (assembly GCF_015228065.2). Lineage (NCBI taxonomy): Eukaryota > Metazoa > Arthropoda > Malacostraca > Decapoda > Penaeidae > Penaeus > Penaeus monodon. The sequence continues at coordinate 38,468,170 of NC_051392.1, forward strand.
CCCTCTATCATCCCCTACCTCCTTCCTTCTCCCCCCCCTACCCCCTTCTCCTTCCCCTACCTACCTATCCTCCATTCACCTCCTCCCTTCTCCCTCATCCATTCCTTACACTCCTTCTTCCCTCCTCCCTCCCTCCCCCTGTTTTCATCCTCCATCTCTCTTCTAACATCTCTTTTCCTCTCCTCCCTCCTCTCCTCTCCCCTTCTCGCGCCTCCCTTCACCTCCTTCACCGGGCGTCGGGAGGCGGGTCCTTGGGCGTGGCGTCAGGAGGCTGGTGTGGGGGCCGTGGGCAGGAGGCTGGTGTGGGGGCTGGTATAGGAGGATGGTTTGGGGGGCGTGGCCAGGAGGCTGGTGTGGGGCGTGGCGTCAGGAGGCTGGTGTGGGGGCGTCAGGAGGCTGGTGTGGGGGCGGGGCGTCAGGCGGCTGGCGTGGGCGTGCGGTCAGGAGGCTGGTGTGGGGAGCGTTGCGTCAGGAGGCTGGAGTGGGGGGCGTGGAGACGGAGGCTGGTGTGGGGCGTGGACAGGGAGGGGTGGGGGCGTGGTTCAGGAGGATGGTGTGTGGGCGTGGCAAGGAGCGGTGGGGCGTGGCGTCATGAGCTTGTGGGGGCGTGCTTAAGGAGGTGGTGTGGGGGCGTGCGCAGGAGGCTGGTGTGGGGGCGTGGCGTCAGGAGGCTGGTGTGGGGGCGTGGCGTCAGGAGGCTGGTGTGGGGGCGTGGCCAGGAGGCTGGTGTGGGGGCGTGGCGTCAGGAGCTGGTGTCGGACGGGCGTGGCGTCAGGAGATGTGTGGGGCGTGGCGTCCGGAGGGTGTGTGTGTGTGTGTGTGTGGTGTGTGGGAGTGTGTGTGTGGGTGGTAGTGTGTGTGTTGGTGATTGGTGTGTGGGTGTGTGTATGCTTTATAATGTATATATATATTATATATAATATATAATATATATAATATATATCATAACTATAGATATATAATATATACATAGACATATGTGACGTTTTATTTTCTCCATATATAGAATAAATATATAATAATACATATGATCTAATATATATATATATTAGATATAGATATATATATCTATATATACGTAATATGTTATAAGTATTATATAGAAATATAGATAATACATATAATATATTTAATATATATATATATCTATATAATATATATACATAATATATAGATATGTTTGTGTGTGTGTGTGGGTGGTGTGTGTGTTGTGTGGTGTGTTGTGGTGTGTGGTGTATAGAATATATATATATAATATATATATTATATATATATATATATATATATATGTATACACACACACACCACACTCACACATACCACACATACACACACATACATACATATATACAATTGATACATATATACCTATATATTATATAATATATATATATATATATATATATATATATATATATATATATATATTATATGTATCTATAATATATATTATATATATATATATATATATATATATATATATATATATATCCACATACATATATGTACCTATACCAAACTAAGGAAAAACCACGAAGCATACCCCCCAAAATCAACCGGCTTTTCGAGTATTCTTCATGAAAACGGCGTCGCGCGGCATTTCGTGCGCCGTGCAATGCCTAGGGGAACGGGAGAGTGGGGGTGGGGGGGGGGGTGTACGAAAGGCATCAGATTCCTGTGTTCTGTTAAATTGGACAAGGCGCGCGCCCTCTGCCAGACACCTAGCGCAACCCTCACTCCTCAGGGGGAGAAGGGGAGAAAGAGGGGAGAGGAGGATGGAAGGAGGGGAGAGGAGGAGAGGAAGAGGGGAGAGAAGGAGAGAAAGAGGGAGAGGAGGAGGGAAAGAGGGGAGAGGAGGGGAAAGAGGGAGAGGAGGAGGGAAACAGGGGAGAGGAGGGGAGAAAGAGAGGAGAAGAGGAGGGAAACATGGGAGAGGAGGGGAGAAAGAGGGGAGAGGAGGAGGGAAAGAGGGGAGAGGAGGGGAAAGAGGGGAGAGGAGGAGAAAGAGAGAAGATGAGGAGGGAAAAAAAAAATACAAACAAAGAAGAGGGGAGAGGAGGTGGAAAGAGGGGAGAGGAGGTGGAGAAAGAGGGAGGGAGGGGAGAACGGAGGAAAGGAGGAGGGAAAAGGGAGGGTAGGGAAGAGGGAGAGGAGGGGAGAAAGAGGGAAGGAGGTTGAAAGGGGGAGAGGAGGGGAGAAAGAGAGGGAGGAGAGGGAAAAAGAAAGGAGGAGCGAGAGGAGAGAGAGGGAGGGGGGGTGATGAGGGAGGGGGGGAAGTAGAGAGGAGAGAAAATAGAGAAAGAAGGAGAGAGAGAGAGAAAGAGAAAGAGAGAGATAAGCAATGAAATAGAGGAAGGGGGGAGATAAACAGGGGGAGACACAGAAAGATTAAAGGGGGAGAGGAAAAGAAAGTTTGAAAGGGAGAAGAGAAGAAAA
>NC_051392.1:38487501-38490001 GCF_015228065.2 Penaeus monodon
AAGAAAAGAAAAGAAAACAGAATATAAACAAAACAAAACAAAGCAAAAGTAAAACAGGGACAGGTTTTAACATTCCCTCACATGCGCAAAATGTTTTAACAACAATAAACATTTAATTATCTTCATATCAAACATGAAAGTGAATCAAACAAGATACCAATAAAAATGACAAATATAGTATTGACGATAACAAAGATAACAACAGATAACGATACAAACAAAAAAACAATAATTATAACGATGATTTGATATATATCATGGATTTTGCATCACAATAATTATGATATTAATGTTTACAAGCATGCAGTCCAACAGGAATAATAAAAAGTTATGTCTATATAATAGGTCGATACAAATACCTTTGATGTTAAACATTGATCTTCATAAATCAAATAGATCTTTATCAACAGATTCTAATCACATGTTGCAAGTGATATGTTCCAAATAACCCATTGATTATGATGATAATGATAGTTATCGAAAGTAGTAGATCGAAAATTATTAATAAGAGCGAGAGAGAGAGAGAGAGAGGGAGAGAGAGAGAGAGAGAGAGAGAGAGAGAGAGAGAGAGAGAGAGAGAGGATAGAGAGAGTGAGAGAGAGAGAGAGAGTGAGAGAGAGAGAGAGAGAGAGGAGAGGAGAAGAGAGAAAGAGAGAGAGAAAGAGAGAAAGACAGAGTAAGAGAAAGAAAGAAAGAAAGAAAGAAAGAGAAAGAGAGAGGATAGGAGAGAGAGAGAGAGAGAGAGAGAGAGAGAGAGAGAGAGAGAGAGAGAGAGAGAGAGAGAGAGAGAGAGAGAGAGAGAGAGAGAGAGAGAGAGAGAGAAGCACCTATCTCACTGACACAGTATAAATGAACTTTTCCCGTCTTCCGTAAAAAAAAAAGTCGACAAAAAGAAAAACTAAAAAAAAAGAAAAAAAAAAAGAAAGAGAGAGAGAAAAAAAAGAAGAAAAGAAAAATGCTGTACACTTTATTTTATAGATAAACAACAACATTAAGAAAAAGTTAATTAAATACACGATCCTCTCTAAACTCTCACTTTTTTTTCATTTCTCGAAAATTCGTTCAGATGAAAAAAGAAGTTTAACGGACTCCTCAATAACATTTTTTTTTTGTTATCATGTGTTCATTTACTATGAAAATAACGATACAATACGCAGATTTTTTCCCTCTGTTATTTCAGTAATGGGAAGAGATTTTAATAATGTGCTTTTTTATATCTAATTAATTCGTGTTCTTCGCTGTTCTTGTGTGAAAAGCAACAATAAGAACATTCTTTGGGGACTTTATCACGCTTTATACATTTCCTTTGTTCTTCCTTTTCCAAGGAAATGGTTTAGGGTACACTCACCTCTTTAATTTTAACATGCGTTTCTCACTCGCTAGAGTAAAATTTTTAAGTCACTCCTAAATCTGTTCCTCTCTCTCTCTCTCTCTCTTTCTTTCTCTCTCTCACTTTCTTTCTCTTTATCTTTATCTCTCTCTCTCTCTCTTTCTCTTTCACTCTTTCTGTCTCAGTCTGTCTCTCTCTCTCTTTCTCTTTCTTTCTGTCTCTGTCTCTGTCTTTCTCGGTCTTTCTCTGTCTGTCTCTCTCTCTCTCTTTCTCTTTCTCTCTCTCTTTCTCTTAAGTATCTATTCATTTATTTTTGGAGGGGAATTCGATAAAGCAGACGAGGGAATTTAGTGAACTTTGCCATATTTATCGATTACCTATTTTCTTCAGAATTCAATAAATAACAAATATTTTTTTTTCGTATTTCGTATCGATGGAAATTATATTTAGTCTTTCTCATTACTCTTCTTTGTTCGACAGTGTCCTTAATTTCATCAAAACAACATTTATAGCAACAATATCATCCTTTGTGGAAACTTATTGCATTTAAGCGTTAATGAGAAGTTAAAAAAAAAAAGGCCCTTGACGGTGAACTTTTGTCTTGTTCTATAATGTTCTTAACTTCATGAAAATAACGACAACAACAACTTTCTTTCGGGAGCCTTATCATGTTCATTTGATATCGATAAGCCGTAATGTGCAATACAAAAAATTATATACGTCTCTGTGTTCTATATAATACTCTTGGCTCTATCAAAACAGCAATAACATTCCTTTACGTCGAAACCAAACTTATCTTTCTGTACACATTCAAACTTGAATATACTGTATTTATCTCTATATGTCTTTATTCCTGTCATCTTCATGTATTTCAAAATTAAATATACTGTATTTATCTTTGTATGTCTTTATTCCTGTCATCTTCATGTATTTCAAAATTAAATATACTGTATTTATCTTTATATGTCTTTATTCCTGTCATCTTCATGTACTTCAAAATTAAAAATACTGTATTTATCTTTTTATTTCTTGATTAATGTACCACTGATGTTCTCAACTTCAACTTCGGCTCGAGGTCAGTGATCCAAATCCTACGCATTCGGACAATTCTCATTCGCAACAGGCATGAGCGTAAGTTTTCACTCATGATAGTCTAATTTCGAAATGAAA
>NC_051392.1:38492501-38495104 GCF_015228065.2 Penaeus monodon
AAAAAAAAAAAAAAAAAAAAAAATCGAGCTTCTCGACAGACCGTGAATCATCCCCGTTGATTGGAGGAAAGCATCGCGCCATCCGACCAATCAGCGGGTCGCAGGGGGGCGCTTATATCCACTTTATAAATATTCCGTGTCTGAATTGCCTTTTCCTCCTTATCTCTATCTTGCTTTTGAAATGGGCTCAGAGGGCGCGCGCGTGTTTTCTGAGGGTTACGGCATATATGTAAAAAAAAAAAGTTGTATTGTTATTTACATTGTCGATGTTGTTATTGTTGTTGTTGTTATTTCTGCTGTTGATGTTGTTATTGTTGTTGTTTTTCTGTATGTTATTATTTTTATCGTTTAATATTTGTCGTTCATGTTATTTATTATCTTATATTTCCCTATTCTGTTTATTTTATTATCATTAACATTGGTGCTTTTATTATTATTGTTATCATTATTATCCTTATTATTATTATTATTATTATGATTCTTTTTATTATAATTATCGTCATTATCAAGAGCACCATTTACGCGTATTTTGGGTTGGTACTCTCTTCCTCTCTCTCTTTCTTTCTATCCTTCCTCTCTCCTCTTTCTTCTCTTAGTTCTTATTTGTTTCCTCTTTCTCTCTCTCTCTTTTGCTCTCTCTGTCTCTCGCTTTCTTTCGCTCTCTCTCTCTCTCTCTTTCGCCCTCGCTCTCTCTCTCTCTCTTTACCCCTGTCTCTCTCTCTCTTTCTTTCTTTTTTCTGTTTGTCTGTCTGTCTGTCTCTCTCATATATATATATATATATATATATATATATATATATATATATATATATATATGTATATATATATGTCCCTGTCTCTTTTTTTTGCCCAGTTCCCTTCACTCTATCTTCATCTCCTTTCCCCGTTCCTCCTTCTCTCCCTTCCTCCCTCTCTCTCTCTTTGTCTGTCTGTCTGTCTCTATTTCTCTCTTTCTTCAGCTGTTCCATTTCCTTAGTTCTAATGCTTTACTCTCTTTCTCTCTCTGTCTATCGGTCTCTCTTTCTATCCAATTCTCCTCGTTCTCTCTCTCCTCACCTCTCCCCTCTCCCTCTCTCTTTCTATCATTCGTCTCTCTCTCCTTTTTAGTCCCTCTCCTCTCTTCCCCTCCTTCGCTCTGTTAATCTTTCTTCATCAGGAAGTGACAGGAATTTTGGGTCCATATTAATATATCAAAATATGTTTTTTTTTTTTTTTTTTTTTTTGCATAAGCGAAAGTCCCTAAGTAAACTGAGACTTTGCACGTAAGAGTGGGAGGGGGGAGAGGGGGAAAGGGAGGGGGGTGGGGGAGGAGGGGGAGGGGAGGGGTAGCTGCTTTTTTTTTTTTTTTAAAGGGCTAATCTGAGCAATTTTTTTCTCTTTTTTTTCACCCTTGTCTTTTCACTGTCAAGATAGTCTTCGACAATTTTTCCCCCTTAATTTCCTAATCTGATTGTTGATATACAACGTACGTTTTCGTTACCTTCTTTTCTCTTCGAATTTGCTTTTTTATTTTATTTTTTTATCATTATCATCGCCTTTTTTTGCATTACGATTCTTCTCCGTTTTGCTTGTCTGTGCATTCGCGTTGAAAGAACTGATAAGAGCAATGTTTTGTATTGGATTTTCGTCTAAAAGGGACTGTGAAAAAGATGGTGGGGAGGGGGAGGGGGAGGAGGGGGAGGGGGGAAGGGGAGTAAGAGAAAGGGGATGGAGAGAAGGAAGAGAGAGAGAGAGAGAGAGAGAGAGAGAGAGAGAGAGAGAGAGAGAGAGAGAGAGAGAGAGAGAGAGAGAGAGAGAGAGAGAGAGAGAGAGGTAGAGGGAGAGATAAAGAGGGAGAGATAAAGAGAGAGAGAGAAAGAGAGATAGATAAATAGATAGATAGATAGATAGAGAGAGAAAGATAGATAGATAGATAAAGAGAAAGATAAAGAGGGATAGAGATTGAAAGACAGATAGACAGAGAGAAAAAAATAGAGAAATAAAGAGAGAGAGAGAGAGAGGATCAGACGACGAGACAGACAAACAGACAAATCGAAATCAAATCTAATTAAAAGACTCTTTAAACTCTTTAAAAAAAACCCTAATTAACACGCAACGCACTCTACATCTACACCAACGCACCCAGTAATGTCTAAGCAATAGTATCAATGCCCAAACAATGCATTTCCACATACACGAGTATATGTTAAGTCGAAATCTAGGCGAGAGGGAAGGCAGTAATGAAGTTCCTAATATAAAGCTTTATTTACGTATATTGAGAAAAATATTTGCCCATGTACTAACGTATACAAAACACAAAGATATTTACTCGCACACACAGTCACAACGACAATAATAACGCGAATATATACACTCACGTGACAACAAGAAACACACACTCAAACAAACAGACACAGAGACACACAAGCACACACTCAAACAAACAGACACAGAGACACACAAGCACACTCAAACAAACAGAAGCAGACACACAAAACACACACATTCAAAAAGACAAAGTTACACAAACAGACACAAACACACTCAAACAAACAGATACAGACACACACATTCAAAAACACACAGATACACAAACACACACACACAGACAAGAACACACATAC
>NC_051392.1:38500204-38515204 GCF_015228065.2 Penaeus monodon
TTCCACACTCAACGCACGCACACACCACACACACACACACACACACACACCACCACCACACCACCAGACACACCAAAACACCAAACCACACACACACACCACACACACACACACACACATCACTACACACACACCAGCTAACACACACAGAATCACGCAAAACACACACAACACACACAGAAACACACACACACACACAGTCACACACACCACAAACCAACAAACGCAACACATCACACACCACACTCATCACACACACACACACACACACATACACACACACACACACACACACACACACACACACTAACACGCATGCAACAAGTTAAATCACATAAAAATAAAAATCATTTTTACCTTTTCCTGCCTCGCTCGTCGTCGCCGCGGAAACCTTGTCGATGTGAGAGAATTCCGTCAATTAACAAATTTACAAAAAAAAAAATATTTAAAAAAATAAAATATACATATATCAATGATAACAATAATTCTTGTTGATCAGCTTATTTTCTCTATAAAGTTCCAACAAATCGACAAAAAAATCCACCGAAATAGATACCAAAACCAAAAAAAATCAAAATCAATTACCCCGAAATTTCTAAAAAAAATTAAAAATCCGAAAAAAAAAACGAAATTAACCAACACAAAAAATCACAAGAATCGAAGAAGCACGAGTCACATGGGGTAACCCCGGACACGCCCACCGCGCTCTCCACACGCAGACAGCACAGGACACCTTCACGCCCCACGGGTAACTGAGGTCGAGAGGTTACTCCGGGCGAGCCTGGGTAACCGTGGGCGGGCATGCGCAAACTGTCGTACCGCAGCGCTGCAAAATCCGGGCAAAGATATATATATATATATATAATTTTTTTTTAGGGGGGGGGATGAGTGGGTTTGTGAGTTTTTGGGGGTGGTTTTGTGTAGTGCGTTTCGGTTATTTTGTGTCGTTTTCGTTAGCGGTGTTATAAGAGAGGGATTCTTAAAAAAAAAAAAAAATTGTATAGCGCAGAAACCGCACGTTGGTGCCATAAGCGCGCGCGTCGGTTTCGTACGCCAGGCAACGAGGTGGGAAGTTAGCCCATCGTCAGAACACTTTACACTAATTCCGGGTCGAATACAGGTCCTTCTCTCTCTCTCTCTCTCTCTCTCTCTCTCTCTCTCTCTCTCTCTCTCTCTCTCTCTCCCTCTCTCTCTCCCTCTCTCTCTCTTTACTTTACACCCCTTATTAGCATACGTACCTCGCCAACGAGCACACCCACGCTAATCTCACGGGCCATGCAGAAGTCATGCAGAGACAAGTGAGGAAAACCGCAGAACGAAGCGAATAAAATGATATTTGAAAACACATCTGGTCTCTCGGGAAGGCCGGCCTGCGAGGGGCTCCAGAGGGACGGACGGCGACGCCACACGGAATTATCGCCTCTATGGGGTCGTTCTCTAAGGCCCATTATACCCCCGCGACCCGTCTGGCTGTCCCATCATTCTGTCCTGCACTCAATTTTTTTTTTTTTTTTTTTTTTACGTTATGCAAATTTGCTTGTGGTAATCGGATAAGCAAATGCCCACCGCGTTTCTGTGCTCAGGATACACGCGCCATCTTTTATTTATCTCTTTCGTCTCTTGTTTTCCTCGTTTTTCTCTTTATTAAGCAGTTTTTTTTTTATTAATTTAAAGTGTGATTAATGAACTTTCTTTTGTGGTTCACTTGACACCCGCATAACATCATTTGAATAGGCATTTGTGAGCTTATAATTACATGTTATTTTGAGAGAGAGAGAGAGAAAGACGAAGAGGGAGAGAGAAAGAGGGAGATGGAGAGAGAAAGAAAGAGAAAGAGAGAGAGAGAGAGGAAGAGAAATAGAGAGAGAGGGGTGATATAAAACTGGTTTTGCTTCCAGAACTGCATCCTCTGCATACTGTATAGTGTACTAATACCTTACGCGTAGCCTAGTCAGCGTAACCTGCCGTCTCCGAGACAGTCCATGATAGACGTTATAGGGTTTGTCCATATCTGATATCCCAGCAACACTCTCGCAATGCCAGATAGTACAACGTCCGTTTTTCTCCATCTTTTCAGTTACATGACCCTCATAGACAGCTGATTACACTTTTTTATTTATTTGTTATTATTATTTTCTTCCTTTTTGAAACGGCGGTACTGGATAATATGGCTCCTCACGGGAAAGTGCTCGTTTGGTCTAACTGATCAACAGCATGTTATTCATACATGAGAGGGTATCCAGTATAGTGACACTTGAATACCCTGTTCGGATAGTCCAGCGCAGTGGTTCTTACCCTGGGGGGCGCGAGTCTCTAGAAAAAAAGACTGTAAATCGTCTAATTATCTTTGTTATTCTCTAAACGAGAGCTTAGTCACATAATAGAAAGCTTAATTATAATGCAACTAATTTATACTCATTAAAAAGACTTAACAGCATACTTATAACTTTCTTTAAGTTCTGGGAGGGAATTTTATTTACAGATGCAAGGGAGGCGTGGAGGAAAGGCCAAAGGCTTAAAAGGGGCGTGGTAGTTAAAAGGGTAAGAACCACTGGTCGAGCGAAAGAGAGAGAGAGAGAGAGAGAGGGAGGGAGAGAGAGAGAGAGAAAGGGGAGGGAGGGAGAGAGATAGAGAGAGAAGGGGAGGGAGGGAGAGAGAGAGAGAGAAGGGGAGGGAGAGAGAGAGAGAGAAGGGGATTGAGGGAGAGAGAGAGGAAACGGAGAGAAAGGGGGGAGGGGGGAAGAGAGAGAGAGGGGGGGAGGGAAAAATGAGAGAGTGGACGGCAGTTATCATACCGTGGTTCTCTCTCTGATTTTCTCCCCTCCCCCCTCGAAAAATTCTGAAACAGAAATTAAAACAATTGAAGAGAGAAAATATCAACATTAATCAAACGGATAACGAGCTTAAAGGAGATCGTACTGTCAGCGCATATAGCAAAATTGCACAACTTTTATAACAGTTTATACATTAATTTTATTTATTAATTAATTTGTGCGTTCCACATATATCGACAACTATTTCTTACCCGCCGTTCGTGCTGAAATTACTTGCATCACGTTAGCTTTGCAATTCTGATTAATAACTGATATTTTTTTTTTGTGGGAATGGAATGTTACTGCTTGTTGTCATTGTTATTTGTTTTTATTGTTAACGTAATTTCGTCTTTATTGTTAATATCAGTTAGCACTGTCACTGGCGGTGGTAGTGTAATTTTCATTATTATTTTTGTTTTAACTTCATTTACTGTTGTTATTGTCATCAGTGTTATTGTAATCAATGTTATTATCATTCACAGTAATAATTTTACCACTGAGACACAATTATTGTTATTGCTGTTATAATAATCATCATAAAAATAATCATTATTGTTATTACTATTACTATTATTATTTATATTATCATTAGTTAATAAACCGACTGGAAAATGTTATTTCTATAGTATTGGTTTGTGAATTTCGCTGCACGTAAATTAATTTTCGGGCACTTTTTTTTTATGTCTTCGTTAATATAGATTTTATCATTATCATAATGGTATTGACGTTACTAATGGCAATAGAAGGTGATCAATAATATTTCTGAATATCAAGAGAAAAAGGTAAACAGGGGAGGGAGGTTGTACTAGTAACTGGCTCATCAAAACAGTAAAATAAACTGATAAAGATGATATCAACGGCGCCAGTAGGTTGGTTTTCCCTATTTCGGCTTAAGTGATATTTATCATCACCATGATCATTAGTCTAATAACAGTATCGATAATTATCATTATGCTATAATCGTTACCAGTGTCGCCTCTGTTGCAAAAAAAAAAATAATAATAATAATAAAATGATAAATGAAGAGATAAATAATGATTTATATTAATATTAATAATAATGATGATAATAATAATAATTATAATAATAATAATAATAATAAAATAATAATAATAATAAATAATAAATAATAATAATAATAACGATAAAAAATAAAATAATAAACGTGTAAACAATCAAGTAAAACAGCAACGTTACTATCAATCTTATCCTTATTATCACAAACATCTCTCGAAATATTAACACAAGATCAAGAGACCTCTATGACGAAAATACGAAGATAAATAATCTTTCTTTTTTATTCCTAACACGATATGGAAATGGCTTCTTTCTTGGAAAAATATACGACTCGTTTTTCCCTTTTTTTCATAGTTGACGAAATTTGGTGAAATCTTAAGAAAGCTAATGTTTGTTTGTCTGTTTGTTTTTGCTTTATCTATTTCTTCTTACTTTTTTTTTTTTTTTTTTTGGTCTTTCCTCTAGTCATAATATTCTGAATCTATTGAATTAGTTCTCTTTCATCTGCCTCCTTCCTTTATTCTCTTACTTTATTCTCCCTTTCCTCTCCCTTTCCTCTTCCTCTCTTCTCTCTCCTCTCCTCTACTCTCTCCTTCTTCATCTCCTTTCTCTCTCCTTTCTCTCCCTTTCCTCTCTCTCTCTCTCTCTCTCTTTCGATCTCGCTCTCCCTCTCTCTCTCTCTCTCTCTCTCTCTCTCCAGTCTCCACCGTTTCCCCTCTCTTCCCTTCCTTTCCCCTCCCTCCGTCTCCCTCTCCTCCCTTTTCCCTACCTCCCCTTCCGTCTCTCCTTCCTCCCTCCCTCAACTACCCTCCCTCCCCCCGCCCCCCCCCCCCTGTATTCAGAGGCAACCTTATAAACTCTCAGGTTACAGTCTAGGATAAGTACAGAGGCCTGTTGTGGGGCATCAGATGGGGCGGGGGGGGGGGATCTATCTGGGCACGGTGGGGTGGGGAAAGGGGGCGGGGGAGGGAGATGGGGAGGTTGTAAGGAGGGGGGGTTGGGGGTGGAGTGAGGTGATAGAGAGGAAGGAGAGAGGAGGGAGAAGGTAGGGGAGGAAGGAGGAAGGGAGGGATGGGGACGGGATTGAAAGAAGGAGAGAGATAGAGAGATAGTGAGAGAGGGAGAGAGGAAGAGAGAGTCAGACAAAGGAGGGAGATAAAGAGAGAGAGAGAGAGAGGAAGAGAGAGAGAGTCAGACAAAGGCGGGAGATAAGAGAGAGAGAGAGAGAGAGAGGATTAAGGCCCGTGAATGAGCGGATGTAAACAAACTTGAACATGATTAGGAAAGTCAATAAACAGAATTCCGAAACGAAAAAGTCCGCGCCGGCGACTCGGCTGATTAAAGGCCGAGGAGTGAATTTCGCTTTTTTCTATATATATATATATATATATATATATATATATATATATATATATATATATATGTATGTATGCGTGTGTGTGTGTGTGTGTGTGTCTGTGTGTGTGTATGTGTCTATATATATATATATATATATATATATATATATATATATATATATATATATCTTCTTCTTTTAACGGTAGGTTCATGTCTCAGCCGCCGTGGTCACAGCATGATACTTAATTGTAGTTTTCATGTTGTGATGCTCTTGGAGTGAGTACGTGGTAGGGTCCCCAGTTCCTTTCCAAGGAGAGTGTCGGTGGTACCTTTTAGGTAATCATTCTCTCTATTTATCCGGGCTTGGGGCCAGCACTGACTTGGGCTGGCTTGCCCACCCAGTGGCTAAATAGGCAATCAAGGTGAAGTTCCTTGCCCAAGGGAACAACGCGCCGGCCGGTGACTCGAACCCTCGAACTCAGTTTGCCGTCGTGACAGTCTTGAGTCCGACGCTCTAACCATTCGGCCACCGCGGCCCCACAATATATATATATATATATATATATATATATATAAAATATTAATTATATATATATATAGAGAGAGAGAGAGAGAGAGAGAGAGAGAGAGAGAGAGAGAGAGAGATAAATAAATAGACGCATAGATTGACAGACGAACAACTAGGTAGATGATAGAGACTTACAGGTTGGAATATTATATACATACATAAATATTACTATCTACCTGTCTATCTATTTATCTATCGATCTATCTACCTTTATATCTACTTCTCCTCTCTCTCTCTCTCTCTCTCTCTCTCTCTCTCTCTATATATATATATATATATATATATATATATATATATATATATATATATATAAAGATTACAGAATCTCCTCCTCCATTCTGGTTATCTTTTGGCGAATCGCCTTTTGAAGAATCAAAGTTAATTTTAAAGGATCGTAAATATGCGTTTTCCATTAAGCAATCTCGTAGATTTTGTTTACTTGGGATTAGATCCTGATATCGTGTTACAGAAGTCTATACAAGGACAGAAAAAAAAATTGTACCATTTTTCGAAGTCTGTGGTTGAATGAAGCTCCGTTTTCTTTGTTTTATTATTTTTTTCTTTTCTTTTCTGATTGTTTTTTTTTTCTACTCATTTGTTTCATCTACTTTTCTGATTGTTATCTTTTTTTTGCTTTTATTATTTATGATTTTTATCTATACTTTTTTTATTTATATTATTATCTTTAGAGGGAGTGCTAATATAATATATTTTATATATATATATATATATTATATATATATATATATTGTGTGTTGTGTGTTGTGTAGTGTGTGTGTTATCTATATTCTATATATAGTAGATAATAGACATATATAGATAGATAATAGACATATATAGATATAACTGATAGACATATAGATTAATATTGACCGATAGAATATATATATATATATATATATATATATGTATATATATATATATATATATATATGTATACTATATATATACTATATATATACACACAGAGAGAGAGAGAATAATATACATATATATATATATATATAATATATATATATATATATATATATGTATATATATATTATGTGTATTTGTGTGTAAGTGTATGCATGTTCAGAAATGCGTGCGTATAAGCGCGACAAAGAAATATAAACAGCCGAAGAGCAAGACCCCGGATCTAATCCTCTGCAGATCCACGAGTAAGACATCAAATCCCCTTCTTTTCCCTGTTATAGGAACCAGTAAAAGGATCTCGGAATCTAACCCCAGGGAAGTCAGACATCAGGCAGCGTTCGATCCCACAAGAAGGTTTACGATCCTCTGGAATGTACTTTGGATTCCATATATTTCCCGAGGTAGTTAGTTTTTTGTTTTTTTTTTAAGATAAAGATATTCAGTTCTTTTAAGATTCGCGTAGAGAGTTATGTTTATTTATAAAGACAGCTGTACATTAATGCATTACGTAATGAAGATGTATAGTACAGATTGAATTGAATTGTGCATAAAAATATTTACATATTTTGGAACTACTTATATATATATGTATATATATATATATATATATATATTATATATATATATATATATATATATATATATATATATATATATACATGTGTGGGGTGTGTGGTGTGTGTGTGTTGTATGTTGTTGTGTGTTGTATGTATGTATGTATGATATATGTATATATATATATATATATATATATATATATATATATATATATATATATATATATATATATATTTAATACTCTTTTTATTGTCTTATCATTACATGGGTTCACACGCTGAATGTATACACACATATGGATCATATAGGCCTATCTTTATTCATATCCTTCTGACCTCCAACTGACCTTTTCACAGATCCTTTAGTTTTCTGTCTATTATTATTATAATTTATTATTATTATTATTATTATTATTATTATTATTATTATTAATAATTATTATTATTATTATTTGTGTGTGTGTGTGTCTGTATGTGTGTTTAAAAGTGTATGTGTGTCTGTGTGTGTGCGTTTGTGTGTATATGTCTGCGTGTGTTCGTGTCTATATACATGTGAAGGTGTATCAGCGTGTAAATGTGTGTGAATCTGTGTCTATGGAAAGCCCACACGCACACAAGCGCACCGCCTGTCACTCTGAGCATGACTGATTTGACGCCGTAAGTGCAAGTTACACGTCTATATAGGTAAGATTGATTAATGCGCAAAGAGGTTTCCCTTATCTGGTTTCTATCTCTCAGTCATATAATTCTTATCATTTGTACGTTACGAAACAAAGAGACACACGCCCGCGCGCCCATATATATGAACATATTTACGTGAACAAATACAAACAGGCACACGTATACACATACATGTATAAGTATGTGTGTGTGCGTGTGTGTGTGTGTGTGTGTGTGTGTCTTATATTATGTTATATATATATATATATATATATATATATATATATATATATATATATATATATATATATTGGTGTGTGTGTGTGTGTGTGTGTGTGTGTGTGTGTGTGTGTGTGTGTGTGTGTGTGTGTGTGTGTGCTTGCATTTACATATATATATATATATATATATATATATATATATATATATATATATATATATATATATATATATACATACATACTTACCTATATATATACAGGACTTATTCGTTTTTATAAATACATGTATATCTGCTCATTAATTCGCCCAGCCACCTACTTACCCAACAAATGAATTCAGTGACACACACCTGAGATCTCCCGAAGCTTAAAAAAAATAATACACAAGAGAATGAACTGACTATACATAGAGAAGAAGGGAAAAAAATCGTTTATATTTCTGTTCGGGTCAAAATGAGGTCAAGCGACTGAATAGAACATAATAACAACGCTTTGAATAGCAGGTCATTTGAGCCCGTGACCTCGGCTGAAACAATAAATAAACACATACGGGGAATTAAATCAGCCCCTCACCTCGATAAATAAACGAAAAATTCGAATCGAAATGAACAAATAAAGGGAAAAGATCTAAATAAACCAGACAATAGAAAATAAATTCAGAGATATGATTAGACTGATGGTGAAACAGGTTAGTCTCTCTCTCTCTCTCTCTCTCTCTCTCTCTCTCTTGGAGGTCAGAGAGGGGAGAGAAGAGAAGGGAAGATGGAGAGAGAGAGAGAGAGAGAGAGAGAGAGAGACAGAGGGGGGGGCGAAGGAGAGGGAAGGAGGAGGTACGAAGGGTCAAGACGCTCCCTCTTGGGGGCAAGAAGGAGCGAAGGATAAGGAGGGGAGAAGAGGGGAGGATAAGAGGAGGGAGGGGAAGGGGAAGAGAAGGAGAGGAGGGGGGGGGGCGCAGGGAAGGGGCGAAGGGGAGAGGAGGAGAGAAGGGGGGGAGCGATGAGGGAGAGGTGCTATCTCCCCTCGCCTTTCGGGCTTGATTAATGATGCCCAAGTCCTCTTCTTCAGGTATGGGGGGGGGGGGAGAAGGTGGAGAAGGAGGAGGAGGAGGAGGAGGAAGCGAAGGAGGGGAGGAGGAAGAGGAGGAGGAGGAGGAGGAAGAGAAGGAGTGGAGGAGGAAGAGGAGGAGGAGGAGGAGGAGGAAGAGGAGGAGGAGGAGGAGGAGGAAGAGAAAGAAGGGGAGGAGGAGCAGGCAAGAGAAAGTGGAAATGATAATGATGATGTTGATTGTGATAATGATAATGATAACAATGCCGATTAACAGTAATGATAACATTGATAATGATGGCGATGGTATTGATAACAATATAATGATAATGACAATGATAATAATTGTAGTAAGAATGTTGATTTAAATACTGATGATAATAATAATGGTTATGATAATCCTAGTGACCATAATTATAACAGTACTGAGTATAACAATAATGATAATGATGATGATAAGAAATAATAATAATAATAATAATAATAATAATAAGAAGAAGAACGAAGAGGAAGAAGGAAGAAAAGAAAAAAAAAAGAAAAACTTATTCACCAAAAATTAATCAATCCTCGACACAAACTCACGAATCGCAGAATCCCTGAAAAATATCCCTCAGAAGAAAAAATCATCCGGTTTCGAAAGTGAACGAATCATGTTTTGTTTCGTTCGAACAAAAGAAGGTGGATCGTGTTAATAGCGGGAGAATGATTACTTTTGTCTCCGGGACTTTGGGCACGAAACACCTTTATGTATTCATTTTTCTGCGTTTTTTTTTTTTTTTTTTATCTGTTGCATAAGATGGGGCGGGGGAGGAGGGGGAGGGGATGGAGGGAAGGGGGTTGAGGGTAAGAGGTGAGGGGTGGGGGGGGGGGGGGGGTGGGGAGGATGTTTGTGTTTGTGTGTGTGTGTGTGTTTGTATATCTGTCCATCTCTCCCCCCCCCCCCTCTCTCTCTCTCTCTCTCTCTCTCTCTCTCTCTCTCTCTCTGTCTCTCTCTCTCTCTCTATCTCTCTCTCTCTCTCTCTCTCTCTCTCTCTCTCTATATATATATATAATATATATATATATATATATATATACCTTTTTCTTTCTTTCTCTGTCAGTCATGCACATTATTAAATTATCATACGAATTCCTCCTTTTTCTTCCTCCATTTCACCATTAGCTATATTCTTGCTTTCCTTGTTATGTCATTTCCTCATTCATTGTGGCTTGTCACATCTTCTATTGTTGTTGTTATTATTATTATTGTGTTTATTGTTGTTATTATTGTTGTTAATGTTGTTATTGTTGTTATTATTGTTATTGTTGCTGTTGTTTCTGTTCTTGTTCTTCCTGTTTCTCTTTTTTTTTTTTGTTATTCCTATTACTGAAGTTATTCTCCATCCCCTTCTCTTCCTTTCCGTTCGTTCCTCCTCCTCCTCGCCACGTCCTGACGAACCGCTCGACCGTGTTTCGAAAATCACGAACGAATCGGACAACGAACCCGTTTTATCTCTCGGTGGATGATCCTTATCTCTAAATCTTTTTTTTCTTTCTTTCTTTCTTTCTTTAT
The DNA here is from genome assembly GCF_015228065.2 of Penaeus monodon. Taxonomy (NCBI): domain Eukaryota; kingdom Metazoa; phylum Arthropoda; class Malacostraca; order Decapoda; family Penaeidae; genus Penaeus; species Penaeus monodon. The sequence continues at coordinate 38,510,890 of NC_051392.1, forward strand.
CTGTTTATCAATTTGCTCGATGTTTTGATTTTTTTTTCTTTGTCTTGGTTTATATATTCTTATCTATTCTTATCTATTTGTTTGTTTGTTTGTTTGAAAAAATCGTTTATTACGATCGTGATAAATTCATCTTCTGGTAAAGTAAGAACGAAAGGGAATAAATAAAAGGAGAGAGAGGGGAGGAGAGAAAGACGGAGCGAGGGAGACAGAAGAGGAAGAACAGAGAAGGAGAGAACAAGAGAGAGATGTGAGCGAAAGAGGGAGGAGGAAGAAGAAACACCAACTTCACTGAGTTTCATTGCGACAAATTTACAAAAAATAAATAAATAAATAACAAGAATATAATAATAATAAGAAGAAGAATAGATAAATAAATAAATACATGCAAGTTGTCCGGACTTGACTGAAAAGCATCAAATAATCCCATGTTCATGTTCAGAGGAATGAAAAGGAGGTCAGAGAGATAGAGAAATAATGGGAGAAAGAAAGGGGGGGAGACAGGGAGAGAGAAAGAGGGGGGAGAGGGAGAGAGAAAAGGAGCGGGAGGAAGAGGGAGAGAGAGAAAGAGAAAGTGTATGTGTGTGTGAGAGAGAGGGAGAGAGAGAGATAAAGAGATAGAGAAAGAGTGAGAGAGAAAGGGAGAGAGAGAGCGATAAAGAACGAGAGAATGTAAGAACAACACGAAATATCACTAAGTGTGCCTTTAATCAAAACACCAACTTGTGCATCTCTTCCATCCTTTGTTTTCACTCATTTTCGCTGTTTTCATCTGTTTTATTTTCTCTTTCTCTCTTTCTTTCTCTTTTCCTTCTTCCTTCCTCTGCTTATCCCTTCCTTCGACCCCTTCCCCATCATCAAGTTATCGTTTTTTTTTCTTGAATTCGTGACCGTACTCAATGGAATATTCTCGAATAGATTTGGCGCAGTCATGCAAAATAGCCAGCGCTCGCCAGGCATGTCATGCGCGGCTCATGAGACAAGTGGCACCATGACGTGAGGCTGTGCATGACCTTGAGGTTTGCTGGATCTTTTTTCATGAGGTTTTCTCTATAGCTCTGTTTAGGGGCGCATGGCATCTCTCTCTCTCTCTCTCTCTCTTTCATCTTCTCTCTCTTCTCCCCTCCTCTCCTCCTCTCTCGTTTCTCTCCTCTCTCTTCTTTCTCTATCTCTATTCTCTCTCTTCTTTATCTCCTCTCCTTTGTCTTGTCTGTCTCTCTCCTCTCTCTCCTCTCTCTCCTCCCTCTCTCTCTCTTCTTCCTCTTCTCCCCCCCCCCCCTCTCTCTTTCCTACTCCCTCTCGCTCGTTCCTTCTCTCCCTATTTATTCTTCTCCTCTCTCTTTCTGTCTCTCTCCCTCTTACTCCCCTCCCCCCTCCCTCTCCCTCGCCCCCTTCCTCGCCCTCGCCCCCTCCCTCTCCCTCGCCACACTCTCTCCCCTTAACGCCTTAGAAGGTTTGCATCGTAAGCCTCACTCGTTGGCTGCTCGGCATAAATTCGGCATGAATAGTGTCACTCATGTGTCAAAAAAGCATTCTCTGTGTGAGGGAAATTCGCTTTCCCTGTCTGCATGTCTCTCTCTCTCTCTCTCTCTCTCTCTCTCTCTCTCTCTCTCTCTCTCTCTCTCTCTTCTTTTTACTGATATCTGAAGTACGAATTTTTTATTCCCTTTGTATATTTTCTTTTAATATCCTCGCATTCTGTTAATTTTATTGATTTTTTATTGTAATAGTGATACTGTTACGTATCAGAGCTTTTCCTAATTTGTATTTGTGATATTGTCATAACTCTTTACTACATAACTCAAGCTTTTTGCGTAAGATGTAGTATGTTTTCGTGTTATATATCATTGTGTTAATCTTGAGTTACACATATACGATGCTTGTGTTGTTTGGTGGTGTGTGATGTTGTTGTTGTATGTTGTGTTATATGTGTTGTTGTGTGTTTTGTGTGTGTGTGTGTGTGTAGTGTGTGTTTGAGTGCGTGTGGGTTTGTGTGCGTGTGTGTGTGTGTGTGTGTGTGTGTGTGTGTATGCTTGTGTGTGTATATTCCGCAAAAGGCGTTCATCTCACCGAGCAGAAAAGGAAAGCAAGTTCTTGGCTCCTCCATCGGGAGCTCCTTCGAGAAAATAAACAGATAAAACGCGCTCTTAACAAACCTTTCGTTAAAACAAATAAATCAAAGAGCAGACAAGCGGCCATGTAAGTTTTAATAAATCGATTACATTCACTAACATTCTATCACTTTTATCAGTCCTTATTGCTAATTATCTTTTAGAGCAGTGGTCCCTAAATTTTTTTAGAGTCACGGTCCCTTTGAGAATATGATGAAAGCTCTGAAAATTTTCATTGCAGTGTGTATAATGTACTTTATTTATTGAGATTTAATCGCCTCATACATATATGAGATACACGAAGTATTTTTAAACTTAAATAAATAAATTAATTAACACCATTTTAATAAAAAAGTTTAGCGAATATAAATGTTATTTTTCATCTGATCTTCACAGACCTTCTGAAACCCATCCATAGACCCCAGGTTAAGAAATCTTGTTTTAGGGAGAAACAATAAGGAATCGGTAGATCCTGGCGAGAAATTTGATGAGTCATACGTAATGATCTCACAGTACTGTTAGAGTAACCGACCGCATGAGGGATACGGATGTATTTTTATTATTACTATTATTATTATCATTATTGTTATTATTATTATCATTATTTTTTATTTATTATTTTTTTTAATTATATTTTTTGTTATGATTTTTTAAGGGAATACGGGTCTTCTTTATGTATATATGTATTATATACATATATAAATATATTTATATTTATATATATATTCATATATATAAATATATATGTTATATATATACATTTTTTTTATTATTATTATATTTTTTGCAAAGTTTCTAAAAGGACCGATTTGATTCTTGTTGTTGGAATGGTTATGTGAGCCATAATTATATATGTCTATAAATATGCACAGAAATTATCACAGACACATATGAACAAAGTTACATGCATATGCAATATAGATAAACACCAAATCTCTAGGTTCAAAACCATTAATCAACGTCATATACATTACACTATGCACTCACCAGTCCATTAATTACATCAGTAGACTATTATTTCCAAATATACCATTACGTTTTTTCCATTCTTCCATCTATAATTTTGGTCACAAATAACTTACAACTTAATATGAAATTGTGATAAGAAATTTATCCGAATCAGAGGGATACGCACGCACCCATTCTTCTGTCGGCAATTAGTGGATAACGAACCTATGACTTTTTTTTCTTTTTTATATTTGTATGAGCTTGTTCTCTCGACGATTGTGAAGAGTGACGTTAATTATATTTCTGTCTGCTCTGGAATCGTCTAAGGACTGTACATTGTTATAATTATTGTTGTTATCGTTATGATATGATTATTATTATTATTATTATTATTATTTGTATATTATTGTTATTATTTATCATTACTATTAATTTTATATTATTAATATATCATTATCATTATCAACTGTATATTAATATTATATATTATAATATATTATTACAATTATTCAACAGTGTTAATATACCAAGGCATTTCATCTCACCTTCGAGCTTTGGTGTGTGTGTATGTGCGTGGTGTGTGTGTGTGTGTGTGTGTGTGTGTGTGTGTGTGTGTGTGTGTGTGTGTGTGTGTGTGTGTGTGTGTGTGTGTGTGTGTGTGTGTGTGTGAGTGTGTATGTTTATGTTGCGTGTAAGTGAACTGCGATATGCTCCATATTTTACCATAAATAAATTTGACCCCATAAGTTTCCTTGGTTCCAATACGCTATTATATCATTGAGCTTTTTTAATTTTTTTTATTTTTTATTTTGGGGAAAAGAAAATGTTCTTTTAGTTCACCAGCATTAACATGAGACAAGAAATCTTTGTAAGTAACAATTTATTTTGCGAAATACAGATAATTCTAAGTAATTCTTCAAGTTTATTTATATTATGCTAAGAAGTATGATTTAAACAGAAACGTTTTTTATGTTTGAAGCATGATGCCACGCAGTAATGAAATTATAGCAATAAATCTTCATATATGATACGAATAAAGCTTAAAAGAGAGAGAAAATGGCGTTGTTTGAAGACATGCATGGGTGTGGTCTGTCTTCTGAAATAAGAAAAAAAAATAGATGAAAAGAGACAAAATGAGATAAAAAATACAAACGAAAAACACTGTCTGGACACAACAGCAGTTTTTCTTTTTTTCTCTCTACTTCTGAAATAAGGCAGAAAGACTGATGGGAAAGATTCACCGAGATTTAAACAGAAAG
>NC_051392.1:38521636-38525904 GCF_015228065.2 Penaeus monodon
TCTCTCTCTCTCTCTCTCTCTCTCTCTCTCTCTCTCTCTCTCTCCCTCCCTCTCTCTCCCTCTTTCTCTCCCTCTCTCCTTGACCATAAACCTCTTGTTTGTGTTTCTCCGCCGTGTCGTGCGTAGGTCGGTCCTGTTTCTCCGAAGCGACCTTGAGGGTCAAACAGCGATCACGAGGCGCATGCGTGGCCGCCTCATGATCATGACCTACACCTCTCCCTTCCCTTCTCTTCTCTTCTCCTCTCTCGCTTTTCTCTTCGCTTCTCCCTCTTTCTCTCTGCCTCTCTCTTCAATTCGTTTCTCATCTGTCTCTGTCTCTCCCTTCTCTTCTCTTCTCCCTTGCTCTCTTTTTCTCTGTCTGTCCCTCATCCCCCACCCCCATCTATCAAGATCTGTCTATCTACCTTCCTCTCTCTTTTGCATATTTCTTTATATCTGTCTACCAATACCTACATAAGGAACGACAGCATGTATCTTTTTCTTCTTCTTCCTCTTCTTCTTCTTCTTCTTCTTCTCCTTCTTCTTCTTCTTCTCCTTCCTCTTCTTCTTCCTCTTCCTCTTCTTCTTCTTCTTCCCCTTCGTCTTCCTCTTCTTCCCTTTCCTTTCATTCTCTCTTTCGTTAAGCAGAGCATGCAGTGTTGATATGCAAACAGAAGCCCGATCTCAGCATTGTTTTGGTTCCTCAGCAGACGCCGCAGACACAACAAGGAGAGCGTCCCAGTGGGGCAAGAGAGAGCGGGGAGGTCATGGGTGTGTGAAGGAGAGAGGGAGGGAGGGGGAGGGGAGAGACAAAGAGAGAGGGAGGGAGGGAGGGCAGGGGAGAGAGAGAGAGAGAGAGGAGAGAGAGAGAGAGAGAGAGAGAGATAGGAGAGAGAGAAGAGAGAGAGAGAGAGAGAGAGAGAGAGAGAGAGAGAGAGAGGAGAGAGAGAGTAGAGACAGACGATGAGCAGATGGATTAAGAGAGAGGGAATGAGAAAATTGTGAAGAGAAATGAGTAGAGAGAGAGAGAATGGGTGAAAGAGAGAGAGAGAGAGAGAGAGAGAGAAACGAAATGACAATTGAAAAACGGAGGACTATAAAAAAAAAAAAAAAAAAAATTCGGCCATACCAATCGTTTCATTCATTTTCATAGATTTCTCCCAGCATGGCAATCGATTATTAAAAAGGCGGAATACATAATTGAGATATAACTAAAAACGGTAAATAGCGAGAACAAAAACTAATAATCGATATATATATCATTAAGATGAATAACAAAATAAGCAAAATTGGCCTAACGGTTTTTTTTATAAGGATAGGTGTTAGCGTACAACGGTGGAACGCACCTTCTTATCTCTACATATCATATTTTCATTTCCAGCTCTTTGAATCATCTTTCTTCCATTAATCATTCTTCACATTTTTACATTACATTTTCATTGAATCATTTTTCTTCACATTCACCTTTGCTTGGCTGAATAAGTAGCCAAATGCCAGTCAAGCAGTACCCACAAGGTTTCAAATGATCCTAAAAATTCATATGACAGAGTCCATAGCGAAAAATTATTCCTTGGCATTCTACTTTCTAGGTGTGTTTGTAAAGAAAAGAAAGAAAAGAAAGGAGAAAAAGGAAAGAAAAGAGAAAAAAGAAAGAAAAGAATGCAATACAATGCCGGTGGTCCGGCGAACACTGAGGACCGTAAGAGGTTGTGCGCGGAAAAGAAGAAAAAGAAGAAGAAGAAAAAGAAAAGAAAAAAAGAAAAAAGAAAGAAAAGAAAGGAGAAAAAGGAAAGAAAAGAGAAAAAAGAAAGAAAAGTGAAAAAAGAAAGAAAAAAAGAAAGAAAAGTGAAAAAAGAAAGAAGAGTGAAAAAAAAGAAAAATAGAGAGAAAAGAATGAAAAGAAATAAGAGAAGAAAAAGAAAAAAAAAGTTTCACTAACGCAGGCAGAAAACCTTTCTCGAACTTTCAAAGACAAGAAAAATTCCATTGAGACATTAAGTTAAACACCCGTTCGCATAACAGGCGATTTTGACTTGAATTTCTCGTGTTTTTTTTTTTTCTTTCTTTTTTTTTTTTTTCTTTTTTCTTTAGCTTTCTGTTTTGTTACTGTTTCTTTACGATTTTGTTTGTTTTCATTTAATTTTTATTATTCTACTTTTTCATACTTCTTTTTCTTTCTTACATTTTCTTTTTTTCCTTTTTTGTCATCCTGGTTTTTCTACTAAGAATATTATTATTGTTAACAAAATTAGCTTATTAAAAAAAAAAAGTTTTTATTTGTATGTTTACATTTATCTACAACGTTTTTTTCTATTTTAAAAATCGTTAAACACATCAACAACAACAAAATAATAAATATAAAAAGAAAAAAACAATGAAGGAAAAAAATATAAAAAAAGAAAAATATAAAAGAGAAACAAAGAAATGAAAAAAGAAAAGAAAACGGGAATATATTCACAAGGAAACGGGAAACACGAAGGGGTAACCATGATATTTCCGCCTAAAAAAAACACAACACCCTCTACAAACCGACAACTTTCTTGCCCACTTCCCGAGATCTTCCGGCGTCTAGGGAGAGAGAGAGACCTGTTTGTTACGCAGGTCGTTCGCTCAAAGACGACCTTGTGATCAGCAGAAGCCGGCGTGGTGGTCGTGTTGGGTGGAGGAGTGGGAGGGAGGAAGGGGGAGGGGGTGGAAGGGAGTGGATAGGATGGATGGGAGGGGGGGGAGGGGGAAGTGGGAAGGGGTGGTCGGTAGGGGAGGGGCAGAGGGATGGGTAGGTGGGAGAGGGGGTAGAAGGTGCCCCTTCGAGTAGGACTGCATTGTTGCTGTTAGCTTCTTGCATTTGCATTTGTTAAACCGGTCTTCTGATACAGACAGTGTACGTGTCTTTTATCTGCAAACTGTTTCTTAAAATTCAGACACAAAACAAGTAGACAGACACACGAGGGATCCACTTTCTAAAAGGGATGCTTTGCTGTGATATTTATATAACGGGTCCCTCACCTTTCTCTCTGCCCTTCCTCTCTCTTCTCTTTGTTTACTGGTCTCTTCCTCCCCTTCTCTCGCCTTTACCCCGATTTTTCCTCTCCTCCATCCCCTCCTCCTCCCCTGTCATTTCCCTCTTCCTCTCTCCCCTTCTTCGCTTATTCTCTCTCCCTTCCTCCCTAACTCCTCTCTCCCTCCCTCTCTTCCTCCTCCTTCCTCCGCTCTTCATTCCTTCCTCCTTTCTCTCCTCTCTCCCTCCCTCTCTTCCTCCTCCTTCCTCCCCTTTTCATTCCCTCCTCCTTTCTCTCCTTCCCTCCCTTCGCTCCCCTCCCTCCCTCCCTCCTTCCCTTCACCTTCGCTATTCCCTCCCTTCCATCCTCTGCCGCTCTCCCTTACCCCTTCCTCCCTCTCCTTCCCTCATCCCACCCTTTCTCCCTTCTCCCCTTTTCCTCTTTCCCTCCCTTCCAAACCCTCCTTTCCTTCCTCTCACATCTCTCACTTTCTTTTTCTCTTCATCTCTTCCTCCTCCTCCTCTTTCTTCCTCATCTTTCCTCTTCTTCTTCCTCCCTCCTCTTCCCCATCTTCCTCTTCCTCTTCCTCCCTCCCTTTTCCTTCATTCATTCACCTCCTCCTTCCTTCTCCCCTTTAATCCTCCTCCGTCATCCTCCCTCTTCCTCCCTCCTTCCATCTCTTCCTCCATGCCTCCCTTCCTCATTCCTTCTCCCCCTCCATCCCCCCTTCCTCCCTCCCTCCTTCTCCCCCTCCATCCCTCCCTTCCCCCCTCCTTCTCCTCCCCATCCATCCTTCCTCCCTCCTTCCTCCTCCTCTCTCACCCCCCCCCTCACCCCGCCTGCATGCAACATCATACCCTGCGCGCCTTCCCCGTGTGTCATGTACCTGAATGACAAGCCTGAAAAAGGTCGTTGTTCATTTCGCTGTTCGTGAGAGAGAGTGTGGGGTGAACGGGCTGGGAGGGAGGGAGGGAAGGAGAGGGAAGGAAGGAGGGAAGGAGGGTGGGAGAGGGAGCGAAGGAAGGAGAGGGAGAGAGGGAGGGAAGGAAGGAGGGATGGAGAGAGAGGGAGGGAGGAAGGAGGGAGGGAGAGGGAGGGAAGGAAGGAGGGAGGGAAGGGTTTGGGAGCAAGAGAGAGTGGGAAGGGGAGACGGAGAAAGAGAAAGAAAAAAAAAGAGAGAAAAAAAGAATGAGAAAATGAGAAAAATGAGAAAAAGAAAGAGAAAGAAAAAAAAAGACAAAAAAAGAGAAGAGAAAAAAAGAAAAAAAAAAAGAGAAAGAGAGAAAGAGA
>NC_051392.1:38526004-38536004 GCF_015228065.2 Penaeus monodon
CTTCTCTCTCTCTCTGACTCTCTCTCTCTCCTCTGTCTCTACTCCCCCCTCTCTCTCTCTCTCTCTCTCTCTCTCTCTTCCTCTCTCATCTCTCTCTCTCTCTCTCTCTCCTCTCTCTCTCTCTCTCCTCTCTCTCTCTCTCTCTCTCTCTCTTTCCCTCTCTCACTCTCTGTCTCACTCTCTCTCTCTCTCTCTTTTCTCTATCTCTCTCTCTTACTCTCTCTCTCTTTCGCTCTCTCTTTCTTTCTCTCTCTCTTCTCTCTCTCTCTCTCTCTCTCTCTCTCTCTCTCTCTCTCTCTCTCTCCTCTCTCTCTCTCTCTTTCCTTCTCTCTCTTCCGCTCTCTCTCCCTCTCTCGCTCTCTCTCTCTCTCGCGCTCTCTCTCTCCTCTCCTCCTCTCTCTCTCTCTCTCTCTCTCTTCTCTCTCTCTCCTCTCTCTCTCTCTCCCCGCCTCTCTTCTCTCTCTCTCCGCTCTCTCACCCTCTCGTCTCTCTCTCTCTCTCTCTCTCTCTCTCTCTCTCTCTCTCTCTCTCTCTCTCTCTCTCTCTCTCTCTCTCACTCAGGGAGACAAAATAGAGGAAGAAACAGGGTTATAGATTCCGACAAACGCCCGAGTCAGAGGCCTTCGTAAACTGTACTCTGACATTTCTTGGTGAGATTTAGACGGACTCCACTTTTCCGACACAACTTTTTGTGTCATTCTCATTTTTCTGTATGATGGTGATAATAATGAAAATATTACGATTATTATTTTTATTGTTGTTGTTCTTGTTGTTTTTGCTGTTGTTATTATTATTGTTATTATCATCATCATCATCATCATTATTAACATCATCATCGTCTTTCATTCTTTTTATCATTATTATCATTAGCATCATTATTATGTAAGTAGAAATAATCAATAAAACAAACAAAGAAGCAAACGGAACGATCAAGACCCGACATAAAACCCCAACAGAACACGATAGGCAAGTTAGCACAAACAGTCCCCGTCCTGACTCCCTCCGCCGACGCCTGTTGTGTCTTGCGCCCCAGAATATTCCTTATCATGACACACACGCCGCGAGCTTCGTCTTCCTGTTGATATGACGGCGGCTTTGGGTCAAGGAGGTCGTGCGCGGGCCGTGGTTTCAGGCGCGTTCATGGAATCGTATTCTTAGGCGTCGCTCGGTAAGTTCGGGAAGGATGGAACTGTGGGGCGTTTGGTAAGCACAGACGGGTGTGCTTGTGTGTACATGTATTTGTGAGTGCGTGTGCATATATGTACATGTATTTGTGCGTTTGAGTGTAAGTTTAAGTGTAAGTGTGTGTGTGTGTGTGTGTGTGTGTATGTATGTATGTATATATGATACACGTACATATACACATACATACACACACACCAAAACATATTAGGAATGGGACCATCTCCAGTGGTTCTCCAGAAACGTGAGGTCTCTCGCCACATGCTTAAGTCCATATCACAGCCGGCGGCTCCCCCCCCCCCTTATCACACAGGAAGTGCATTACGTCAGGTCGGTTTCCTAAGGGAGAGAAAGAAGAGGGGGGTAGGGAGATAGGGAGGGAGGGAGGGACTGAGGGGGAGAAGGAGAGGGAGGGAGGGAATGATGGGGAGAGAGGAGGAGGGAGAGAATGGGTGAGAGAGGGAGGGGAGAGAGAGAGGGAGAAAGAGAAAGGGAAAGGGTTTAAAAAAGGAGGATGAGGGGAAGGAGGGAAAGAGAGAGAGAAAAAAAAAAGAGGGAACGAAAGAGAGAGAAAACCAGACAAAAGATAAAGATTTCAACATTTTGAATATCTGCCGTGAATTCCTCAAAAATGACCCAGATAAGGTGCAGTTGATAATCACCTCCGGCGCCGCTTGCCTCGTTTCAGCCACCAGTGGAAAATTCCATTGCAAACTGACGCTGCTTTTTTTTCTTTCATAAAAAAAATTGATTATGTGTATGTTCTGTCTTAAAATTTTTATCACGTACGTATATACTAGCGAAAAGAAAAGCTTATGGTCAGTGCATGATTTTTTCAAGAGAGAGAGAAAAAAATGATTAATTGGATATGAAATTAAGTTTGAGAAAGTTAGAATTATTTTTAGACCTGGAAATACAACGTTGTACTATTCCAAGCCACCGTCTTATCGAGAATAGAAAAAAAATATATATGTGATATAACGCGCAAATCGTATCACGTGATCACCATCAGCTGATCACGTGTCAAATACTCTCTCTCTCTCTCTCCTTCTCGCGTACGGAAGAGAGAGAGAAAAGAGAGAAAGCATGAAAGTTAAGGTGATGATTCTGCGATTTTTGGGTGTTTCGGGATCCAGGTTTTAATTGTGGGGGGTTGACACGATGGGGGGAATGACAGGAGGTCAAATTTAGATGAAATTAGTAACAGTCTCTTCCCCCTTCCCCCGTCCCCCACCCCCTATCCCCGGGTCACGACCTGACCAATCAGCGAATGAATAGCCGGGGCTTTCGGTTAGCGACGTACGATTGTTGTGTTATTTCTCCTTTATGTGTGGAGAGAATGTGTAATTTTATGAACGTAATATGAATATGACGTAAATAGTGTGAATTTGAGGGAGTTTAAAAGATTAATGAAAGACGGAATAACGGTAATGAAAAAAGCTTATGCGGTACGACGTGTTTTCCCCTTGTTTACCGGTGCGCGCGCATATATAGGACCGACAGAACTTTCCACAGCTCATTGATCGCCGAAGCTTCGAGAGAATAACATTGAGGAAGTTAATCCTTTTCGACCTGTTATCATCCGAATAATCTCCGCCATTTTGAAAGAAATTATCATATATATCGGCGTACCTTCCAACCTTCTTCCGGGAAAAACGGAGAAAGACCAAGCCAAAGCATCGACGAGTTCCTGAACCTTCCGCCAAGAGGCAAACCGGAGACAAAGATCTGCATAGGCCTACGAACACCCACCCTTCGTCCGCAGGAATCCCTAGGCCTACATATACGCCTCAGTCCCCCGTGCCCTTCGCCATGGCCTCCCTGCCCGTCGCCGCCGCCCGCGAGGCCGCCATGTCCGAGGAGCTGGCCCGCTTCTGGTCGAGCGTGGGGCGGCGGTTCGAGAGCGAGCGCCCCAGCCCGCACAGCTTCCTGGGCCGCCCCGCCCGCGCCTCCACCTGGGAGGACCTCGTCGCGCCCCTCGCGCAGGTGGGTCCCGCTCAGGCCCTGGGCCGTGCGGCTACCTTGGCCTTTTTTTTTTTTTTTTTTTTTTTTTTTGGGGGGGGGGTAGAGGAGGTATGGTTGTGTGGTGGTGGGTTTCTGATTTTTTTTTTATTATATCATATATTTATTTATTGTGTGTGTGTTTATAATGTGAATCATATTTTTTTAAATGGATTTTTATGTCTGATTTAGTTTTTTGGTATTTTTGGATTTTTTTTTACATTGTTTATGATTATTAGATGTTTGGGCATTGCGACTCTGATTTTTGGTAGGTTTTGTGAATGATCTTTCCTTATTTTCTTCATATTTTTATTTTTTTCGAACTTTTCATCTGTAGTAGGTAAGTACTCTTCATTTATTTTGAATTGTTATCTAGTATTTATTGTTCTTTTTCGCTTATAGACGGTTTTTTTTTCTTCGAGAGTGATAGGCCATGATAACTCTTTCTGTACTTTTGCTGTAGGGTTTTGTATATATCGTTTGTTTCATTATTATATCCTTTGGAGTTATTGTTTTTCTGAGGGCGTGTGTGTGTGTGTGTGTGTGTGTGTATGTGTGTGTGTGTGTATGTGTATGTGTGTGTGTGTGTATGTATGTATGTGTGTATGTATGTATGTATGTATGTATATGTGTGTGTGTGTGTTTTAGGAGGGCTAAGAAAAGATAAAGGGGTTAGGTTCATTTTATAAATTTATAATATACTTGATAACTGCATCCATGTATGTTGTTATGTTTAAATAGTAATAGTTTATGCACCGACAATGTAAGTTTCCCCTCATGGCCATCGGGTACAAGAGTATTTTCTTTAGGCCTAAAAACCACCCTGTGTTTGCGAGTCTTATTTTTAGAACTTCCCAAAAGAGGGGAGAGTGACTTCAGAAATATGTCCAAATGTAGCCACACTTCTTATAAATTTACATAATAGGGTGTGTTTAGGTGGGGTCAAGAGGAGGAAACTTAACGGGGAGGAATTTCTTGTTTGTGAGAGATAGATAGGCCTATGAGATACGAGGGATAACTGTACTATTTTTTATATCCTCGTTTTTCTCTGAGTGTTTGGCATAGTAGAGTGAAGCTTAAACCTCGTCTTTTCCCCCGCCCTGCACAGACCCTCCCCGATGCCCCCCAGTACGCGAAGGAGGACGTGCCCAAGGAGGAGGACGAGGAGCAGGCCGCGGCGGTGGACGGGTTCCTGACGAAGGCGGCCCTGGAGAGTGACCTCGATCTGCAGGAGGACGTGGTAAGTTGGGGGCCTTTTTGGGGCTGCTTTGAGTCTTTTTTTTTTTTTTTTTGCTCTTGTCTTAGAATGAGACTTTGTTTGATTCTGGGGTATTAGATTTTGAAGGATTGCCCTTTGTTTTTAATTTCTAAGAAAAAAAAGTAATGTGTATTATTTTTTATATGCCGGTAGTGGTATTTGTTAAGGACTGAAATTTGATACATTTTGTTTTAAATTTTGATTTCTGTTCAGTTTTTTTAATGGTTTTTAATGCATTCTAGTTAAAAGTTCAAGACTTTTAAACAGCCATTAATTCATTCGTTCCATCCGTCCGAGCTAAAGTTGTGTCGTTCTTGGGTAATTAGTGTAAATGAGGGAAATGCAGTCACGAGTCGCTCAAGAATTTGAGGCTTATTAAAAAAGCACTGTACTGGATGATTTAATAAAGTAATGTAATTCAGTTTAATCTAAGTACATAATGTACTGTCGTGTGGCATTTTTTAAGTTTACTTGAGAGTAAGTGTGTTGTTTGCTGAGTTAACCAAGTACGGCACTAGTTTATTTCATGACGATGGCAACCTTGAGAGATTTTAGATTTTGAGTTCAGTTTTTCAGTTTTGTTATAATTTCCTTACGATAATGGATCATATAGCCATAAAATCTGCCATTGAGGAGATTTAAAAGAACATCAGATTTTAGACAAGTTGGTATTCTGTTCTGAAGTAGAATTGGCTGAAATTTGCCTTCAGTTTTAGTCTTCATGCAGGAATGTAGGCCTATCTATACCCCAGAAGTAAAGTAAATCAGATCCTCATTTAAAAAGCATTCAAGGGGGAAATATTACAAAAGGGGAAACCAAAGGAGGGGAATAAACAAGGGAAGGGGCATGACCCACAAGGAAGGGGGGGGGGGGTAGGGGCAGCCCATGCCGCTCTCCGCTCGTGCACTTCTCCATTGCAGAAACCCCGGACACTCCACGAGGCTGACCGAGACTATCTCAACATCTGAGTTAATCTCGAGCATTTGCCCACATAAGTAACGTGTTCGACTTCGCATTTGTTCACCTGCGTTCTCTCCCGGCTGTTCTGGATGACTCTTTTCTGATGTGTTCTTCAGGGTCAGGGGGGGTTGGGTTTGTGTGTTTTTCGTGTAGATTTGTTATTCATTTCTTGTGCGGGATTCATTTTTTTGTTTTTCTTAATTAGAGGGGGTTGGGTCCCTTTCTCTTTTGCTGGTCGGGGGTCGGAATTGGCTCTTCAGGCTGTGTCACGAAAAGAAAAAGAAAAGGAAGAGGAGACGAAGGAAGAAGAGATATCTCGACTCTTTCCTCCTCCCCTTTCCACCTCCTCCTCCACCGCCACCTCCCGGAGCTCCTCCCCCCGGCTCCCCGGCCCCGCCCCCCGCGACGAGTGAGCGGCGCCGCCCCCTCGCTCAGCATCGATCCGGGAAGAGCAGCAGCACAGCAGCCTCGGCTTCGGGGAGGAAAGGCCATCTGGATCATTCTGGATCGCACCGGCTCGAGCCAGTTCCGACCTGATCGCCATGCCGTCCACTCTCCCTCCCTTTGTTCATCTTCCTTTTTTGGCCTTCTTGTCACTCACTCTTCACGGGGAAAGAAATGTCAGGGTCTGAAAGGTCTGTCCAGAACAGTAGCTGAGGCGCATTTAGAGAAAAAAAAACACGGTGTGATTTAAAAAGCCACATCTCATGGAAGAAAATATGGAAAAAAAAATCAAAGATGTTTTTTTATATTGATCATTTGATTTGTACCATATGTTTCTCAATAAGTATGAAATGATGGTCATTGTGAAAGAAAAATAATCATCAAAATGCCTTTCTCGAAATAACCTCATATCACCAAGTAAAACCAAGCACATTTGAAACTATACCATTAATATTCTTAAAGATCAGACTAACGACCGGGGCGCCATGAAACTCGCAGGCCGCCCATGGCCCGAGTTTGGTGTCGCCCCGTCACTCGCCGACGCCGCGCCCAGGCCAGCCCCTCACTGTGCTCGCTCTTTCAGCTACAAGATTGCGTAAGCAGGTCAGATTCCCCGGCGGATTGCGTGGTCGACGGCGCGCGGATCGGAGACGTGCCCGCCAGCTACGTGGTCAGGGGTCTGCAGGGCCACGAGCTGCCGGTGGTGGGCACGTACGTGGACCCTAACGTCGTCACGGGCTTCTGCTACCAGGTCCGCCCGGTCGATGCCAAGAAGGCGCTCTTCCAGGTAAGGAGGCTTCGTTGCCGCTTCTTGTTGCAAGGGTTACACAGACCCTGGTGAGAAATGGTTTCCGAAGAGGAGGAACCTTTTGCATTTAGGTTCCCACGAATTTCACGAATACCCTCTTCGCCTGTAGGGACGCGCCCTTCGCCTGGTATCCATCGGCATGGGCTATGGAAAGCGCCTCACCTTCGCCAGCGACAAGCACAACACCAACGACAACTACTTCTGGTCCGACACGCACCCCGAGGGCTACGGCTTCGCCCTCCGCCTGGTGCAGGAGGGGGACAAGTTCACCCTCAGGGACGCCAACGGATACTCCGTCGCCACGGCTGAGGTCATCGGCCTGCTGGTGAGTCGCTTCACGCAGAAGGGGGCGGGAGATTATGGCACAGTTCGGTACATACGGTTGAAATAGCTAAAATCTTTTGAAATACCAACCATTCTAATGATTTTCTCTCTTCCTCAGGGCCCCCAGACCGAGGTGAGCCACCGAATCCTGGAGAACGGCGGGATCGAGAAGAGAGCTCAGGTGTCCATCCTGTGCAACGTTTCCTACTTCGACGAGCCACACGCCGAGCTCAGGCCCGTGGCCATCTCGGGCGTCGCGGTGTCCCTCAGGTGCCAAGGGCGCCAGGGCCGTGGCCTCCCTCAAGAAGAGTAAGTTTGGCCCTGTGGGATCCATTCGATGGGGATTTGGTAACCTTAATAAGATACGACTTCCTCACAAGACGCAAAATGAAAACCTCTGATTCCAATAACAACGATTTTCTTATAACAGGGAAAAAATGAAACTCTCTGAGGTTACTTTCCCCCTCAAGTACCCTTTCACTCACCTCGAATCCGTCTGTTTCTCCCCGAAGTTACGGAATGCAGCGTCGGCGGCGAGAGAGGCTACACGCTGGTGGCCGGCGTGGACTCCTCCTCCCGCGTCACGGTGCTCAGCGGGAACAAGATCGGAGACGTGCCCACCAAGTACTACGTCACCGGTGGGTCTTTGGTTTTCTTTGTGGGAGAGAGAGCGGTGAGAGTAGATGGGATGGATAGATGTTTAGGCTTTGACGTTCCTCCCGAGGGAAAATGGGCTGTCCATTCAACTCGAGCCTTTGGACTTGGCAGGCCTCCTTCCGCACGAGCAGCCCGTGGCAGGCACCTTCGTGGACCCGAGGATCCTCACGGGCTTCAGTTACCGCGTGCGCCCGGCCGACGCCAAGAAGCACCTGTTCGGCGGCGCCGCCCTCGTCCTGCAGGCGATCGGCAGGGGCTACGGCAAGAGGCTCACCTTCGCCAGCAGCAATCTCAACAGCAACGAGAACTACTTCTGGAGCGACTCCCACCCCGAGGGCTACGGCTTCTCCATCCAGGCCGTCGTGCCCGGCGACAGCTTCAGGTGAGGGCCCGAACAGGCTGTCGTATTTGCCGTCTCTTCCTTTTGGAAACATTCGCAGGGGCAAACACTAAGACGGAGATAAGTACATGATACCAATTGATAATCATAATCAGAGATAAATACATGACGCTAATAGACCGTGCAAAGACTGCAGAGAACATCGTCCACCTGTTTGGTTTTGCTTTCCCCAGAATCATGAGTTCGGGCGAGGAGATCGGGCGCGCGCAGGTGTTCCGCGCCGACCTGCCGCAGGTGGAGGAGAGCTCGACCGTCTCGAGCGCAGGCCACGTCACCAAGAAGGTCCGCGTCACCGTCACCTGCGACATCACCTTCCACGGCGAGGACGACCGCACGCTCGCCGTCACAGGTGAGTCAGGATTTCCTCGGCAGCGGGGATGAAATATTCTTACAGGGGAATGTTAGGCGTAAATCGCTTCGTAAAATAAAAAAATAATATATAAAAAACGGTTTTGGTTTATATTAAACGCGTAGTCATAAGAAAACAATCAAGGATTTTATAACAGACACCTTCCAGTCTAAGCATCCCCTGAACTAACGCTGTGCCCTCGCCCCGCCCAGGCACGGCCGTGGTGGTCCGGCGAGGCCGCGTGGCCCGAGTGCAGAGGCTGGAGGGCGTGGCCATCGGCTCGCAGATCAGCATCCTCTTCAGCCGCGCCAGCGAGACGCTCACCTTCGTCCGGGACTGATCCGCCTCCCGTGGGGATTTCGCTTAAAAAAATACTTATATTTTTTTTCCTTCTTTCCTTTCTTCTTTCTTCGTCGTGATGCGATGTTCGTTCGACTGTGATTTATCATTCTCCAAGGATCTGATGGATTCCTTTCTCCTCCCCGCATGTCGACTGTTTGATATATTCCAAAGGCTATTTTGCTGGCGTTAATTTATTGTGTATATATTCCTATATATTTAGAGAAACAGAGAGAGGCGCTGTTATGCTCAAATGTTATTCAGTGAGACGTTTAAAGAAAGGATGACGTGTGATGTATTTGAATGCTTGCAAAGAATCCAGTATGGGATGTTTGTGCCGAATGTTAGTGTTCATAAAATATTTTCGGGATGTTTGCAATGTGCTGCTATTCGTTGCATACATGTTATTTTATAATAAAAAAGAGTCTAAAAGTAATAAAGTTATTTTATGAGACTGCTGGTTTATATATCCTGACATATGAATGACCATGAAATTTTGTCATTTTTATATTTTGTTCCATTCACTGAAATATTCAATTTGTTTTATGCTTGTTCAGTTTATTGAGATATAAATACTATATTACCTATAATATAGTATTAGTATTGTATAAGAAGTCAAACGAAATTTAATAGATCACAAATTCTAAATATCTAATATCTTATCTTCGCTTGGGTAGGTCGAAGAACATTATAAACGCATCAAAGATCGTGAGCATGCGGAATATTGCGTAAATTAAAACAACCAATAGTTACCCCTCAAGGGATAAAAGAAAACGAGTAGTGATCCATTTTCTTTAACATTTTGAAAAGGATACTACACTATTTTTTATAAAATGAAATTTCTCTTTACATATATATATATATATATATATATATATATATATATATATATTTATATAATATATTTATATATATATATAATAGAGAGAGAGAGAGAGAGAGAGAGAGAGAGAGAGAGAGAGAGAGAGAGGGAGGGCGAGAGAGAGAGAGAGAGAGAGAGAGGGAGAGAGAGAGAGAAGAGAGAGAGGGAGGGGAGAGAGAGAGAGACGGAGGGGAGAGAGAGAGAGAGAGAGGAGGGCGAGAGAGAGAGAGAGAGAGGGAGGGCGAGAGGAGAGAGGAGAGAGAGAGAGGAGGGCGAGAGAGAGAGAGAGGAGGGCGAAGAGAGGAAAGAGAGAGGGGGAGAGAGGAGAGGAGAAGAGAAGGAGAAAAGAGAGAGAGAGGGAGGAAAGGAGGTGAGAGAGAGAGAGGAAAGAGAGGAGAGGGAGGAGAGAAGAGAG
>NC_051392.1:38546004-38551004 GCF_015228065.2 Penaeus monodon
GTCTATGAAATACGTAGGCCTATCAGTAAGAAATAGAATTTAATGATTAATAAAAATAATAATAAAAAATAAATGAAACTGATAAAGATAATAATCAAAAATGATAAAAATAATAAAAAATTATCTAATGAGTTTAATAATAATAAAAAATAATAAAAGAATCATCAAAATAATAACATTTATTTAATGAATTTAATAAGCAATGAAAATAATTACAAAAATAATAATACAATTAATAAGAAATAATGAAAAGATAATAAAAATAATATAAATTTATTTAATGAATTTAATAATTAATAAAAATAAACACAGAAATATGTTCTTAGTAAAATTATAAACAAGATTATTAATAAGAACAGAGATATAAATACTGGATTATTAAAAGATATATAACAAGCATTATTGAAAACGTAAATTCTAAGTTTAAGAAAAACATTATAAAAAATGGGCATGCCAATAAAACGTATAAAACAGGGATGATACAGAAAGGGACAGAAATGAAACAGAAGGGAACAGGAATGATACAAAAGAAACAGGAATGATACATGAAAACAGGAATGATACATAAAGAAACAGGAATGATACAGAAGGGAACAGGAATGATACAAGAAAGCAACAGGAATGACACAGAAAGAAACAGGAATGATACAAGAAGCAACAGGAATGACACAGATAGAAGCAGGAATATGCAACATCTTGGAATAGCCGTGATTGCAGAATTGAACTTGAGTCGACATGACTAAGCGCGAGCAGTGTGGATCCGACACAGTTGGCCGAGATCACCTTCACTTCATGACAAGATAAAAAGGAAGCAAAACAAGACGAATCTCTTTTCTTTACGACGCAGAGATAAAGAAAATACATGAATCATATCTCATCAGTATTTCTAAACACTAAAAAAAAAAAAAATATATATATATATTTATCAGTGACGCTAAGACGGCCAATCATCTGCTGGACTGAACCAACGTCGAGTCAGCGAGCGCCTGGCATGTACATCCAGCACAGTTCGCGAGATTACCATGAATTTAGGAAATAATCCGCTATGACAGGCGCTCCGGCATGACCGCGGGGGGGGGGGTGCATGATGAGGGGAGGGGGGGGGATGGTGAGGCTGCCGTTATAGCTGTGTGTACGTATCATACCTATATTTTTATGTGGTTGTGTGTATGTATGTGTATATATGTATGTATGTATATGTGTGTATATATGTATATATATATACATATATATATACTATGTGTGTGTGTGTGTGTGTGTGTGTGTGTGTGTGTGTGTGTGTGTGTGTGTGTGTGTGTGTGTATGTGTGTGTGTGCGTGCGCATATGGTAGCTGTGTATGTCTACATATACATACGAATGTGCATATACACACGCACACACACAGATAACCCTATCAGTTTTTCAACCTATTTATCCATCACCTTGCTTATCGATTACTTTTCAGTCAAGAATGAGAGACACTAAAGACAAAAGAAATAAATGATGCACAGAATAAATAATGATAATAATAATAATAATAATAATAATAATATATTTGCACGTCCTTAACTTTTTTCCTCCCCATGACGTCACACTTATAATATGACGTCATGGAAGGAGATATCGCTAGATATGCATTTTTTTCCTTCGTCTTTCCCCACTCCCGTGACGTCACACTAATAATATGACGTCATGGAAGGAGATATTCATCTTTTTATGCAAATTCGAAGCAAGTGCTTTGAATCGCGTCTCGTCAGGAAGAAAACGGTCAATTAACTAATCGGATTACGTGGCACGTGACGATAATTGACGGGTAACTGAGGTAAATATGGAGAGCATGTTAGGGATTCTAACACGGTGCTATTTTTGCATACTTGCCAAATGCGGAATGGAAGTGACTGGTGACTTTATTCTTATGTCATATGATTTCCCTGTGTAGTGGAGAAAGAGAGAAAAAGAGAGGTAGATTAGACTGAGAGAGAGAGAAGAGAGAGAGAGAGAGAGAGAGAGAGAGAGAGAGAGAGAGAGAGAGAGAGAGAGAGAGAGAGAGAGAGGAAAAGTGATAGTGATAATAGCAATAAGAGCGGCAATAGCAATGCTGAAAATGATAATGACGATGATGATGGTGATAATGATAATGATAATAGTAATAATGATAATAAAAATTTCAATTGGTAAAATGAAAACCGTATTATCTATTCAACTTAACATAATGTGAAATCTGCGAGGTGAAATTATTATCATAGTAATGCTATATAAATTCTCATCACTGTATTTATAAATTGTATATGATAATAATGATAATAATATAATATAATTATATATAATGTAATAATAATAATAATAATATAATATATAATTATAATAATATAATATTATAATAATGATAATAATAGATATAATGATAAGGTAATAATAATAATAATAGTAATAACAATAATAATGATAAACTGTCAATCGATGCTGTGCAACAACACCCAACACTAAAACATATATTTAATATGAAAACAAGTAAAACAAATATGATTATGGAAACTCGCTTGCCCAAACTTTGCATTTGTTTTTTTTTTTTCAGCAAGATAACGCAAGGATAAGCATCCATTTTATTTAAATATTGCTAACAATCGTAATTTTGTTTTTTTTTTTTTATTGTTATTATTAGTAGTATACATATAGTCACTTTCATTTATTTTTTAATATCAATTGTATATTCACGGCCATTCGCTCATATGTCTTGCATTTTCAAATTTTTGCTATCCATATCCTTTACTTAACTCAATTTCCATTATGTTACTTCTAAACGTGTATATCTCTCTCTTCGTCATCTAACACAAAGGGTTTGGTTTAACACAGATACTTAAACCAAGTGAATATACCTTAATTTAACATGAGCTTAGATCTAACAGTTAG
The DNA here is from genome assembly GCF_015228065.2 of Penaeus monodon. Classification (NCBI taxonomy): domain Eukaryota; kingdom Metazoa; phylum Arthropoda; class Malacostraca; order Decapoda; family Penaeidae; genus Penaeus; species Penaeus monodon. The sequence continues at coordinate 38,548,895 of NC_051392.1, forward strand.
ACTTTTCATCTAACACAAAACACTTCCCTCTCATACACACACATACAGATAGATGAACCTTGTTCTAGCACATGGAATTTTATATCTGTAACACATCTAACACACGTTCCTTGAACCTAGCACACGTCCCTTACACACAGACACACACAAATCGATTAACCTTGACCTGACACACGTACTTTTAGATCTATAAAAAAAATCTAACACACCCTCCCCTCCTCGATTCTAGCACAAGATAGATATATACTCCTAACTCTTGCTCAAGTTGCATTTATGCATCATTTAGTCAAAGCTCCTGCAGATCTTTATTATTTGAAAGCGAAATGAATTAAAAATTAGCCCTATCGATGTCAGCAGGCAGGTATGCGTTCACTAAGTAATTCCGTTTTTTGTTGCCTAGAGTCATTTCGCGTAACTTTGTGGTGGCAACACTGTATAGTAATGATGATGATGATGAATATAATGATTAATGATAGTAATGATAAATACAATAATGACGATGATGATGATAATAATGACTGAATTTGATAATAACGGTGATGATAATAATAATGATAATAATATCGATGATGATAATAATGATGATAATAATGATAACAGAAACAATAATGATAAAAATAAAAGTAAAAATATCAATAATAATAATAGTAATGTTATCAATAAAGATGATAATGATACTAATATTAATACTGATATATATATAATAATTACGGTAAAGATAAGAATAATAATTACAAATAAATAAAAACAAATGATAGTTATAAAAACTGTATTGTCCGATTACAGTTCTTTCGGCAAAATCTGGAGATCGGGAATTTTTTACAGAAAGAGTGAGAGAGAGAGAGAGAGAGAGAGAGAGAGAGAGAGAGAGAGAGAGAGAGAGAGAGAGAGAGAGAGAGAGAGAGAGAGAGAGAGAGAGAGGGTGAGTCTGACAAGATTTACAAAGACCGAGCGGTGCCATCCCTAGAGTTTTCCTTCCCCCATCTTAATCAGTCTTTTCGTGAGTTTGCTGGTTTCTTTTCAGATCTCACATATATATTTACAGATTAAACTATTGGAAAATGTACAAGCATACGGAGATCTATATTTCAGAAGAGCGATGTAGCACGATTTATTCTTCCTTTCATTTGGACAAATCCACTTCCGGGTTCCCATAATCATCATACATGAAAGGAGAACGTGCCTAAATGTTTTCAAAATACAATTACGCTTCTGAAAATAAACCGTTTTTGTCCCAAAGGATGGTGTATCATATACCATTTTCATCATCAATGGGTTTTCATTGTCTCGTGTAAAATTACTAGAGCCTTCTCGTTCATACAGCTTGATCAAGGGGGCCTGTGATTTCCTATGAAGCATAGGACATTGTAATATATAGTTTACATGGGTATGTGACCTTGGTAATCTACACGCACTGCACACTTTTTCCTTCTCAGTTGTTTCCATACACTAAACTGATTCATAAGTACATAGTCCTTACATTTGCTCTTACCCTCCCTCTGTGTTAATCCCTAAATACGTATAATGTTTCAAAGTGTTCGCTCGTCTCACTCTTCCTCGTCTTGTCATGGTCTATGTGTATCCTTTAGACTATGTTGATCCTTTCCTGTATAAGAGTTCGTAAACACATGTCTCCCTCGCATTTCCCAGCCTCCTTCCTCTCAGTCTCATCCACAGGTGTGTTAAAAATGACACTCCCTAGAGTACAAAACACGAGGGGATCCAGAGAGAAACGCATTCGTGGCCTAGCACTTGTCGATGAGGTGGTTAGACACAGGGTTCTTGCTACTGTGTCCAGAGCTCCCCCTGTTTCGCCAAAGAAGGGTGTATCTTTAATCTGTCAGTCTTTCCAAGTGCCTTCATTACCCATCAGTTTTTTTTAAGTGATGTCGATATTGCCCATAGTACAGATCGGGTTGATCATATGAGGAGATGAACGTTTCAACTAACAAAACACTTAATAGGTGCATTTTGGACGTCACACTTATAATTTGACGTCATGGAAGGAGATATTGCCAGGTATGCAACATTTCATTCGTCTTTGTCCTCCTCCGTGACGTCTTGCGGTGACCCTGGCATCCTCCAGGCACTGCAGTACTGAGACACCGCA
>NC_051392.1:38558504-38561004 GCF_015228065.2 Penaeus monodon
AGGGCTTGTGCTTCCACCAGGCGCTCAACGTGTTCCTGGTGACCACGAGGGACGGGCGAGTAAGGGTGTACGACCCCCACTCCTCGCTCAAGCTATCCGACGTTCAGCTGCAGGGTGAGAGATTTTGGCGTAAAAAGGCCTGGTCCTGGGGGAAGCGGGGCCAAGGGGGCGCCCGCACGGCCCCGGGCTCAGGGGCGGCCGGGGGAGGGTGCTCTGGGGGGGTTCGGGGCCAATTCGGGCACAGGGAGGGGTTTTTAAAGGGGGAGGGGAGGAGGAGGAGGAGGGGCGAAGCAAAGGGGGGGAGAGTGTCAATGCCCCCCCCTCCTCTCCTCAAGGTTGACAAAGTGATTTCGAGGTTTTCCCCCCTTTATTGCACGCTCTTGCTCCCCCGAGGGTAGAAAGGAGGGCAAGGGGAGGGTGAGAGAAAGGAGAACAGGAGGTGGCACTTGTCACCTAAGGGAGGGGGGGGGACATGAGGTCAGGGTGAGGGGGGTTATGTAGGCCTATGTGGATGTTGTTTCTTAGGTTTCCCCATTTTGGATGTTTCAGTGATATTAGACACTTCCTTTTACAATTTCTTTCCCAAACTTTATTACTGTGATGGTAAATGTGTGTGAGTGCATGTCTCTTCAGGTTGCTGGCGTCTCTTTTTGGCCGAGGCTCTGCGGAACTTTAAGGCCGGTGATAGTTATTGCGTGCGTTTCGCGCTGTAATGTGCGGTTTAGCTTAATGTAAGCTTGAAATAGCCTTTGTATTGTGACACATCTGCCATTGAAATTTTTTGAGGTGTTGCCGTGAAGAGGCTGAGTTACGAGGTTGTAATTATTGTGATAGTTATTCAGGATTGGAATGCGTGAGGCAGTGTTGTGGCCTCTGAGTTTCGCACTCTGGCAAATGCAAACAAACCTACCCGACATGTATTTAGCAGGATAGAGTTTGAACTTGTCACTTGTATTTGATTACAAATCACCAGGGAGGTCTACAAGCTCCCATCTTGTTAAAACGTGCGTGATAGAGGGTTGTTAGTCTTTCTTCAAGTGCAGAGCGCAGAGGCCGTGGCATTGCAGGACATTACTATGAGCATATTTGTAGACTTGTGGATTGCAGTTAACCAGTGTATCCTTTCCTTTACTTTGCAGAGATTATAGTATACAGTTTATAGCATTGTTTTATATGTTCTGTCTGGATATTAACTTTTTTTGCTTTCTGGTTTTGCCTTATCCTGTTCTGAATGTTTTTCTGTACATCATATAAAAGTATGTGATTTTGATGCTGGTAGTGGGTAATGTTGATAGACAGTACAGACGCACTTGCCAGAGACAAAATCCCCAACTCCACATCACAAAATTAATTAAACAGTATAAGTTGCCATGAATGGGCGTGCCCTCTAGGCACTACCCGAGGGGAGGGCTGAGGTGGGCTTTGCTCCCCCTCCCCCCCTCTGAGTAACATTGCCTTGACCTTGGTATTCATGGCAAGATAGGGGTGAAACTCGGAGCTACTGAGTGGAGTCAGGCTGTGGGCGGTGCTTTCCTTGACCATTTTATTTTATTTGTGGTGTTACTATTCGTGTCTGCAGGTTGCTTCTTGTGCCGACGACTGCATCTTTTTGTCCTCTACACGAATATCATCTTCAGTTTGCTCTAGTTCAGTGCGTCCATACCGTAAAAATTAACTTTGATAGCTGACCAACCACTAATAGTTTTCTTATGCGCAAAAGTTTGATTTTGTTTCCTAAGGTCCTTGAAAATGAAAGCGTCATCAAGTGGTTTAATATGTTTAGCATTGTATTGAAAATGTGTCAAGATTGCATTGTGGAATGATATTGTCCAGACGGTAATGCCTTTGTCGGGAGTCTTCATATGGATGTAATTTTGATTGATTTATTCAATTTATGGTATTTATCTAAGAGAATTGTGTAATGATAGATAACATATGAATGCAAAAGCAATAGATATAAAGACATTTCTGCAGAAGGAAAAGGCTAACCCTGCAATCAGTCCTCTCTGATTTGCACATCAGGCAATGCAGTAGACTCCGTACTTTGTGCTCCTGCAACAACAAATTTTCACCATGAGCATTATGGCAAAATAGAGGTTGCAGACTTCCCTAGTCATTTATTGTCAACAAAGGAACCAGACCAAGCCCAATCTTGCCAAATTATGTCAAGGGGATGTTGGTTGGCCATTGCCATAGTTCAGGGGCCATGGCTTGATATGGCCCTGTTTCAGATGATTACTATATATATAATGTATACTCATGAATAGGTATAGGAGCTATACCAAGTAGGGTCTGACATACATATATGAATTAGGATTTGTGGTTGTGTATGTATGTGCCATTCTTTTCTGATGCATTTAGTGTTGTTTGATAGTAACCTGATGACAACAGGATATCATGTATGTACATGTCATACCCACTGTGAGTTTAGTTAATTAATTATCTCTACACACAGATGGCACTACAAGTCACATAGATGGCTTCACAAGTACCCAGTCAC
>NC_051392.1:38571004-38613504 GCF_015228065.2 Penaeus monodon
ATATATATATAATATATTAACATACACATATACATATACATATACATATACATATACATATATATATATATATATATATATATATATATATATATATATATATATATATATATATATATATATATATATATATATAAAACACACATATCTATATATATCTATATTTATTTATCCATATTTATATCAATATCTGTACAGGTAAGGGTACTGGTGTTGTGGATATATACATATTTATGTACTCATATAACTGCATATTAGTACAGATCTTAAAAGTTACACTTCAGAAGTGTGGTCTAGAAACGGGGATCTTGGTAGGGAGAAGGGAGGCAGGAGTCCATTATCTAGCAGAAAGGTATTCCACGTGCATTCTTTTCTTCGTGGAGCACATTGGTAATTAGGGCTAATTGGTATGCAGGTTGGAATGTCTCCATCTGCGTCGTACAAATGGATAGGATGGCTAGATGAGGTGTGTGTGATCGAGCGAGGAGACCTGAAAAGGAAGTCTTGGAAAGCGAAAAAAAGGAAGCAAGTGCAGCTGAATGGGGGATAGGAAAGAGCTAGGCGGCACCAAGTGAAGGCTGTAGCACCGCGTAGGTTTGTGCATGATTGAGAGCTTCCTGCAACATGGGCCAATTAGCCTTGCGATGATTTGCCGAGGGCCTGGCAGGTGTGTGAGGGTGGGAGAGAGGTTGGGGAAGTGCTGGGGATGGGAATTGTGGTTTACGAGGAAGTGCATGGATGGTAGTGAGGGGGAATTAGTTTTTCTCTTGCTGCCTTTTCTCATCTTTTATCCTTCCCTTATAGTTTCTACATTTTTTTGTTTGTAATAGCCATTCAGATTTATCAGTTTGCCTGTGAGTGGTCTCAGCGCTTGCATGAAATCTATGTTATTTTAGCAGAATGTTTGAAAGAGGAAGGTTGTGGGGTTAGTTACTTGTTGTAATTTCTAAAAGTCCCATTTTATGCTAGATAATGCTGGAATTCATGCAATTAAAATGTGAAGTAAGCAAATTATTTCCACCATAAGGAATTCTAAGGAAAAAGAAATGAGATTGACATCTGATGAACTGTGTTGTTACTCTCCCGTTATTGTGATTATTTCCTTATTACCTGGAAAATAAACATTGGCTGTGCTCCATATATGGTGTCCTAATTTACCTTCTCTCTTCTCCAGGGCATTCAGCTGCAACAGACACTTGGGGCAGGGGACCTGAGTAACATCGACCATGCTGCAGAGGTGCGAGAAGTCCTGTCCATGGGCATAGCTGCTCACCATGCACAGAGTCGTATTAATCCCAAACTAGCAAAGGTGAGGATGTCTGAAGTTTACTTATTTCCTGTTGATATAGATTATGCTCTGTAGGAAAGACCGTTCTCACACTCTCATTCTCTCTCATCTCTATCTCACATTCATACTCACTCATTCACACTCACTCACACCTACGTTCCCATGTGCATATGCATGTACATGCACATGCACTCTCACTTATTAAACATATTTTCACACTCCCTTACTCATTCACTTACTCATTCCTACTCCTGCTCATACTCACATTCACAATTTCACTGTCACTCTCACTCTCACTCTCATACTCACTCTCATACTCACTCACTCTCACACTCACTCACTCTCACACTCACTCACTCTCACACTCACTCACACTCACTCACACTCACTCATCACACACACACACACACACACACACACACACACACACACACACACACACACACACACACACACACACACACACACCTAACTCATCAATGAGACTTGTTTGTAATCTATGATTGCAGTAGGTAATGGTTATCAACATCGGGTCTTTCCAGTGGAGCACGTTACGTCTAGAGTTGCCTCTAGGTGTGTTACGTAGTGTATGTTTGGGTCTGATCAGCGAACTCAAGCGGCTGACGAGATATATACCAGCGTTGTCAACTGCCTCTGCCTTAAATCACCGGCTGGCACACCTCTTGCCGCCGCCAACGCCCGACACTGGGCAGGGGCCTCCGGGCTCGGGACCTCCGGACAGGGATGCCATGTTCAGCGAGGCTTCCAGATTAGCCACATTTATAAAGTGGCCTCACATGAACTATAAGTAGGTTTTGATTTCTGCTCTAAGAAAAATTGTCTGAATTGTTATTGGTCAGTTTTGAGATGATTTGAAATATGCTTTCTAATAAAGACAATTTGTGATTGCGTTGGCTTACACCTACATAATGAATATGTCTCTCATTGTTTATTTCATTTTGCATCTTGCGAGCATGCAGGCTGGTTCTTCATTGATTTTTCTTTTTTTTTTTACTTGACTGTTATATATTTTGATGTGTATTACTTATTTTATTTTTTTTTAGGTTCTGTTTTTATTACATTTTTTCTTATTATACTTTAGAAGTATCTCAACTATTTAATATTCTTCATTCAGACGTAATGGATCTAATGACCGTTGTTACCTACATTCTTCTTACAGTAACGAGCGCCACCACCTAACTGCCCTTCTGAAGGGAATACACCACATGTCCCTCTGTCGTAACTATCCACAGCCGGCTAACCCAAGCGGCAGCAAGAGTGCTTTCTTAGCACCATCATCAGTTTATTGCTCGGCTACCAGACTGCATATGTGGTCTGACACACAAGATAGGTACTAGATTTAGAGCAGGAGATGATGAATGTGTGAGCTCATTGGGTGTTTTTTATATCTTTATGTTGGAATGAGGGGAATCTGATCATCCCACAAATATTCTTTTATAAAGACAAAAAAAGTTCCACAACAACTTTGTTACCGTGTTTTTCTCCATTGCAGAAAGAAGTCAGTTTTTCAATTGATCCATCAGATTCGACAATATTAGATAAACATTTTTCGGACACAATTGGATACACGGACGTGCCCCTCCAACCCCCGGCGCCTCGAGAAGCCTGGCCTTGGGGAGAGGAGGAGCAGAACGGGCCAGCCAATATTGAAAATGATCCCCCCTCCCACCCTGGGTCCCACCCTGAGACAGACGCACAGGGCTCACTTGCTGTGGAGAACGATGATACTGCTAATCTCCAGTCTCCTCTGTCACCCTCGCCACCCTCACAGGCCCCTCCCGCTCCCCCTGCCCCACCACCCCCACCCGCACCCCCTTCATCTCAGGTGGTAGATTTGCCCCTTGATGATATAGCTGTTGGTAAGTTCTCCTTCAAGGATGAGGTAATGTAGACTATTCTGATATACCCTTAACACATTTTTGAAGAGTGTGTTTCAGGCAGTTGATTTTAAAGTATGCTTTCCTTCCTTGCAGATGAACTCTTTGCTCCTCCGCGGCCATCGCATGATGTTAGAGTGTCATCCCTGTGTGTCCTGGCAGACCCTAATGAAGTATCTCAGAGATACAAGGGTGCTGCGGTCAATTTGTCGTCATCTGTAAGATCTTGCCTTGTGGTTGGTGTGGGCCTTAGACGCTATGAGTTGTTTGGCACCTCCAGTGGCGACAGGCAGGAGACCTGTGATGGGGGCCTAGTGCAAGTGCTGAATAATGTGAATCAGGCGAGCCAAAGGAAGGCAGAGACTTTGGACATTATGAAGTTAGACTCCTCTCGAAGAGGGTCCGTAACGGAAGAGGAAAATGACAATGACTGTATTGCTGTGGAATCTGAGTCTGCCTCCTTAAGTGATCCTGCAGTTGTGTCTACCTCTGTGTCTGCCGGCCAGCAGAACTTTGTGCCGTATCTGTTAGTGTACGCCCTCAACGTCATGGTGCCGCAGACAGCCACCAGTAATAAAGTGGCAGTGAAACCTGTCATTCAGGGCCCTTACAAAAAGTCAACTGTGAAAGTTGGAACATTTGGGCAGTCCAATATCTCGTACTCGAAAAGCAAACAGCTATGGTCAGATCCCTTAGCAAACGATATTGAAATGTTCTTTGCCCCACCAAATGTGTTTGTGAAAAACAAGGGCACCTCCCAAGTGAGCTCGACCTCCACGTCTAAGTCAAAAGCCAAAGATAGTCAGGTACCATCTGAGCCCGAATCAAAGAATGACCTGAAAAAGGAACCCAAATGCATCCAGTGTATTCCCCTCCCCCATAAGTTAAACAGTGTAAAGTTGCGCCTTACAGTGGACCACATTGTGCCGACCACATGCGGGGAGCACATCATTGTGACCCTAAGCAGAAGTGACAACTCAGGCACCAGTGCCAGCTCAGGGAGCATGACTGCTTCTGACAGCAACGACGGGGCGGTAGGGGGACCGCGGGAAGTGTTTGGGGCTGTGATCATCTACAAGGTCTGCCGGGGTGGTGATGTGGTCACCCTGCAGGAGGAGCCCATCAACACCAAGCTCCTGACCTCGTTGGAGACAGTGCCCAAGAAATTGTTGGTTCTTCCTCCCGAGGTTTGTGACTTTCCTTTTATTCTCTGATGAAGGGAAAAGGCATCTTTCGTTATTAGTGTGATGTAGATTTTTTTTTTTTTTCTCGAACACTTATGATATTTTTATCGTTACTTCAGCATTTTATTTAATCTAAATTAGGAAACGGACGTAAGCAACTCCAGGAACTTGATAAGAACAGTAAGGTCGATAAGATTTTGTTCACAAGCAATACCATTCACAATGAGAATCCCTCGTAATGACAGACTTTGCTTGAAAATCATTAAAGGATCAAACATTTTGTAGGGGGAGGCTCCTGAAATTAGGGTCAGCTAGATCGCAGTATATGAACGTGTATTTCTCCCACTTGGCCCGGTCAGTCTCTGTTTCCCTTTCCTTTTTCTTCTTCTCTTGATCTTCCTTCCTTTTTTCTCTTCCTTTCTTGATATTATTTTTCTTTTTTACAGTTTTCTTTACCCACATCTCCCTTTTTTATTTCTTTGCAACTTCTAGAAATATAGAGAGTGTGATGTTGAGAATGAATGAAATTGATTGATTTCTGATGATTGATTGATGATGTGATTATATATTTGATGATAGTGATGAAATAGGATATTCGATTATGATGAGTGATGATGATTTTATATATTTGACATTATATTTTGATTATTATTACTTTTATTATTATTGTTTTTATAGTTATTATTACTTTATGATTTATTATTATCATTTCTATTATTATATTATCATTATTGGATTTTTGTTTAAAATTTAGTATTTTTTGTAGTGTTATTATGGTATTGTTATTATTATATATATTATTTTATTATTATTATTATTATTTATTTTATATCTTTGTTATTGTTATTGTTATTGTTATTGTTATTATTATTATTATTGTTGTTGTTGTTGTTTTTTTTTTTGTTGTTATTGTTGTAGTTGTTATTTTTATTATAATTGTTGATGTTATTGATATAGTTGTTATTATTGTTATTATTATTATCATCATCATTATTGTTATTGCTATTATTGTTATTTTTATTGTTATTACTATTATTTTTGTTAGTGATAATGATGAGGTTAATTTTTATTGTTATTTCTGTTATGATATAATTATAATACAAAATACAATGTAATGTATGATATATGACAATAACTAACAAAAGTAGTGATATTAGTAATGACAATTATGATAATTATGATAATAATATTAATAATTAAATAATAATGGTAATGGTGAACATGATGATAGTGATAATAATTATGATGATAATGACATAGGGTGGTTGTATAATATTATAATAATAATAATATAATAATAATATAACATAATATATAATATTTAATATATATATATATATACATATATGATGATAATAATTCATATTATTATTATTATTATTGTTATTTTTATTGTATTTATTATTTTTTTTTTTTCTATTATTATTATTATTATTATTATTATAAATACAATATTATTATATTATAAACTACTATACTGTTATTGTTTTTGTATTATTGTTTCTATTGTCACTAATATTTTTACTCTTACTGTTACCATTGTCATCATCATCATCATCATTATTATTATTTAAGATCATTACTGTCATTATCATTATTATTGTTTTTATTATTGTTTTATAAATATATTTTTTTATAGTAATAATAATAATAATAATATAATACTAATATTACTAATAATATAATCATAATCATCATATATATTATTATTATTTATTATTATTATTATTATAGTATAGTATAGTATTAGTTGTAGTATTTATTGTATGTTTGTAGTTGTGTTGTAGTAGTATAGTAAGTAGTATATATAATAGTTGTAATATACTACAAATACTACTACTACTACTACTACTAAAATACTACTACTATACTACTATATAATCTACTACTACTACTACTATTATTATTATTACTATTACAATTACTATATACTATTACTATTATTACTACTATTATTATTATTTACTATTATTATTATTATATTTATTATTAATATTGTTAATAATAATAATAATAATAATAAAAATTAATAATAATATTAATAATAATAATAATAATATTATTATTATTGTTATTATTATTATTTTTTTTTTAATTATTACTATTTCTATTACTATTATTGTTACTATTATTATTACTGTTATTATTACTATTAATTTTACTCTTTAATATTACTGTTACTATTATTGTTACTATACTACAACTACTACTCTACTATTGTTATTTTTATTATTATAGTTATTATTATTATCATTATCATTATTATTGTTTTCATTATTATTTTATAAATACATTTTTAGATTATCATCATTGTTATTATTATTATTATTATTATTATTATTATTATTATTATTATTATTATTATTATATTCATTATTTTTATTAGTAGTCTATCATTATTATTGTTGTTATTGTTATTATATATTATTTTTTTATTATTATTATAGTTATTGTTATTGTTATTGTTGTTATTATTATTATTATTATTATTGTTGTTGTTTTTGTTGTTGTTTTGTAGTTGTTATAGGTAATGATATAATTATTATATTGACTATATTATTAATATTAATCATATTATTATTATTATTATTGTTATTTTTTTTTTTATTGTTATTATTATTATTATTATTATCATTATTGTTGTTGTTATTATTATTATTATTATTATTATTATTATTATTATTTTCCTTATTCTTATCCTTATTCTTGCCATCATTATTATCATTAACATCATCATCAATTAATCCCTTCATATTTTCACAATTTATTTACCTTCACTTTTTCCTTTGACCTCTCTTCTGCCTCTTCCTCCTCTTCTCATTCCATAAGAGACGGATAAACAGATAGATAGAGAGGCTGGCTGATGTTAATGGTTATGTATTATTCCCAGTATGGTGACAACGAAAGCAGCCTGTCGGGCATGGCTGCATGCATCACTGTTGATGGCTCCCTGAGACTGCTGTCCCTCTCCAACCTTGAGTTCCTCCACCACCTTGCGCCTCCTCCTGGCCAGGCGTACAACAATGCTGTGTATTGCAATAGTGAGTGTAGAGGAAGGATTTGATTTTTTTCCCCTTTTCTTTCTTCTCCTCCCCCTCCCCCTCCTTCTCCTCCTCCTTTCCCATCCATGAAGATCTTTTGAAGATCTTTGTTTTGGTAATGAAATTTTGAATGTTTCCAGAGTAGCTTAGTAATGTTCTGTTGATTCTCTTGTTATGGACAAGATTAGTATTGATAATTATATATATTTTTTCTAATAGATTTCAAAAGACTTAGTTGTATATTCTTTTAGAGTGATAAAAGAGTGTAAATTAAAGGTTGAATAATTTTCTGCAAATAGATAATGCAAGTATTGGTATCATTCCTTCAGCACTTGATCTAAATGAAGAATTTGGGCCCTTGTCAATACCAATTCTCTAAATTCTTCATTTTTGCACAAAGGAAAGAAAGCAGGTCCTTCATTTTAAGACCAGAATCATTTCTGATTTCTCAATTGCTGTTTCAGGTTTAGAAAGACTTTGTGTCAGCTGCGATGATGGCAGAGTAAACCTAGTACAACTTCGGAGAGGGACGGAGCTGGGTAAGGAAACGGACAGCACCTCCTCGGCCTCAGCACTAGCCAGCTCCGCACCTTCAAACAACACCCCGGCTCTCACACGGGAACCTGAACTCATGCGTAAGTTTCTTTGTGTTTGTCAACCAATTGTAAAAATTTGTGCCATTTCTATGAATTTCTTTCCTTTATCATATGATTCTTTGGATCTCAATTTGGTCAACAAATGACTGCAGATCCAATTTAGTGCTGTAGACTATGAAGAAAATAAATATAGCCAAACAGACCTCGAACAGGTTTTCATTAATTTCATTCTGGGATTGCTTGTTTACCCACAGCTGGTGAGCTCCTTGTGAATCAGGGAATATCTGAGGAAGTCTTGGATAAGTGTGTGGAGCTTATCCAATTCCAGACAGGGTGTCCCAGGTGAGTACGTTGGTTATTGGTTTTATTTTTGTCATTATTTTTAAGGAAAATAGATGTTTTCTGTTCACAAGGTCTTACAAGTATTTCAGTAAAGTCTGTCATCTTGAAAGAAAAATGACTGGTGATTGGTCATCCCTTGAATTAAAGACTTTGTTATGGATGGAAAATCCTTGTCTAATGACAGATTTGTGGCAACTGTACCTCCTTGTTGGTCTGAGATCATCCAAGCTCAGAAGCAGAGACGAAACCCCCAGCACCTACAGCAGCATGCGGAAGACATGGACACAACCCGTACTTGGCGACTGGAATCAGACAGGTGAGACGCTTAGATTGAGCTTCGCATCTGGTGGGAAATGCGGGTTAAGATTCTTTTAACTGTGTTTAATAAGAGTCATTTTTTGCAGAAAGATAACTTGTGGATAATCAGTATATCTAAAGTTGTGCTTTGAATTATCACAGACTCATTATACCTGTAGAAAAATTTGATTTTCCTGTTTAAGTAGTGACTCATGCTATGTAAAAGACAGAACTTAAAGAGCATTTCTTTCCCTAAAGTTCAACTTGGGACGAGCATCTGTTTGAGCTGCTTCTGCCGGCTGGGGCAGGGGGCACAGGTGGTGTTCAGGTGGGACACATTGATCTCAAGCTGAACTTTATCCCTGGACCACCTAACCCACTCCCAGTTCTTCAGGTAAGCATTTTTTTTTTTGTTAGTTTTTTTTTTTTTTTTTCCTATTTTAGATTATTTTGCATGCCTTAAGTGAGGATCTACTTTTCTAGGGAACTGAATTAGATATTTCAGTGAACATTTTTATTTCCAGGTGACCTTACTGCGGCAAAATCTGACTACTCCGCGACGTCAGAACGCCCAGCAGGGCAGTACCTCCTCGAATGCCACCAGCAGTGGCTCCCCCTCGCAGACTCAGGCCTCCTCTTCATCCAATATTCCTGATGATGTCTTAGGTCTGTTTGATCAACATGATTTTGTTAGTAAGAATTTTGAATGAGGGGAGGATTTTAATATTTGGGGGGGAGTGGGGTTGTCATGATTAATTTCTTTTATTCTTTGTTGTAAGATTTTGTTTTTAGGTAATTTTCAGTTGTTAAAGTTTAATAAGATTATATATTGACTTTTTTTTTTTTTGTTGTTGTTGTATCCAGTTTTAGTTACATTTACACTTATACCACCATATCCTCTATTCGTATAGAAGATTATCCAGAAAATCCGGTACTGACGAAGGAGTTCCAGTTCACCCACAACGCCGAAATCCTCTGTGGTCCTGTGACAGTCAACCGATGCATGGACCTCTCTGGCCAGGGAGCCAATGTCACCCTCACCTCACCCAGTCTGCTGGCTTGCCGCACCAGGACATACCTTGTGCACATCAAAGCTTTACCGCCAAAACTGCAGCAGCAACAGCAGCAACAGCAACAGGTCAGGAAAATATTCAGTTTGTTTGTGTTTCTAAAAATATTTTCACATATTTTCCATAGCTCTTACTGTTGTCATATGTTAGTTTTCTTGAGATATATTGATATTTTATTTATTTTACAATTTTTCTTAGCCCACTCAACTACTACTTTTGTTTTTTGAATATTGAGCGCACACATGTTATGGCCAGTTGTCATATTGTACGTGCAATGGCTCTTGTTGTATACCGAAGCTTGCCTACATATCATATGTTGCTTTCCAAACACATGATTATATGTAGACCTCCCTTTCACTTAGGACCTGCAGAAGAACAGTGACCTAGACCTTGTGACTCAATACATGCCTCCACAATCATCTACCTTCTTGGACCGCCTTGCTGCCTCCTCAAATAAGCGTGTTGAATTAGTTCGTGGCTGTGATATTATCCAAGAGCTTTCCATTACTGTTAGATGCTGTGCAAAGACAACCATCCTACATGACAGGTAAGTACTCTTTTGTTACTGTCAGTTGATATTTGGTATTGGTGTGGGTTGAGGGATTAATTTTTGGATAAAAATGGCAGGGAAAGCTTTCTGAGGGTGGTGTGTCTTCTCTCCTTTCTCCTGATTATCACATTTTCTGCTTTTCTGAATGATTTCCCGGTGATATTAATGATATATAAATGTACACTTCTTCCTCATCTTTTTTTACAGGTTGCAGAGACTATCAATTGTGGAAAATGAAGCTTTCCACAAAAACCTGATCGAGGCTGTTATCTCTGACAATTCTTCTGACCACGTTCGTCACCGAGCCCTTGACCTTCTGCTGTGGATCACGTCAATACACACAGCAGCAAGTGAGTCCAGGCCTGTGCCTTGATGCGGACCATGTTGATTGGATTATTGAAGTCATTATTATCTGATGTATTGCTTATTGTGTGAAATATGATTCCCTTGACAGTTTAGATAACTTTTCTTCCCCTCTCCCCCTTTCACACACACACACACACACACACACACACACACACACACACACACACACACACACACACACACACACACACACACACACACACACACACACACACACACACATGTGTGTGTGTGCACATGCACCCCCCTCCCCCCTTCTCTCTCTCTCTCTCTCTCTCTCTCTCTCTCTCTCTCTCTCTCTCTCTCTCTCTCCCTCTCTCTCTCTCTCTCTCTCTCTCTCTCTCTCTCTCTCTCTCTCTCTCTCTCTCAATATATCATTCTCTCTCTACCTTGTTTGTCATTCCATTAATATCACCATCATTCTTCTTATGATTTTCTTTCCCTTCACAGTCGATGACCGTACCGTAAGTGTTGGAATTATAACACTGCTGCAGCTGCATCTGTCAGGATTAGTGCGCTCCTGTGTCCTGCTTGCTGACCGTAGCATTGCACACAAAACTGCCAAGATCATAGTGACCGCTTTGGAGTAAGTGAAAGGAGTTTATTTCCTCATATATATTATATATATATATATATATATATATATATATATGTATATATATATATATATATCAGTATATTTTTGTATTTTGATGTATATATTATATTGTATTATGTATATGTATGTATATATTATATATGTATGTATGTATATATTATATTATATTTATATATGATCTATATATATATGTATGATATTATGTATATATATAGTATTATATTTATGTATGTATTATATTATATATATATAATTATCTATATATATATATAATTATAATAATAGATTAATAGATATATATATATATTAATAATATATAATATTATATAATTAAAATATATATATATATATATATATATATATATATATATATATATATATATATAATATATATATATATATTTATTATATATTCAGTATTTCTACTTATATATTATTACTATTGAATAATGTATTATTTACTCTTATGTTTGTATACTTTTAGTGATAGTGGATTAATATAAGTTGTGTATCTGATTCTATAATTTAGATAAAGACCTTTATTCATATTCCTAGTTAGTGTACTTTATATTTATTTTTATATCAATATTTATATATTTATATATTATATATATTATACTTAATTCTCATATAGTATACCTTTGATAAAGGAAGATAATCTATGCATATATAAAATCAGTTCCATTTCTGGAGGAGCTCAGTTGGCTGCATCCTACCTCTGAATGTAAATATATATGTTGACAATCCCTTATGGTTTTAATTGCTATTCATCAGTTGAACTGGCAACAAAGTGCTTGCTTACTTTTCTATATTGTTTCTATCTTCTTTTTTTTCTATATGTCCATTTTATTCTTCTGATATGTTTTACTCTTTTGATTCAAGAACAATAGGTGCTTTATCATATATGGACTGAATCTTCTGTGCTCATATTTTTTTTGAACTCACTTTGTATAATTCAGCGGAAGGTGGATCCTTGCATATTTCAAAAGTTTTTCGTCTCGGCACGAGAGAGCTCCTGTTGGAGGTCGAGCCTCCATTATTGCTAAGGGCAGTACTGAGGCCTTGGAATGGTCTTGACATATTCCAGTTGCTGTGCCTGTGGCTTCACATGTTCATTATCCCTCCTGACTCACCGATCAGTAAAGTGGCTAGCAACCACAGCACAGCCTAATAGCGTTATAAATTTCGACCATCATTTTCTTTGGAAGCATCTCTCATTCTTCTAAGGTGGGCCCAGGTGGAGGTGTGCCCGAGCTCCCCTCGTACAACAACCTGCAAAAACCATGGCCCTGGAACCACAGGCGGCTACCCATACTCTGTCATGGGGCGAGATGATAGTGACATTGGGGGTCTCCTTGGTAGAGGTGGAGCCCAGGGCAGTGCATCCCTCGGGCTAACACACACCAGTGCTCTCTGTGGCCTTCTGGAGGTCGAGCCATTGCACTTCACACTTCACATGGCCAGTGATGGCACCAAGATGGAAAGGGCCTCATCAGGTGAGTGTCAGAAAGTGCTAAGGTGGAAGTTAATGGGTCATATGTACAATGTTATATAGATTTATAGGTAGATAGAATACAGGGTTGTGCAGATAAGAGGTAACCTCTCCTTCTCATTAGGGTATAGATAAAAGAAAAAATGAAAAATTTGCAAAATGCAGGGAATATGGAAATACCAGTTGGCAGAGAATCATTGTAGTAGGGAGAGGAGGGGATGATTAATAGTTAATGTGCAAGGGCATATCCCACCTGTGTCCTCCTTCCTTCCTGTTCAAGATCTGCAAACAGAAGAGTCCTCTTTCTCTGTCAGGTACAGGTCACCCTGGCAGTCCCTTTATGATGCAGCCGTTCACAATCCCAGGGGGCCTAGACACCAATGCCCTCTCCCAGGTTGAGGCCTCCACCAGCAGCGGCACAGCCAAGGCAGTCGATGTGTCTGTCACCATGGTAAGTTCAGACATATTTCCTTATTTTCAATGGAGAACATTTTTTTTATCTGCTTGTTACTCAAGTTGTTCTTTGTTTTTGTTATAATGTATTGATGTTAGGTCAACATAAACATAGGTAAACAGGTGAGACAGTTAGATCTAGTAATTAATGCCTTGTTGACATAAGCACCTGTGAAAACATATTTTGTTATTACCAATATCATCACTATTTATTATTGGTAGATTTAGTAGTCATACTATGTCACTTTACTATAATCACCTTTATATTCAACATAAAACTTTGCCTATCTTGTATAGCTTTGGGGCAAGTTATATGATATACATTGTTTCTGTTGCTATCCATACATTCAGTAGATAATCTGATCTCTTGTGTTTGATAATGTTAAAGATTGGGATACATTTAGATTTAAGTAATTTTGAAACTTTAGCTTATTAAATGATATATTTTTGATAGACAGTTAACCAGTAGTTGGCATCCAATCTTGCCATAACACACCAGGCCCACGTGTTAAATGAAAAGTATCCATACCATGTACACAGTTGAGCCTGCTCTGTGGTATGTGCACCATACAGTGGTTTGCATGTTGTTTTCACATATTAAATGTTTATATATTCAGTAGCAGAAAAGTCTATGAATGACCAGGAACATATTGACATTCATAACTGATTACTCTGATTGTGGCTCTTTCATTGACCATCTGCTTTTCCCAACTGCATAAGGTCTCTTTAAAGAGTATTGTCTCTGTCAAAGTAAGGAATAGGCTGCTTTTGAAGAATCTACATTATCTTTGACTCTGATTCAGATGTAACCTTTGTTAGATATTTTAAACATCTCCTTTAGTGCAAACTTTGTAAGATTGTTTAAAGATTCCAGTTTTTAATGCTAGCATAAAGAAAGGCAGGTTTGATTACAAACTGTATATGCATTGACTATTATGAATAGCAACTCAAACATTATATATTAATGAATCTGTCTGTGGGAGATGGGTATGGCTCTGTGCAGATATAGAGTAAGGTTGTTATTGGTGTTGTTGTTGTTGTTATTATTATTATTATTATTATTATTATTATTGTTATTATTATTGTTATTATTATTGTTGTTGTTGTTATTATTATTATTATTATTATTATTATTATTATTATTATTATTATTATTATTATTATTATTATTATTATTATTATTATTATTATTATTATTATTATCATTATTATTGTTGTTGTTGTTAATGTTATTATTACTATTGTAACTATATTATAAATTTTTTTTATTTTTTGCTATTATTATTATTTTTATTTTTGATTGTAACTATTATTATTATTAATGTTGTTAGTACTACTATTGTTGTCTTTTATTTTAATGTTATTATTATTATAGTCATTAACGTTATCAGTCATTGCTGTTAGTATTTATTCATTCATTCATTCAGATATTCATTTTGATGTCTTCATTTTTATTATTGTTGTGATAAAGGTCATTAAAATTATGGAAGTATTATGTCTCAGAAACAATTATAGTCAAGCTGGTTTTAAGTGCTACATATATATATATATATATATATATATATATATATATATATATATATATATATATATATATATATATATATATAAATTTTTTTCTATTTTCTTTTTGTAATACACTTGATTGATTGTTGTTGTGTGTGTGTAATTGTGCTTGGTCTTTGAACCGAAACGCTTAGCCCAGTGAACTGTTTTGCAGCTCCACAAGGCAGTTGAAGACATGGCCGTAAAGAATCAGGCTCTTGAGCTTCGACTAGCTAAGAAGGCCACTAAAACTTATCTAGAGAAGCTGCAGACTCTCAGTGACCAGTTAGCTTCAATGAAACACTGCCTTCAAAAGGTAGAGATGATAGCTTTCGTTATTGAAGTTTTTGTTTTTTCGTAATTAATTTAATTTTTTTATTTTTTGTGCTCTCTTCTTGTGAGATGTAGAATACGTGTGCTTGTTTTCTGGTTGGAATTCGGTGTTTTGATTTTTATGCCCATGTTTTCAATATGGTGTCACAGTTGAGTGAATACAAATCAAGCGATAAAAAAAGAAGGAAAGAAAGAAAAAGTAAGCTGTGGTTCCTTCTCAGTGTCTGGTTTGGATAACCCAGACAATACACACAATGTCTGCTTGCTTTTCAGGCCAAGCAGCGGACCCAGACACTGGCCAAGGTGGTGGCAGCAGAGAACTCGGGCTCACAGGCAGTAGATCCTCTGCTTCCACTGGATGTCGAGGGCAAGGCCAACGACGCCAAGGAGGAGGCCAGTACCATCTCGTCGCGCAGCTCGGACACCACCCCAGACCACGACGGAGTGAGTTCGTGCCTGCTACCCGAGTGTGATGACGTCATGGACTCGACCGCAGTGCAATACATTGGCAACGGGCATGTCGGCTCAGATGTATCTGGCAAGATTGACTTCGGGTTGACCTCGCTGGAGAAGGATGAGGACGACTCCAAGCCGTCCAGCCAGCAGGGATCCAACACCAAGAGGAAGAGCGAGGAAGATGTCAGCTCCCTGGAAAGCAAGTCATCAACGCCCTCTGCGGCCCACCCACAGGCCAAGGAGACTGCAAACACGGGGAAGAAAATTCCATCAGCTGTTCAGGGGTCACTTGGAGCCCCCTGGCAGCAGCTGCTCTCTCTCCCACCCCAGCAGATGCTGGTCATCGAGAGGATGCACTCGGGAGCAAGGAGATTCGTGGTCCTTGATTTTGGAGCTCCAGTTTTGCTCACAGGTGAGAGGGCCCCTTTGTTTTCCTCCATGGGAAGGAGGTTTTTGATGGTGAGGCAAGTGAAGACGTGTTGTCATGGTGTATGATATACATATTAGTATGTGTGTACACATATATGTGTATATATACACATATACGTATATGTATATATACTTATATGTGTATATATACACATATACGTATATGTAAATATACGCATACATATATGTCAACAGATATATGTATATATTTACATAAATACATGTATATATAAATATATATATGTATATGTATATATATAATTATATATATATACATATATATGTGTGTGTGTGTGTGTGTGTGTGTGTGTGTGTATGTGTATATATATATATATACATATATATATATATATATATATACATACACATACATATACATGTGTATATATATGATATATACACACATATACATACATGTACATACATGTACATACATATACATACATGTACATACATGTATATACATGTACATACATGTACATACATGTACATACATATACATACATTACATACATATACATACACACACATATATATATATATATATATATATGATATATATATATAATATATATATAATATATATATCTATATATAATATATATATATATATAATGTTATATTATATATTGATAATATATATATATATAATATAATATGTATAATATATATATATATATATATATATTTTATATATATATATATATATATATATATATATATATATATTATATATATAATATAATATAAATTTTTTTCTATTTTTCTTTTTTTGTAATAAACTATGATTATTGTTTTTTAGTTGTTAATATATGCTTGGCTTTAACCGAAAAACGTTACCCAGTGAATGTGTATGACAGCTACAAGCAAGTAGAAGATATATGCCGTAAAGAATCATATTAGAGCTTACGCACTAGCTAAGAAGCCACTAAAAACTACTCTAGAGAAGCGCAGACTCTCAGACCAGTTAGCTCAATGAAACACTGCCTCAAAAGGTAGAGATGATAGTTTCGTTATTGAAGTTTTTGTTTTTTCGTAATTAATTTAATTTTTTTATTTTTTGTGCTCTCTTCTTGTGAGATGTAAATACGTGTGCTTGTTTTCTGGTTGGAATTCGGTGTTTGATTTTTATGCCATGTTTTCAATAGGTGTCACAGTTGAGTGAATACAAATCAAGCGATAAAAAAGAAGGAAAGAAAGAAAAAGTAAGCTGTGGTTCCTTCTCAGTGTCTGGTTTGGATAACCCAGACAATACACACAATGTCTGCTTGCTTTTCAGGCCAAGCAGCGGACCCAGACACTGGCCAAGGTGGTGGCAGCAGAGAACTCGGGCTCACAGGCAGTAGATCCTCTGCTTCCACTGGATGTCGAGGGCAAGGCCAACGACGCCAAGGAGGAGGCCAGTACCATCTCGTCGCGCAGCTCGGACACCACCCCAGACCACGACGGAGTGAGTTCGTGCCTGCTTCCTGAGTGTGATGACGTCATGGACTCGACCGCAGTGCAGTACATTGGCAACGGGCACGTCGGCTCAGATGTATCTGGCAAGATTGACTTCGGGTTGACCTCGCTGGAGAAGGATGAGGACGACTCCAAGCCGTCCAGCCAGCAGGGATCCAACACCAAGAGGAAGAGCGAGGAAGATGTCAGCTCCCTGGAAAGCAAGTCATCAACGCCCTCTGCGGCCCACCCACAGGCCAAGGAGACTGCAAACACAGGGAAGAAAATTCCATCAGCTGTTCAGGGGTCACTTGGAGCCCCCTGGCAGCAGCTGCTCTCTCTCCCACCCCAGCAGATGCTGGTCATCGAGAGGATGCACTCGGGGGCAAGGAGATTCGTGGTCCTTGATTTTGGAGCTCCAGTTTTGCTCACAGGTGAGAGGGCCCCTTTGTTTTCCTCCATGTGTGTGTGTGCGTGTGTGTGTGTGTGTGTGTGTGTGTGTGTGTGTGTGTGTGTGTATGTATGTATGTATGTATGTATATATGTATATATGTATATATGTATATATGTATATATGTATATATATATATATATATCTATATATATATATATATATGTATATATATATATATATATACATATATATATATATATATATATATATATATATATACATATATACATATATACATATATACATATATACATACACACACACACACACACACACACACACACACACACACACACACACACACACACACACACACACACACACACACACACACACACACACACACACACATATTATAATTGTAATTAGACAAGATATAGATAGGGAGATAGATAGATGTAATTTATATATAGATAGCTAGATAGATATAGATATAATATTTATATATATATAATTATGTATATTTTATATATGATATATGTTATATATATGTATATTATCTATATATAATATTATATTATATAATATAAAATATATAGTGCATCTATCTATCTATCTATCTGTAAATAATGTATTTTTCTGAATTTTTGTATTGCAGTCCATTAAAAATGTCCGTTTCCTTTTGGCTTTTACAGATGTGGTGATACCAGCTTGTGGTGATTTAGTGTCGCTCAGCATTGATATCTGGATGACGGGAGAGGAGATGGATGGCGAGAGGTTGGTTGTGGCCTCTGACATCGGCATGAGACCTCTCATTCTTGCAGATTTACAACCGCCACCACTCTGCAGGTATCTGAAGGTAAGCTGTAACGTATATTTCTTCCATTGCTGTCCCTTGTGCATGTTGTAAGGACTGGTGATATGGTTATACTTTACACTTCGCCTGTCAGGAGAGAGACTGGATAGATCTCACCTAAGTGAAACAAAATTCTGACATCCGTGGATAATATTTCTGTAATCGTTAAACAGGTAACAACACTGGGAAGGTACGGCATGAACACCTCATCGCAGTGCAGAATACCTGTTGGCGCCTTTTATGGGCACACACTCATTCTCCCCTGGCAGCTGCAAGGGAGTCTCCCACCTCCTGGCATTGTCAACAAATTGTCAGCCCAGGTAGGTATTCAGGAAAGAGAAAGTTGCGGCAGAGTTTGCATCGAAAACAGATTCTTTTTGATGGATTCTGGGTGTCTAGGATGCACACATAGCCACCTACACTTGTGCTCACTATGTCATGAATATTTTTTATGAAAGTGTAAATCACCCATGGATTGTATATATGATCAGTTCTTTTGTTTACCTGATATGTGTCTGAAAAGATGCAGTCCCTCTTCCCTTCACACATATTATAAAATCTCAATGGCTTTCTAGACTCAGCTGACGGTCCTGAGCAGTGTTGTGGAGGACATTGGATGCCGCTACAGTCTGGCCTGCAGCAAGCTTAGGTCTTTGCTGAACCCTCTGCTCATGAGCCCCACCGCACCAACTGGCCCCAATTCATCCTCGGGTCTCTCAGAACCCCCCTCTATAGGGTCGCGTGATGCTGACTTGGAGAGGAAAATCACACAGGCTTATCAGGTTTGATATGCTATAGATTTTGGGAAAATAATCTTTTTCAGTTTTATAGGAAGGGTTCTGAAAAATCTTTACAGGTTGTATTACCTTTTTATTTCATTTAGTGATAGAACCCTTTATATTCTTAAAATTGACAAGTATTACTCTTTTAGTTTAAATTACAGCATTTCTGAGGATTTTTACAGAATAGATGCCATTCTCAAGATAATGATCTTTCCAGGAGTGTATGCTAGAGCAGCAGCACCTCAACTTGGTTGTGTCCGTGATGCGTCGTCTGCAGAGGGTGGGAGGCAGCGGAGAGGGCATCACTGGACAGTTTTCTCCTACTTCCTCTGCTTCTCGTGACAGTAAACAACAGTTTGTGACAGCTGCAAACTGTGCATCTGACAAATTAGCCACTCTGATGCAGTATCTGCTCAATTGTCTTTTAACGCTGTCTCTCCCAATACCTAGCATGTCGGTATGTGTCTTCTGAACATTGTTGTACTTTAGAGAAGTGAAATAATTGAGAGATATATTTAACTTATCTAAACTTTAATCAGATTTTCAGTACATATCTCATTCATACCCTGATGAACATTCTTCCCAAAACAGGTTCCACATAATCTTATGGAATGGTGTGGACCAGAACAGGCGAGAGTGCTTGTAGAGCAGGTGTGCGTGCGAGGGCCAAAGGGTGCGCAGGTGGGAGTAGCCTCACTCCTGGCCCGCCTGTGCGCTGGTCAGCCCTGGTGGGGAGACTTCCTGGCCAGCACCATGATCACCCTCTTTTCATCAAGCAACACCCTGCACTTCCCAGCCACAAGGTGAATAATGTGGTCTGATTGATTATGCTTTGTGATAACAAGGTAAAAAGGTAGATTTGTGAATATTTGTTCATATTTTCTTTTCTTTCACAAATTTCAGATTTTTTTTCAAGGTGGTTGTCTCTAAATAGACATGTAAAGATACAGACAGGTAGAAAGGGTGGTCAGAATGGATAGAGAAGCATAGATGATTTTTTAATACTCTCTCTTTCCATTGTTTATTCATAGTTTTCCTTAACAAAAGTACTAACCATAGAAACATTACAAACATGCTTTCACTCTCTCCCACTCCATGCAGAGTCTTCGCCCTGCTCACCTTCCTCGGGCAGAAGAGCGTGGGGAGCGGGCGCGGAAGCCAGGTTATTGATGCAGTCCTGCGGGTCCTGTCAGCCCAGCTTCACAGCAGTGGGAGCCAGGTACAGTATGGTCCTGTCCCTGTATCAGCGGCAGGGCTGGACAACATCTGGCAGCCGTGGCAGGTCGCATCATCGCAGGTGGACACGCATCTTATCTCCTGGCTCTTGCTCTACCTCTCGCTCTGCCTGGATGCCCTCACGCCCACCCGCAAGAGCGACAGTGACAAAGGCAAAGAAAATGGTGGGTTGTGGTTTCGTGATTGTCTGATTTCTCTCTCAGTATATCTTTTGTTGTCTAACTCTCTCTTATGCTCTCATGAAGTCTTTGTCATTCACTCCCCCCCCTTTCTCTCTCCCTCTCCCATTCCCTCTCCTTCTCCTTCTCCCTCTCCCTCTCCCTCTCTCTCTCCCTATCCCTATCCCTCTCTCTCTCCCTCCCTCCCTCTCCCTCCCTCCCTCCCTCCCTCCCTCCCTCCCTCCCTCCCTCCCTCTCTCTCTCTCTCTCTCTCTCTCTCTCTCTCTCTCTCTCTCTCTCTCTCTCTCTCTCTCTCTTCTCTCTCTCTCTCTCTCTCTCTCTCTCTCTCTCTCTTTCTCTTTCTCTCTCTCTCTCTTTCTCTCTCTTCTCTCTCTTCTCTCTCCTCTCTCTCTCTCTCTCTCTCTCTCTCTCTCTCTCTCTCCTCTCTCCCTCTCTCTCTCTCTCCCTCTTCTCTCTCTCCTCTCTCTCTCTCTCCCTCTCTCTCTCCCTCTCTCTCTCCCTCTCTCTCTCCTCTCTCTCTCCCTCCTCCTCTATCTCTCTCTCTCTCCCTCTCTCTCTCTCTCTCTCTCTCTCCTCTCCCTCTCCCTCTCCCTCTCCCTCTCCCTCTCCCTCTCCCTCTCTCTCCTCTCCCTCTCTTTCTCTTCCTCTCTCCCTCTCATCTTTTTAAAGTCCACTGTTGACTACATCAACTGGGACTAAAAATAATGATAATAAAATAAATAAAGAAAGAGATATATAAAAGTTTTTTGTTTTGATAAGATGAACTTTCAAGGGTGTACACCTCTTAAAAAAACATAGGAGTTTGGTTTGTAGATAGAATACATTTGTTTTTTTCTATTTATCTTAAAAAATGTATAGACAAGCCTTGCCTAGACACACTTACCATCTGTATTAATGTAAACTGTCGTTACAGGATATCATTTTGTTGCAGGTGGCCGCTGGACCTGGCTGACAGCTGAGACCTGCCTGCAGCGGAGGGGTTCGGAGGCCAGATGCAGTGCTCCTAGGGCCTCTCGTGACCGTCTTCGCAAGCGCCTTGTCTACCACCAAAAGCAGCAGCTGGTGAATCTCGAAACAGCTACCAAGTCCCTGGGGGAGGTCACAGCCGGGGTAATTGCTTGTGAATTTTGTGCCTTTCATTTCTCACTTTGTTTTATGTTGTTCTTGTAGTGTGTTGTGTTCTTTTTCTTTTCTTATTGAATATAATAAGTAGTCTGGATGCACTATAAAATGATGAACTGCATTCATATGTCATGGGGAACAAAAGTTTGTCATGCATGCAGTTATTATAGTAGAATTAGTGGAATTATATTATTTTCATGATTGGGATGTAAAATATAATGTGGTTTTAGAAACAATTTTGTAAGGCCTTCATGTATGCAGTGATTAATAGATCTAGAATTATGAAGAGAATGAATTTGGTGGCCATATCGTAAGTACAGGTTTGCTGTGTGGTGTGTGTTTTCAAAACAGTGTTGGAGTAATATGATTTTTTGTTTGTTTGTCTGTTTTTTTATGAGTGGCAAGTCATTACTTATGGGAGACTTTAGTTCCAAGAGTCATCCTTTGGAGCCATCCCTCCTCAGCATTTGACCCCCCCCCCCCCACCTGTAGAACTCTTCATTGCTGTAAATGTCAACAAAGTTTAACACACCTGCACACCATGCTTTGTATCTTAGGTTCAAGTATGCAAGGCTCAAGCATTTTGTGTCATGTAACTTGGCCATGGTATATGATATTCCATATTGTTACTGTACAGCAAGTTCTAGCAGGACTAAGTGGAGAAATTTATCAGAAGCTGGACACCATACGGAGATCCATTGTTAGAAGATACTCTCGCACGACCTCTGCCTCGTCGAGCGGAGGAGGAGGAGGGGCGCGCAAGGATGATGGGGAGCCACCGCAGGATGCCTTCATGCCCCTGGACCGAGCCAACGCCCTCTCGGTGGCACACGGACTCATTAAGCTGCTCATGAACTCCAGCTCCCCGTGCTGTGTGGACTCCTTCCTCCTGACTTGCAAGGTGAGCGTGGCTGCAGAAACTGCTTTTCTTTCTTGTTGTAGTGATATCACTGATTATTATATGTGTTGCCAGTTAACATTATTCTCTAAATTGGTTTAGATTATTGTTATTGTAAATGTTTTCATGTATCTTTGGTTTTATATAAATTTCTTTTGCAGTGTATACATTTATTATCATCATCATCATCATCACTTTATTATCATCATCATCATCATCATCATCATAATTATTATAATTATTATTAATATAATAATTATCTTCTCATTATCATTGTTATTGTTGTTGTTGTAATCATCATCATTATTATTGTTATCATTAATTTATTATTATTATTATTATTATTATTGTTATTATTATTATTATTATTATTATTATTATTATTATTATTATTATTATTTAACCCACTGTTTGTTGAACTTGAATTGTTGAACGTGAACAAACAATGGGTTAAGATTTACAATTTGCAAATAAGTATCTTTGAAATGTAAATCATGCTAAAGGCTGAGGATAAGGTTTACAGATTTTTTTTTTTTTCCCCCATTAGTAAACACACAATCCTTCTCAGAAATTAAATTGTTATTTATCTGTACTCCTTCATAGGTGATTGGAGGTCTAGTAAGTGTGACAAGGCCAAGTCCAGCCTTGACGGAAATTGTGACCCGGACGCAGCTGGGAGCTCTGTTGCGTCATGCCCTCACACTTGACACCACCTGGGGAGCTCCTTGGGCCCTTCATGCACTTACTTGTCTGCTACAGGATATTCTTGAAGGTATGTTTTCATTTCCTTGCTCTTGTCGAGAAAGGTGTAGAGGTTTGTAAATAGCACATGGGTTAAGTTATGTTTCACTTATATATTTTGTGGACTTTTACCACACAGGTGAGCGCTTATATGGCAGCGTAGTCATGAACACAGAGCAACACAGGGAAGAAGTTGAAAACTTTGACATAGCGATGGATGGCGCACGGGCAGCAGCAGCAGCGGCAGCGGCGGCGGCAGCGGCAGCTGCAGCTGCAGCAGCAGTCCCTTCGACATCAGGAACTACCTCAGCTGCTGCTGTTGTAGCTGGGCCCTCAGGAGCTGCAGCAGGCCAGTCAGGATCCTCAGGACCCACTGGGCCCACAGGGAATGGAGTGGCACCGACTGTGAATGGGTCAGCTGCTGGAGAGGGAGGCACTGGATCTCCCCAGAGCAATGCATCACCATTAGGAGGTGCATGTGTGGTCACCCAGAACTGCCAGGCGGACCAGTCAGCCACACCCCTGAGCCCCCCTGTGGTGGGCATGGCCACAGCGCACTACACTACCCTGGAGGAAGAGGACATACCTGGTAAGAATGGCCTGATAACTTCTGAATTGTTATGAGGAGAAATAGTGTTAAACTCTTGATTTGCCATTCGTCTTCTCCCCATTTTGAACAGCAGGATAGTATTGCTTTTTTTTTTTTTCTTCTTTTTTTCTCATTATATTTTGTATGATGAAATGGATATAGTTATATGCATATTGTGTATGATCAGTTGGCAGATAGATTAAGATATCCATTTATTAACTGTTGGATGCTCTTTTCTCACATCAGGAAAATATTCCTTCCTTGACTTAGAAGACAGCTCCGAGAGTGAGGACATGATTGGAGAGTACCTAGCAGACATGCCGGCGTTTGTTGGCGGGGCCTCGAACAACAGCATTACCTCATTTGAACTCGCTGTGTCAAAGTAAGTTGTCAGATCAGGTGCTTTGTTGTTTATTGACATTGTGTTAAAGTAAAGACAGTTGAGCTTTGTGTTAGTTAGATAATAAGACATAAGTGCAGTGTAAGGAAAATACATTTGTTGTCTATTCTGATTGTGTATTTTTTTTTTTTTTTTCTTTTTTTTTTTTCTCTCTTTTTTTTCTCTTTCTTTTTCTTCTTTTTTTTTTTTTTTTCTTTTTTCTATCTTCTTTCCCCCTAGTCTTCCCCCACCCTACCCACCTCCACTGCCCACTCAATCGTCATCCCGCAGTGGCAAGGACTCCCGCATCGGAGACTTGGTGGCGGGACCTCTGGCCAGCTCACACCCTGGGATGGACCACTCCACAGCTGTTGATGCCAGGCTGGAGGCAGGAGTTTCACTCTTGTCTGAGCTTAGGCTGCATATGATGGCTGCTGTCCACACATCCAGGCTCAGTCTAGCTGTCACTGCGCCACTAAAGGTACAGTTTTTTTTTTTTTTTTTTTTTTCTTGTCTTCTGTTTTCTATTTTCTATTTTGATTGTTATATATTTCATATCAGTAATTATATTGACAAATATTTGTCTTGTTTATAGTGCACATATTTCATACATATTTCACATAATAAATTCTGGTTAAGGTTACCCTTTTAAGTAAAAATTTATTTTGTTGTGTGTATATATCCTCGTTCTGAGTGGTTATTACGATCAACTTCAGGTGAACAACGGCATGTGGGGTGACACTGAAATCTGTGGCCCGGGTGACCTGACAGGCAGCGTGGAACTCCTCACCGATGTGTTCCAGAAGATTCTCCTACACCTGTCTATGCAGGTATGATACTCAGATATTCTTGTTAACTATTATCTGTGTTTTGAATTGTAGCCCCCTCTTTTTCTCTCTTCTTTTTCTTTGTTTATTTTACCTTTTTTGACATTTCCTGTTTCCTTGATGTTGTAGGAGGAAAGTAATTACAGTATAAGTGTATCCCCACGAAATGCCTTGGCTGGAATTATCAGTTTTGTGGAGCTTCTATGAGCTTTGGCTCTTCATACTCTATAGAAATAAGTAGTGATATTGTATTTTAACCAATTAAACATAGCTGGCACTGTATCATGAATGACCCTACACCATCATTATGTTAGAGAAAGCTAATCTTCCTCTATTGGTAACAGTATTATTGTTTGGTGGTACAGTTAGATATAGGCACCAAAAGTGGAAAAAAAAAAAAAAATCAAGCATTTGCTTACAAACTCCAGCCATGAAAGACTTAGACCTTACAGGCCACTAGCCAATTTTTAATACTGCATATATTATCAGACTGGATCCAGATCTTGGTATATTTCCTATATATTCCTACCCATTTATATATTTATCTATCCATCCGCTTATTTACATAACCTCGTCACTTATCTATTGCTGTTTCAGTTCGATGGCAGCCACGTAGAATCAGTGCTTGGGTTGTGGCTCAGCATCAACTTGGAGCTTGCAGGGGGCAAGTATGCGCCCTCTGTTGCCCCCACTGTGCACCTGACACCAAGAGCCATCTCAGCACTCCTGGCTGCAGTGGTTAGGTAAGAATGGTGGTGAAGGGGTCAGATGGGGGAGATTTATTATTATTATGATGATGATGATGATGATTGAGGGGTATTGAGTTTTGTTTGTATGTTGATATATTTTCTGTTTTCTTCTGAAGGAATTTTGCAGTAGATATTTTTAAGTGTAAAGAACAAATTTGACAATTTTTATTTATTTATTTATTTTTTATTTATTATTTTTTTCCCCCCAAAAAAATACATTTTCATTCGTACTGAATATGGCTTCCCTACTTTGTTATATAGGCATAGATGTTTACTCACTCAGTCGACAATGACATGACTCATGTAATTTTTGCACCTACCCAGAAGTGGAAGTGTCAGCATGCGGTGCTGGTGTCTTGTACTGCAGACGCTCACACTCTGCTGCAACTATACACCCCAGGAACCCACAGCGCCACACCCTACCAGCGCTGATCAGTATGACCATGTAGACTTGGTAAGTATGAGACTAGGGGATTATCTCTCTCTCTCTCTCTCTCTCTCTCTCTCTCTCTCTCTCTCTCTCTCTCTCTCTCTCTCTCTCTCTCTCTCTCTCTCTCTCTCTTTTTTTTTTTTTTTTTTAACAATTTGTTTGAGTAAATTTAGTGTCTTCAAAGTGTGTGGATTTATGTCAAGATGATACATGCTTTGATTTTAGAGGGTGTTCAGTTTCAGTTGAGGAAGTTTGGAATTTATGTTCAGGAAACATTGAAGAATGACCATTTTGTAAATAGAAAACATATAAAGTTCATGCAGGTTTATCTAAAGTAGAGGAGTTTATTTGCAGGAATATGTTGAAGAATGTATGTAATATTAGATGATCTGTGGTTCATGTTTTGCAAAGAGAAAATCAAAATTCTATTAATGTTTGAAATGATATCACTTTCTTTTCAGACTGGAATGTCAATGAATATTGTGACAGATACAAACTTCGTCCCAGCACTACAGAAACTTTTGACTGGATCGTGTGCTACTGGTTCAGATATGCGAAGTGATGTGGTGAGTTGATTGCCTTCTTTTAACCATAGAACTTGTCACTGTGAAAATTGAGTGAGCATAGCTTATAGTGTTTTTAAGGAACTTCTAATGGCTAATCTGTAGAGTGTGTCTTTATTTATGGAAGGCAGTTGTGAAGGATAATTACAAAAGACATGATTTTTGTATATGCATCCATTTGAAAGATTTAGAAAATTAAAGAACAGTATTAACATTACCCTTTGCTCCTTCTTTCAGGTTGGGAGCACCGTTACAGGACTCCTAGAAGACCTCCTCGTCCGGCTTCGTGTGAGATGTGACGTCATCAGCGTGACCAGTGGGCCCGGCACAACCCTGAAACACGCCCTGCTAAGTCTTGTAGCTCGTCTGTTGGAGCCTCAGGGGGCCATCTCGCTCGCCATGGGACCCCTTGATGCCCAGTGCTGTCTCCTGGGCACGCTGCTATCCATGCATTACGATGGCTTGGACAGAATGCATGTCCCTCTTACGATCATCAGTTCAACAGGTGGGTGTTTGGGCATGGCGGTGGAAGGAAGTGGCCAGTGAATTGTTTTTCTGGTCCTTATGATAGTATTTTGAACATTCCTTATGTTTGTCGTTATTATTTTATAAAAGTCTTATTGTTCTAGGATTAGGAATAAGAGACTGTTTTAGTTATTTCCATCAAGTACTGAAACCACATGAACATTTTGACATTGTGAATGTCAGTTTTTCTAAATATCCAATCCTCCCAACAGTGATTCTGGTACATGGCCACTTGGTCTCAAGTGAAGGGATGACCTATGGAGCAAACAACCAGAATGCCACCATGTTAGGGGGCCTCTTCGCCTCTGTGCTTGGATCCGATGGACGCCAGGGGCCAGCACCTTCTCGCCTGGCCCTCCTGTGCTCGCTCCTCAACCTGTCTCGCAAACTAGCACAAACACCACTTGTCAATCCAGCTCAGGTTTGTACTGGTGGCTCTTGATTAAAAGTTGGTAGTGTATATTCTTCATTGCTGTGTCTCATGTTTATATGATTATATGATGTCTAGATATTTGATATTGATTTGAGATGTTTATTGAAATATGGTTATTTTCATATATTATGTATATTCCAATTTGAAAAAAAATATGACCAATAGATGGATAATTTTCTTTGTTTTTTCAATATTAATTACATCATATTACTATCACACCTTTCTTCAGCTAACCACAGTTTGAGATAATCATTTGACCTGTGTATCTTCTCCAGGTTCGTGTGGGAGTGGCAAACTACGAAGCCCAGGAAAGCTCTGGGGGTTCCCTGACTGACTCAAGTAAATTAGAGCAGCAACGCACAGATGCTAGTTCTAGCCAGACCGATGAACACAAGGCCATGCATACCCCCCAGACTTGCTCACATGCCGCCCCAAACAGTGTGCCATGCTTGGCAGATACAGGTAAGTGGTTGTTCCTTTTAGTTCTTGATTTTGGATGGGTTAAGTGATCTCGTGAAAGATTTGAAGTGATTGAAATGAAAGCGTGATATCTTACTGTAAAGGTAAAAGGAAAGTAGAAAAATTTAATTATTAGAAAGGTTAGTGATATAGGTATATATATTCTTTTAGTGCTTAAGTATAATGTTATTGGAAATAAAGAGTTTAAATTAGAATGTGTAAGGTGTGCTCTAAAAGTTGGTCACATTTGCTTCTTTAGTCTCACACTCACTTCAAGTCCAGAGCTGAGGTATGTTAAAAGAATCCAAAAGCATGAATTTTCTGCATGTGCAAATACTTCCCCAAACGAAACTCACCCCTGGTAACCTCTTCTGCAGTATTACAAAATGGAGAGACGATGCAGCTGCTTCTGAAGTCGGTGGCAGCTTGTGAAGGCAGCAGTGTGTCCATGCTCTTGGGCACAGTCAGTGGAGAGGTCTCAGAGAAGCTGTGCTTAGGGGAGACCTTGACTGATGCCCTCTACCAGCTCCTGCTCACACTCAATGCCAAGGCCACAGCGCCAGACCTCATTCTGAGACCTGTTGTGGAATTCATCACCCCAGGTTTGTGTGTGGGGATGGAGGAAATGTTACTATGAGAAATAGGTGTCAAAAAGAGTAGGTTCATAAAAAGTCCATGAGAAGATTCATTTCATTAATATAATTCCTTTTCTCACAGGTGGGTGGTGGAGTCCCCCCTCACTGTCAGAACCAGCTCTCTGTTTCTTCACAAGAGTGCTTGACTGTCCGGCAATACTCGAGAAATTTGCTGCGCTTGGGGGCATGAAGGTATGGCATTTTTACTATATTTTAGTAATTTTGTTATTTGCTGAATTTGTTAGTGTTTGAAAGAGAGAATTTTTAGTATGTCTTTTATGCTTTTAATAATGCTCTGACAACCTACAGTAAGTTTTTTATTTTAAGAAAATCTTAAAAAGGAAAAATTAACTTGGAATCCCTCTTTGCATTGACAGATGCTGTGGGAAAACCTAGTGAGCAGTGTAGGGATGATGGGAGGTGGAAGAGGTGGCTTGGTGACAGCGGTCATGAACCACCTTGCTCCTCCTCTCCCGCCTTCAACACACAACACACCCTCAAACAAACGCAACGAGACGGTTGAGCAGAACCAGGGTCTGTACAACTTCGCCCCACTGGCTGTGGTAACATCAAGCAACCCAACTGCAAGACCTGCCAATGTCCTCGTGGACTCCAATCAGCTGTTCCAGAGGACTAAGGTATGTGTCTCAAGTCCTTGTTTTCGTGATTGTATTTGAATTGATTCCTACAAAGATGCATTTGTTTTTGTTGTTTATTAATGAATTTATTTATTTATTTACTTTTTCTTCTAATGTAATGTAACTTCTTTCAATTTTGAAGAAGGTTGTCTGCCTTTGAGTCTTTGGTTTGTGAAAAAAGTGATTGTTTCTCTATCCTTTCAGAGTGCACCCTGGTCATACCACTTCTATCCTGACGAGAGCTGGGTGGACTTGAACCTGACATTACCCTGTGCCGTACTGCTGCATGAGGTCCATCTGCTACCTCACACAGTGTCCCTTGTCTGTAAGTCTCCTCGCACTGAGTAAAGAAATTTGTACCAGTAGTCAGTAGTTACTAGTTTATCAGGATTGATACCTTCAGTGAGATGTTGATAGGAAGTTGTTATTGCGGTGGGATAAAAGAATTGTGGTACAATTTTTGTTTTGAAGAAGAGGAATAGAATTTCAGTCCAGTGCCATGCCAATGGCCTGATTATTTCTCTGATTGTTCAGTTTGCATTACCTTGTGATTGATGATGATATTAGGATTTTTTAATTGTATTTCCAGTGTATTATATATACTTATGCAGAAGTATCATACCCATGTTTTTCATAATTTCACGAATGTTAACCTGGATCTAATTTTTTTCAGCATGTCCATCAGCAGTATCAGTAGAGGTAGGTGTTGAGGGTGGATACCTGATGCCAGTGAGTGGCCCATTGAGCACCGCCGGCCTCTCTCGCGTCCGCCTCGTCCTCCCTCGGCCTGTAGTTGCCTCGATTGTCGTTGTGCGCCTCCATCGTCCACGAGACTCCTCCACTCTTGGACTGTCTCAGCTCAAACTTCTTGGAACCACAACCTTCAGGGAAGCATCCAGAGGCGTCCACGAAACGGCCATCAGTGATCACACGCCCCACC
The DNA here is from genome assembly GCF_015228065.2 of Penaeus monodon. Classification (NCBI taxonomy): domain Eukaryota; kingdom Metazoa; phylum Arthropoda; class Malacostraca; order Decapoda; family Penaeidae; genus Penaeus; species Penaeus monodon. Next base: position 38,601,758 of record NC_051392.1, read on the forward strand.
GTGCGAGGTATTCCCGATAAGTTGATTTGTTTGTTAGTGCTATAGGCTTGGTTACATCAGTGAAAATTTAATGATTGATTTACATTTTCAACAGACCACCCAATATAATTTCTAAAATTTCACTTGTTCTTTACTGACAACTTTTAACCTCGTCAGCATGTGGTGGCTCCGCCTGATCCACCAGTGCATGTGCCGTGTGGAGGGAGGCCTGAGTGTTGGCGTGGAGGCAGGAGCATCTGTGTCGGGAGTGATGGAGGCGTGTGTGACACTCCTCCTGACTCCACCAGGGCCACTCCACCTTGCCCCTCTAGGCTCAGCTCCACTGGAGGCTACCACGCTGGCTCTCGCAGCCCTCTCTCCCCAGCTGCTCCACACCCTGATCATGACGCTCCTCACACACCCTCTCTTACGCCAGCCAGCAGGTTAGTGCATGGTAGAGGGGGTTAGCTACTTTTTTGGTATAAACATGATAACAGGGACTTGAGTAACACCTACTTTGATTACTCTCGTACTTTTTAGGCTCTTTCTTGAAATTTTGATGAAGCTTATTGAATTGCTGTACTTGTCCTTCCTCTACTTAACTCCTGAATGTACTAACAGGTGGTAACAGCTTGGACGCAGCTATAGCTCTCCTGTATGAACTCTGTGTGGGAAACAGCAGTATGGAGGGTGTAACAGTCTTAATATCATGGCTGAACCACATAGTATTGCACCCTGCAACCCCCTCGCCAGCAACTGATGACTACCACAGTCTGGGCACCTCCCAGCAGCAACAACAGCAACAGCGGTCACCACAAGAACTATGTGTGAATGGCGGTGTTAGTGCTGAGGTGTTGCATTGCATTGCTGCAGTGCTGTGGAATACTCCACATGACACCACAAGCCTCATAACAGATGAATTATTCAGGTATGGTCTGATTTTCTTAGTTACCAGCACATGTGCTTAATCACAAAAATATTTTGGAAAATGCAAGTTGCATTCATTACAGATTTTATTTATGTACTGTTATTGGGTTATCAGGAGTGTGATTCCATGTCTTCCATGGAATCAGATTTTGATATTATCTTTATATTTTAGGCGTGTGTATGAGTGGTCAGAGAGAGTTGAAGGTGAAGTGAAGATCGGGCTGGATCACATCATGTGCTCCATGTGCCATGTGCGGCCACAGCTCTTCACCCAGCTACTGCTCAACATGGCAGTGCTGACTGTGATTGACAATAACCAGTCAATAACTGATGACAGGTAGGTGTTTTCTTTCTTGTTTTCATTTTCCTTTTCTTTAGTGTTTCTTCCATTTTCTATTCTCATGATTATTCTAACATTTACAAGTACTCATCAAGCAGTGGGATTCATAATAGTTTTCTTATAATCAGCCTACTGATTAGCAGGACACTAAAAGACACTTTTGCTAAAAAATGCAGAAAAGACCGAGAAGCAGAGATTCGGGCAGCCAGAACAGACGACATGAAGGAAGGAGTGGAGGGCTCCTCAGGAGCAGTAGAGGGTCGTCTCATCCTGCAGGACCCCAGTGTCATCTCCCTCACACCAGCACACCTGCAGACCCTGGCCACAGTTGCACAGTCTCCGCAGGCAATACACCTGATGTTGGACTCGGGATTCCCATTGTTGCTTGTTCATGGTATTTTGGGTGAGTGCAGTTGGGGATTTTTTTAAATTTTCAGTTCATGGATTTTGTCTCTTTTCAGATATCTTGGTCTTAATTATTCATAGCAACACTGCAAAATAGATCCAGATACATTATTGCATGGTATAGCAATACTAATTACCTCTTGTTTCAGAATGGTGCAAGACAGAAGTGTTGCACCAGGTAGAGAGCTGCACATCCTCAAGTGCTGGGGAAAGTGCAACTGACCTGGAGAAAGCAAGTGTCGCAGAGAAATCGCGCAATGCGGAAGACACCCTTTCCTCTGCCACCCCTCAGGCCCCCCCACAAATCAGGGCTGCTATTGTCCCAACGCTGAGCACGTCCTTGGTGGCGCACACGCTGCACACCCTGGCTGCATTGTGTGCTGAACCTCCAATGAAGGACTGGCTAGGATCTGCTGAGGGATCTGTGTTCTGGTTACCACTGTTGACTGTTCTTGGTAGGTTGTGAGGTGGTGTCATTCATTCTAGGATCTGACAGAAAGTGTATGCTAAATCTCTCTATACATTTTTATTACTGGGATTAACTTAATTTCTTGAATGTAAGAGGAAAATCTAATAATTTAGACAAAGTAGATGGAACATTAGGTCAATTGTGCCTCCACAGGTGACCCACTGGTACGAGGCAGTGAGCCATTGATGCGAGGTTCTGGTCCCTCTGGTGGAAGCGACAGCGACTACAGCAGCGTGGAAGATGCGACCATCCATCTAATGAGGCAGTGTTGCCACAACCACCCTCACAACCAAAACCTTTTGGCATCAACGCTGTGCCATCTTATCCAGCGGCAGAACATCCCCCCTCCAGGTAAGAGGTGGAAGGTGCTGAATTCCCTCAGTATTTAGCAGTCTTTTCTTTTCATTTTATTCTTTATCAACATAAGAAAATGGAATTAGTTTTTAGGATGTGCTAATTGAATTACCTAGGGAGGATTTACAGACTGGAAATGAACGGAAGTTTATATGAGAAGCTCAATTAAATAAAATAGTTTTATAGAATATTCACCCTTCAGAAAATAAATATGAGGAACAAGAATAATAATGAGATAACACAAGTAATGATGAGGAAAATTCTGAAAAAGGTAAATCAGTTTGTTAGTAGTGCCAGAGATTATATGTCTTGTTAGAGCTTAATTGAAGTACTTTTTTCAGATGATAAAATGTGCTCTTTATTTTCAATATTTTGATAGGCTAAAATTACTAAAGTGACCTTCAGTGTTGGCAGATATCCCCATTGCTGATAAAATGAATCTTGATTTAGTGCATCTCACACACTTTCTCTCCTTAGGTGGAGTGAGCTACTTGCACTCCCTTTCTGGGTTCACGCGACGCCTAGTCCTTCAGCTCCTCTTGGAAACGGAGCGCGTGGTGGTGCACATCAACAGCCCCCAGGGAGGCCTTTCTTCGCCCACGGGGTGCAGCCTCCCCCTCCTCACACAACACCCCAAATTTGGAGCGGGACACAAGACTAGGCTCCTCAACCTCCCCACCACCACCACCATGTCGGATATTGTCAAGATGGTCACAGGTTTGTGAAGTTGCTTTTGTTTTTCTCTTTCTTTTTTTTTTTTGTCTCTCTTTTTCTCAAGTATTTGTAGGGAAACTGGAAGTCCCCTTTCCAATTTAGATTATGTAATGCAATCTTGACATTTTGAAAGGCTAGGATTATTCAGTACCTATTACCATTGCATTCATGGTAATGTATATTTTTTTGTTTTGTATCTTGCTTAATGCCTTTTATTATAACTTCACTCTACATGAACAAATTGTAAAGAAAAGAGAATAAAATACAGATATGAGAACACTGCTTGCATTATCTAACGGAGCTCATATCTTTCAGAAATCATAATAGGCTAACCATATGTTTTATGCATAACAGATTCACTTACAAACAAATATACCAGGATATTCGACACAGAAGATGTCTCATTTTTATCAGCGTTAGCTATTCTCCATTCTCAGTTCCCTGTTATGATAGCAGACTTTGTGCTCATACTGAAATCCTCCTCCAGACTGGTCAAGAGGCGTGCTGAGCAACTCGGGCGACCTGGAGTTGGGCAGCAGCGGAGACAGAAGGGATGCGAACGAAGTGGGTCACCTGGAGCTGGTCGACAAGCTTTCGGTTGCAGCAGGAGTCACAGCCAAGGACAAGAGGGAGAAAAACAAAGTCAATTCGAGTATTCACAGCAGGATGTCCAAGAGAGGTCAGTCTTTGTATATGCACTTGTGGGTGATTTGTGTTTTGCATTTTGAGTCTGTGGAAGAGATACAATCTTTATATGGATGTTGTGTTAGAGTGCTAGATGTATAGAATTTCTTGGGTATTACATACATGAGAAAATCAAGATCTTGGTGAAAAGCAAGGATTTTACTGTGTGTGATCTGCAGGAATCTTTGATCTTCACTATATTTTATGTTCTAGCCACCGAGCAGGACAGCCAGTCCAGCAAGCCAGTGACAGCAACATCGAGTGCCTCATCTTACGTCTTAGTGCACGAGAGCCTGGGCAGTTCCTCAGGCCTGCCTTCCACACTCACAGTGGCCCAGGTGATGGCTGCTCTGCGTCACGAGGGCCACCCGCCTTCCTCACACATCACCCTCACTTTAACCAACAGAAGGGACCATGCCAGAGGTAGGATGTTATCTGAATTTTGCCCTCAGCCTTTTAAAAATGACAGTGCTGCTCTTTTTGCTAGTGATGAGGATTGTAAGTAGAATCAAATGAAAGCCTACAATTCAAGTCTTTCCGCCAGAAGGTGAAAGTGGACGAGAGGCCCTTCTGCTCTGTACGGAACCGCTGCCATCTACCCTGCATGTGTTCACGAGTCAGGGCGGCCTCTCGCTCCTGGCCCAGCACATGTCGCTTCTCTACCCAGACACAGGACAGCAGGTCAGTCAGTCTGTTTGTCTGTTTTGCACTTGGTTTGATATTGATGGTATTGCAAGTTCTTATTGTTGTTACTGGGCTTCAGTTTCTCCTTTTAGAAATGGAAGAATTGGGAGAAGAGTGAAGAGGAAAATAAGGATGACTCTTTTTCATGTTATTTTTATTTTTATGGTTTATCAAATATATATTGTGAAATGTGTGGAAAATTATTATTTAAGTTAAATGTGTGATATATAGAGCTTTATAGTTTTGAAGAAGCTATGACACTGTCTATTATGGTAATGATTTTTTTTTTTTAGAGATTAGAGTCTTGTGTTTATAAGAGTTTGATGAATAAGGCAATGTTACCTAATATTTGGAGGATAATTTAAAAACTGATTAGCTGGAATATTACTCCCTTTCTTCCTCCTCCTACTCTCCCTTTCCTCTATTCATTTTCTTTGTCTCTTCCATTCCTTCCTCCTCTCCTCCTCTTCCTCCCCTTCCCTCTCCTCTCCCCTCCCTCCTCCTCATTCCTCTCCCTTCCTCTCCTTCCTCCTCCCGTTCCTCCCTTCACTCTCCTCTCCCCTCCCCTCCCTCCTCTCTCCCCTTCCTTCCCCTTTCCCCTCCTCCTCCTTTCCTCTTCTCCTCCTCCTCCTCCTCCTCCTCCTCCTCCTCCTCCTCCTTGCTTCTCTCTCTCTCCTATTCTCCTCTTCTCTCCCCCCTTTCCCCACCTCTCACTTCAAGCCTCCCACCTCCCCTTCCTTGTCAATTCTCCTGCTCTCCCCTCTTTTCCCTCCTCCCCTGTTCATAGGGTTATTTCATTTATTTGAAATTCACACAGCAGAGTTTCAAAGTTCTAACCCCAAACTATCATTTTCTTCCCCTGCACTATTTGCAGCAGCCCAACAACACTGCATCAGTGCGAAGTGGCAACGGCGACAAGGGCGAGATTGTTGTGGAGAACGACTGGGTCAGTGTGGAGATGAATGACTATGAGGTGAACTAGTAGCTTCTATTCGCCCTCGCACGGCTAATTCTTTCAGTACTTTTTGTTTTGTTGTGCTGATGAGTTGTCTATGAATTTCTTTATTCCCCTTTCCCCCCTGATGCGTCACTTTCCGTAGGACGTCACCTCGTCCAAATAGGGTTCTGGTAATGCTCTTAGGGGATGGAAGAGGGAAGGTTTTGTGTCTATGATACTGTGATTGTTAACTGGCATTAGTGGGGTTATGATACTAATTTTAGAGGAAGAGGGTTTGTTATTATCATTCATTGTGAGAAAATGTTGAGAAGATCTTTGCAAGTTGCTCAAGTAGGATCAAATTAGGACGAAGGAATGATTAACATATTGTTCCTATGCCGCTCTTCTGGATATTTCCATTTGAAAGATGAGAGTATTTGAGTAAATACAATTCTCGAGAGTTGCTGCAGGGTCCCATCACATTCGAGCGAGTGTACCGTAAAGATAGCCAACAAGTACTGAAAAGGCTTAGTTTTGCCAGATGTATACTTATCCTCTGAATATATGGAAAAACACCAAGCCACTAAGCATGACATTCACAGGCATTAATTTCAATATATTGTATTTCTGCAATGCTTCCACAGTCTGCAAATGTGTTTGATTACCTGGTGATGGGAGGAGGGAGTGGGGGCTCTCCAGGACCCATGGGAGGGGGCACAGTCAGCTTGTTGACACTGCCCTCCATCCCACCCCATGCACTCGGGGCCTTCACCCTTTTCCTGCGGCTCCCTGGCTATGCAGAGACACTCCTCAAGGACACCCACAAGGCTTGCTGTCTGCTCAGACTTGCCTTGGGGGTCACAGATGACGGGGATGGAGGTGGGTGATCATGTTTGGGTTTTACAGTTATATGTTTGAGGTATTTGATTTTTATGGTGTCTATACACTTATATTGTTTTGTTCAGTGAAAGCAATACCAGGAGAAACATGAAAAATCTTGAAGTATTTATCATGGCTACTTCTACCCTACCCTCCCAGGAGACATCGTAGGTTCAGGAGTGGGTGGTTCCCTGGCAACCATGCCCTTCCAGGTGCTGGAGTCATTGCTCGAGGCCACACCTCTCACAACAGACGATGGGCTCCTGCTGAGACGTATGTGCCTGGAGTCAGGAGCTCTGCATCTTATTCTGGCCTGCCTTGCTGCGCTGTCTCACCAGGACACTCCCGAAGTTGTCTCTTCCCTCTACCACCAGGTACTGTGGGATGATGTTTGGTGGAGGTTGTAGGTATTATAGATGTTATAAGATATATAATTTGTTACTAGTAGTCTCCAAGATGTGTCATATTATAGATATTTACCTGGTAAAGAGATGGGTGTAGATTTTGTAATTCCTGTTTGTATAACATTTGATGTGCAGCCTATACAGTTACACTAAGCATAAAATAAGAGCAATAGGCTTTCTTTTTCCTTTTCTTGTATTCTTTATTTCTCTTTTTTTTTTACTTGACAAAAGTTTTGACACTTCTATCTTTTGCAGAATGTTCCAATTGGTTTGGTGGTGGCAACAACAAGAGCCACGTGCGTTGACTCTCGCGAGACCATCGGCATGCACCGTGGAGAGGGAGACCGATGCCATTACTGGGCCAAGGGCACAGGCTTTGGCACAGGCAGCACCACACAGAGCTGGGATGTGGAACAGGCTCTTGTGAGGCAGAAAGTGGAGGAGGAACATGTTGTTTGGCTTGTGCGATTGCTAGCGCAGTACATCAATCCAGGTTCATATTTTCGGATTGTGTTTGAGGAGGGAATATCATGGTTGGGAATATCTTTTAGGACCCAGAAGAAACAAATAAGTGTTTGTTCATTTTAATTTCTTTTCATATTGGAAATTACTTTTTTTCATATTGGAAATATAAAGGCATCAGAGAGATGTGACAGGTCTTGTGGATCAGCTTCTAAATACAAATTTATTTTCCCGATCAGGTGACATCTTGCCTCCGGAGCTGCAGCAACAATCCAATGGTGGGCACAGCAGGTGGCAGTGCAGCTGAAAGTCAGAATGACAACACCCCTCTCCTACCCCCTCTGTCGCCCCCGTCTCATGCCCCTCCACCCTTGCCACCTGCCCTCCTGCACCTCTTCCAGAATTCAGGCCTGATCACCACCATAGCCTCCAACCTCAGCAATGACTCAGGTAAGTTCATCTGGAGGTAGAGTGAAGATAACATCTTTTACCTTCAAGTAGAGAATGGCTGTATCTGTAATGCATAATTGTTGTTTGTCTTACAAATGGTTAATTTTTGTTTTCTCTGCTCCCCCCAAAGTTCTGGACATGTCCAGGCACGTCCCTCTCTATCGAGCTTTACTGGCTCTTGTGAGAGGCCTCTCTGTCACCCCTGGCCTGGCGCCCCTGCTGCTGACACCTCAGAATTCAGCTCCAACTAACGGAGGAGGCGGAGACACCACCACTCTACCATGTGTGCCAGCGTTGTTGGAGAAGATGAAGACCACTGTCAACACCTACATGGACAAGCTGCGATGGAAGTCCTCCAAGGCTGGTGGCAACAGCAATGGAAATGGGGGCAATGGCAACAACAACGGTGGGAACAACAACAACTCCAGCAGTCTAACAGATGACGCTGAGCAGGAAGAAGGCTTGTCGCTCATCGTGCCAGACATTCAGAACACTGCCATGGTGGTCAAGGTGAACTTTAGTTTGTACTTTGGCGTTTAAGTCTAGGCCGTGTCACTTTAGCCATCTGCCGTTACATCTGCTTTTGTGTTTTTTTTTTTTGTAGATTGAGCAACCCACTTTTTCCTGCAGGTTTGCACTGATCGGCTACAGCAAGAGTTAGACAGAGAAGATCAGCCAGACGGTGGGGCAGCAGCACAGCCAGTATCGTCACAGTCACTAATGGAAGTCTATTTAGCCGGCCTCAAGCCCTTGCAGTTTGGTAAGTGTCTTCAAAAAGAGATAAAAACAGCAGCTTTGATGCTCTTCTTAGTGCATTTTCACAATTCAATGAAACAAGTGGCTCATTTGTTGCAGAGATCATGTAGATCAAAATGAGTTTAGCATTTTTTTTTATCATTAATATCTAACGAATCTGAAAATGCACTCCTGCAATTGCAAAACATTTACAGACACCTATGAGATGTTGGTTGAAGACTCCGAGAGAGGAATAAGATTTGTTGTGCCCCACCACTACGAAGGGTCAGTGAGAGGTGCAGGCGACCTGTGTACTTCTCGCAGAATGAAAAGACTTGCACAGGAAGCTGTCACGCTATCAACATCGCTGCCCTTGTCATATTCATCATCAGTCTTTGTCAGGACAGACCTGGACAGATTAGATATTATGAAGGTATGCCCATCCAGGAGAGTTTTGGTTAAAAAATTTGATGTTCTTTACTGAGTTCTAATACACACAGCTGCTTGGTAATAAAAATCAACATAACACATTTGTTGAAAATTTATAATGAACTCGGGTTATCTGGAAAGTTGTATAAGGCTACTTTATTATCTTTTGATTGATTACATTTAATTTTCTGATCATACGATCATATGTATCTCACTATAACCTGCAGGTACTCATTACTGGGCCAGAGGACACTCCCTATGCCAATGGCTGTTTCGAGTTTGACGTTTACTTCCCAGTTGATTACCCAACGTCACCACTGCACATCAATCTCCAGACGACAGGAGAAGGACGTGTAAGTCAGTTCGCCTTGTGTGATTAAGAGATTTTACATATTTTTCACAAGTGATATTCATGGGGTGAACTTTTTTTTATGATTTTTTCTAAGGCATATGAAGATTTCCTGAGTTTGGCATTACCTGTCAAGTTTGTAATTTACTCATCTGTTTGCGAAGATTCAATTATTTAAAAAATGATGTGGTAAATAAAAATCTTGTTATGATGAATTGTTTTTGGAATCTCATTGTCCTAGGCCTGCCATTGCTAGAAGTTTCTCCATTGCACTGGGTTCCTCAGCTTATATTTTTTTTTATACCTTAGTTTTTAATTATAAATATTTTTAATCAAAGTATTCTCTTCATCAAACAAATACCCCTAGTAACATCTTATCAAATGGCTCTCCATACATACAGTGATCAACCTTTCTCTTTGCCAACAGGTGCGATTTAACCCCAACCTGTATCAGGATGGGAAGGTGTGCCTGAGCATCCTCAATACCTGGCATGGCCGCCCAGAGGAGAAGTGGAACCCCCAGACCTCATCGCTCTTGCAGGTGAGGACGGCACAGGGATCCACATTCATGAATGTCGGTGCAGGAGATTCTGTTGGCTTATTGTAGGAGTGTTGTACAGTTTTTTTTGTTTTTGTTTTTCTTAGTGGACATTAGTTTTAGAAGTGTTTGGTAATTTTTGTTTTGTTTTGTTATGATCAACTTCTGTGCTTCAGGAGAATATGTGAGATATGCATTGGTGTTGATCTGGTCAGCCTGTAATATTGATGACAGTAGCTCTATTCATACCAATGTTTTCATCATTGTATAGAGTTTATCTTTCTCATATTACACTAAGCCAATTATTAGAAATAATTAAGGAGAAGACTTCACCCGTATTTTCATAATCATCCTCATTAACCCCTCAAGATGTCTTTGCCTTATAAAGATAGTATTTATTTATATGTTATTAACCATCTTACATTTTGCATAAGTGTGAATGGTGGTTTTAATGGACGCGTGGCAAGGGAGTTGCTGTCGCACAGAATTACAGTACACCTCATGGCACTAATATTGCCCTTTTCATTGCCCAGGTGTTGGTCTCCATCCAGTCGCTCATCTTCGTGAGTGAGCCGTACTTCAATGAGCCAGGATATGAGAGGTCAAGAGGCACACCGGCTGCAATGCAAAATTCAAGGGAATATGATGCAAACATCCGTGCGGCAACAGTCAGATGGGCCATGCTAAACCAGCTGCGCAACCCATCACCCTGCTTCAAGGAGGTAACACATTCTTCTTTGGAACTGTTGTTAATACAACTTTTCCTTCACCTTCTCCCTTTTTCCTTCTTACTACTATTATTAATACTACTAATACTATTTCTCCTTCACCTTCTCCCTCTTCTTCTTTTTCTCCTCCTCCTCCTCCTCTTCCTCCTCCTCCTCCTCCTCCTCCTCCTCTTCCTCCACCATCTTCCTCCTCCTTTGTCCTCCCTCTCCCCCTCCCCTTATCCTCTTCCTCCCTCCTCCCTCCTCCCTTCTCCCTCCCCCCTCCCTCATGTTCCTCCTGTTAAAAGGAAAATGGACTACCTAATGAAATGACCTAGATGGTACTACAATTCTGTGGGATAGGTAATCTAAAGTCAGTTTCTTTTCAATGTTAGTTTTTATTAGGATTTCAAAGTCATTTTGGTTATTTCATTGCAGGTAATTGAACGTCACTTCTGGCTCAAGCACAAAGAAATCCTGGAACAAATTGAGGCTTGGATTGCCGACATGGAAACTCTGAGCGAAAACCGAAGAGCAGGAAAAAATATAGCACACAATACTGTGGGCTTGAAGGTAAGCATTTTTGTATCTGATGATGGGTTTCTATGAATTGATCCCCCTAATATTAAGGTTGTTTCAGCTATATATAGATTCAGTTTTTCTCTCTTGCTTTTTATGAAGCAAATGGAGACAAAGTTCAAGGTTACTGTACCTACATATATGGCCATGAATTCCTAGAGTGGGTCCCGCAATGCAATGCTGTGGTGCATCTCATTTCAGAAAAATTTCCAGCTGCTGAAGGAGGAGTTTAGGAAGATGAGTCCTCCACCAGGACTCGAGGGCGTCCCACTGACTCCCAGTCTCATCAATTCCTGCAGCAGGTCCCCGGCACAGCAGCCGAGAGATGCCAATACACCAGAGAAAGAGAGAGAAGGCGCACAAGGAGAATCGGAGAAAGAGATGAGAGGGGCAGCAGGAGGGCAGGCTGGTGGACCTGTCCGCACACGAATAAGAAAAACCTCAAGAGCCAACTTGTTCATGGGCAAACCACAGAGCGATACCAATAAGCATGGTGGTCACAGTTCGGGCATCCCCGTGAGCAAAGTTGGCAGCAGCAGTTCCAGCAGTAGCAGTAGCAGCAGCACGGCAGTCAGTAGCACAACAGTGAAGTCCCTCCAGTATGGGGCCTCGGATCAGGAGGTAGCGGAGGGTGGCCTTGCGCTGCTGTCATTAGGGGAGCAGCAACCTGTTTCCTTAATGCCAGAGCTAGTCCAGGCCACCAAAAACACCACATGCCAGAG